>NC_092628.1:5607046-5940796 GCF_039555335.1 Amphiura filiformis
CCTCCCCTTTTGACTTACCAAAAACTATTCGTCCCTTTGGCTTGTCACAACATTCTTGCTCCCACCCCCAGAGCACCCACCCCCACTTTACCTCTCCCCCTCATAAAAATTGCACATCCCATTATGAGAGATGTGATTCAGCTGTTGTCTCTGTCTGGTCGCACTGGAACGAATTTAAATCCTTTCTCGTACTCAAGCAAGATGCAATTCTATAAATAATAATTGAAAAGATTATTTCAGAAAATCTATTCAAGATAAGATATGACACTCAGCGGTATTTCTGTATATTGATAATTATCATCCCAATCTCAGTTTACTTTATTTGTTAAAGCTCTTTCTATTCCACAAATTTCATCCATTTAGTTGCCCTGGATCTTTGACATCCAGCTTTATACTACGTTGACTTTACCTTCTTCATTGAAGCCATTAGGTTGAGATCAAATACGATGTCTTTAAAAGAAGGCCGGGATTCCGGGTTTTCCTTCCAACATTTCTTCATCATTTCGTATCTAAAACAGAATATTTAGACATTTAGTTAGAGCTGTCAATTTATTCATAATCCTCATTTTAAGAAATAGGATTAGCGGCACAGCACCGTTAACGAACCCTGTATGCCGCCCTCTTTCACTCATGCACTTATCATCATCCAATTCGCTACTTGCACGGTTCCGCCATTATGCACTATGTGCGGGGAGAGCCTCGAACTGGCAGCATACATGAAAGGAAGAATTATGTAACCTTACACAGAACGTTATGACTAGTTCAATTCCCATTCATGTATGCTGCCAGTTCGAGGCTCTCCCGCACATAGTGCATAATGGCGGAACCGTGCAAGTAGCGAATAGTTTTCCCTTTGGCACTACATTATTATGAAAGCAGGATCTGTGCTCTTTACCGTTTGATTCCTGCCCTCTAATTCGAGATCATTCGTGCGTAACGTGAATTTTATATAGAGACGAAACTTGTAACAATAATACTGCTTTTTTTCTAGTAAACACAATAAGCATTTTTATAATTCGGTATAGTTTTTATGATTATTTTGCACAAAAAAAAGGAAGAGAGAAATGAGTCATGTAAGCACATTTGGTAATGAATTTGGAGAAAACCTTCTGTTAATAAAATACTATGCTGAGCCACCAGCCTGGGTGGTTCACGCTCCAGTAATTTTAGATGATTGAGCTGAGTGATACATCAACGAATGTCTTCCAATTCATGAAAACAAATAGATAATCAGCTTATCGGATTAAAAGCTTAGAGGGAAGGTCTTGCTGCTCAGCGAGTGGGCATATTTAGAACTATAGGCTTATTGCTCTATCACAAGATTTGAAGAGTTTGTTTAGTTCTATATATCACTAGCTTGTACTTACAGCTCACTATCACAGTTTTCAGGCTTAGGCATACGATATCCATTATTCAGATGGAAATTCAAAAACTTGGTTTCCATTTCCGGATATGGCGTTCCACCTGCAAATTCAAAGATGATCACACGCGTTTTATTTGATTGTTCGTATATATCATTATATCACTCTAATGCATAAGGGGACAGAATATCACATCCAAATATGAGGTGTTATGAACACAATAATATAGCTATAACAATAATGTAAGAACCGCAATATAGATTGTAATAATGTAAGAAACTAGAGAATAAATAGGCTTAATCAGATATTTTAAAAACAAAGACATTACCAACCTAAAGTAGCAATCTCCCACAGCAAAATTCCATAGGACCATCTAGAAAAATAAGCATAATGCAGAATATAAAAACTTATATTACTCTTAACAGAAGCAGACATAAAATATTTCAAAATGAATTTGATGAGTGATAATTATGTTAGGTTAGAATGGTTAGTAAATAGTAATGTCGTTTTTCCAAACGCTGGGGTGCCATTACACGTATAAAGAATGCCACAAATAACACTACTGTTGGGGTGAACGGTAATTGGATGTGTGGTCATGACTGCACTAGTAATGATATTTTATTATATTTATTTATGGAGTGCCCAAATACGTTTAGTCCTTGCACAATTAATTATTTAGTTCGGATTTTAAATTGTAAAGCCAATAGTTTAATTTTGAAGGCTTCGTATTCAAATCATTTACTGTTTATTTCATAGGATTTGTTACTCACGCGTCACTCTTGCCGGTATAGATTCTCATTTGTAACGACTCGACTGATAACCAGCGAATTGGATCACGTTGCTGAAAAGAAAGAAAGAAAAAGAAACACAACGTGTTATACTCGTCATGATACCGCATAGGGACGAATAGTATACAAGTGTAAACCATCTGCGTCACACCCCGCTTCAAGTGTAGAAGAAGTAGTTTGGAATTACCCTTCCCTTCCAAAATAAAGAATACCCTTGGGCAATGTGTTATACCCCTTGAGAAGAAAAAATCACCATTGCAGGGTACAAAAATGAATATACCCCTTCAGCAAACCCTGGTCGGGAGGTGCGCAATACTATAGATATGTCAAACATTTTTACATATATTCATTCTCATTCTCATTCTCATTGGTACCGGTAGAGCCTGGCTACAGTAACTTAGATTATAAGTAGGCCTAATTGTGACGTGGTATATCGAAAACTGATAATCTATGATCGAAAGGAGACACTTTTGGACAGGATCGTAAATGGAGAAATAGCCAAAAATCTGCCCGAGTTGGTGTTGGGGTGTTAATAATGTTTAAAATATTGTCTGATACTGGCATCATGTATTTTTTCAGACATTTTTCAAGGTCATTCCTACTCTCAACATTGTCAATAATATTTTTATAAGGCCGATATCAAAATTTCCAATTTTAAAATAGGCCTAACTTACGAACTCATCTTCGTTTAGGAATGTCCGATTTCTTTGGGGGAAAACGGTGTTGTGGAGCAAAATATCTCTATTATGTAAAACACTTAAAATTGATAACCTGCCCAAAAGTGTCTCTTTTTGATATGCCACGTCACAATTAATTAAAACCATTCACACTAAAGAGAAAGAAAGATATCGTTATCAGCTCACTTACCGATGCTGTTAACACTTTGCCGTGTGGTTTAGCAAAGTTGGCCACTTTTGGTGTCATATTCTTGCCAACAAGAATATTGCGCGCTGCTAAGTCCCGATGAATTATCTGTTCAAAGCAAAATCAAATCTTAGTCAACAAAATGGTTATCGAGAATTATCGCGCGAGTTCATGACTTTTGAGTTCGTTGACTGTCGCAATATGGCAATGACTTTTTGTACGGAAACAAATTTGATATCCAAAAATCCCGGTATGTCTGGATTTATCGCATCATAGGGCCTACTCAATAAACTGTGAAAGTTTCAGACATCAGCAAAAGTAATAAAAACCTTTGTATCATGTATTATTCTTGGGACATTGGCTTTACGTTAGTCAACATAATGGTTATCGGAATATCGGCAATTATCGCACGAGTTCGTGCATTTTTTGCGTTCGTTGACAGTCACAATATGAACATAATTATTATTGTACGGAAACAGATTTAATATACAGAAATCCTATATGCATGCATGGTTTTATTGGATCATAGGGCTTATTCAATAAACTGAGAAAGTTTCACACATCAGCAGAAGTAATAAAAACCTTTGTATCATGTTATTCTTGGGACATTGGCTTTACGTTAGTCAACATAATGGTTATCGGAATATCGGCAATTATCGCACGAGTTCGTGAATTTGTTGCGTTCGTTGACAGTCACAATATGACAATATTATTGTACGGAAACAGATTTAATATACAGAAATCCTATATGCATGCATGGTTTTATTGAATCATAGGGCTTATTCAATAAACTGAGAAAGTTTCACACATCAGTAGAAGTAATAAAAACCTTTATAAAAATAATACAAATTATTCTTGCACTAATCAATTTGTATACTCTCTAAATTTCAAAGAGTGAAAAAGTCAACCCTCATCGGAGTGAATCTTCGAGTCAATCGAAAAGATTGACATTTCAATCTACCAAGAGTGAAAATCACATAATCACATAATGATATTTTCCTCCATACGAGTAAAATTTTCACTCTGCAAAGAGTGAAATTTCAATCTTTTTAGAGTGAAATTTTCAATCTTTTCACAGAGTGTTCCCTCAGCACAATCTTTCTCTCGATTGAAGTGTGTTTAAATTTAATAAACATAAATAAACTTGTGTGGTGGTGTGACGGATGTTCTTCTTCTACTTCTTCTTTAGTTACTGTACAACATTCCTGGTGGGACAAGACGCATATAGGATTTGTGTGTAATAAGACCTATCAAACGTTAACTTTCCCCTGGTGACCTTTTCTCATTACACTAGCTTAATTGTTATAAACTGTGGACTCACAATCAGCCATGATGACCGTGGACGTCCACGCTCTCTCATATAAATCAATTAAGATATTCTGTATCGTGCCTCGATGAACTTTCTGCAAGTACATTTTTTATTTTGCACGAACTTACACTATAGAGCTTAGATTAGAGTAGGCCCTATGAGCATTTAGTTTTGTTGTGGATTTTGATGTGTTTTTAATGAGCTTTATTGGCCATTTTGTATTGGATTCGTCATTGTACAGACCGGCTGAACTTCGATGGACTAAAGAAATAAAGAAAAAAAAGCTTCGCTCAACGGACCCTTCAACACAGCTGTGGCAACGAACTTGAAGGGGTGCGCCTGAAATAATAGGCGGGGAATCCTAGATGATTCTGATTCTGATGGCGCTAATAAAAATGCATTTTGATTTTAAAAGTGAGTCATAAATAGGTATAGGCATATAGAGTTAGTCCACAATTGTCTGGGTGCAAATTAACCAAATGGGTCACACGGGATGGGTCAACACTCACAGATATTCAATTCTGTCCATGTTTTCCGTATTTTGTGCTTTTGGCAGGTCTGGCCACCAGTGGGTGTGGGTGTGGGATGTGTGGGTAGGCCTACATGGTTGTATGGGGTGGTGGGGGTGTACTAAAAGTATCAATTTACCCCATGCTGTGCTAAATGCTCCATTCCTTTAGCCACACCAATTGCTATATTGATCAATTGTTCTGAGTTAAGATTAGATACTTTATTCCTTATCACTTGGTTTTCGCCCGTCAACTCTTTGCGATTTTCACGCAGAAACTTGCGTAGATTACCATGAGGGGAGAACTCCAGCGCAGCATACACATTCCCTGTTTAAAAAAACAAATGAAAAATACGATGTAAATACGGGAACAGATAACTGATCCTTATCCGAACTTCCGAAGGACCGTTATTCCGAAGGACCGTTATTCCGAAGGGTCGTAATCTTCTTACGAAGGGTTATTACTCCGAATTTAGAACAAGGCTCATTACTCCGAAGGGTCAATACTCCGAGTTTAGAACATGGCTCGTTATTCAGAAGGGTCATTACTCCGGGGTAAAGACCCTTCGGAATAATGAACATTATTCGGAGTAATGAACCTTCAGGATATAATGACCCTTTGAAATAACGATCTTTCGGAATAACAAAGAGTAACCGAAATATGTCAGTGAAAGCGTTTGATGCAGTTAAGGTTGGTCTGAACCCTGGAATTATGAAAACTTTCGGGCCTCGTAACTGATAAATTGTTGGTCTAAAGTATATAAAAGTATACATAATTAGAATGGCAAAGACTTGATAAGTTCATCTGTGAGGTCAAATTTGGGCCAAAATGCCATTTTTGGTCCAAAATCCCAAAAATAACGGTTTTTGGCCCACTTCTTTTCATGCAACGTAACAAAAAAAAATTTTTTTAGTTAATTTTTAAAAACTAGATAAAAATATCTAGGAGTCGTTTTTTTGAATTTTGACCAACTTCACCAAAAATATTTGAAATTTGGGCGAAAATCTGGCTTTTTTATGATTTTTTTGAAAATTCAGCATTTTTTGACCATTTTTGGTGCAAATTTCTCGAAGTTGGTCGAAATTCAAAAAAATGAAAAAAAACGGCTCCTAAATATTTTTATCTAGTTTTTAAAAATTAATAAAAAAAAAAAATTTTGGCCCAAGAATTTTTTTTGTTACGTTGCATGAAAAAGAAGTGGGCCAAAAACCGTTATTTTTGGGATTTGGGGCCAAAAATGGTATTTTGGCCCAAATTTGACCTCACAGATGAACTTATCAAGTCTTTGCCACTCTAAATATGTAGGCTATAGGCTACTTTTATATACTTTACACCAACAATTTAGCAGTTATGAGTTTCCATAATTCCAGGGTTCAGACTAACCTTTGTGCTACATTTCGGTATTAGCGAGTTTCAGTGTGATTTAAATAGTCTGAAACTATAGAACTAAAATGATCACATTTTCAGTGGCGTTTCAGCATGGTGTTCGGCCATTTCAGTGATAATGTCAGCCATACCCATTTCAGTGTTCACTTCATGCAGAGTTCGCTGAGTTTGTTTCAGTCGGCTTTTATTTCATATAGATTTACCTTTATGTTCGCATATTCCTAACACATTGATGACATTTGGATGGAGGCTAATCTTCGTCATGGCTTTGAACTCCTCATGAATTTCTGTTTTGGCATTGTCGTAGTCAGGGGCTCCGTCTGATGAATAGAAATGAGTCGATTATTAATGACAATTGTGTCGCCATGCTCCTCCTCCTATTCCTCTTCTTCATCATCTTCTTATTTTTCTTCGAGCTTCCTCTTCTTCATCTTCTTCTCATTCTCATTCTCATTCTCCTTCTCCTCCTCCTCCTTCTTCTTCTTCTTCTTCTCATTCTCCTTCTCCTTCTCCTCCTTCTTCCTCTTCTTCTTCTTCTTCTTCTTCTTCTCATTCTCATTCTCCTTCTTCTTCTCCTCCTTATTCCTCTTCTTCTTCTTCTCCATTCTCCTCCTCCTCCCCTCCTCCTAAAAATTGAACAAAACATAGTCCGCATGACAGGCTGCTCCTTAAAGCGACCTGTTCTGTCTGAAAACAACCTGTCCATATATTTTATATCTAACCTTTGGTTTGATGCTCAAACGCTCAAAAGATATGCTACTTGCCTCTTAGAATTTTGACAGCCGATTTGATCCACCTATCTTGGATTCGAACCCCTCCTAGTCGAACTTCACTAAAGTGTCCTTTCCCTAACACTCGCTTGGTTAGGCGTAGATCAGACCAGAAGATATCCCATTTGAATGATTTGATGTCGTTATATATTACGTCATCTAATTCGATTTCTTCGAACCCCTCTTCATCTGAGAATGCTTCGTTTACCTGTGACATAAACACATACAATGTTTTCAAAATACATTCTATACACATCATCACCTTAAAGTCCCATTCAGTGATCTCAGCGAAAGTGTAAAAATTAAAATTGTGTATAAATTGCTTAAAAGTGAAGGATAATTCATTCAAATTGTCATTTGGTATTTTCGAAATGAAAAATTTGGCAAAAAACGAAGAAAACCGCAGTGTTGACGAAGTTGTAGCCCCATTCAAATACATGTAGCCAATTTACAGTCAGAATTAATAGGTAAATTTTCACGGGAAAATTTTCTGGACACGTGACACCCATGGGCGCAGACATATTAGCATTATGGAACGTGACCCCGAGCACAGCGGGTGTTCTTCCAATGTATTTGAATAGGAAGAATTCCTCCTTTGATAAAAAATAAGTTACTTGTCGCAAGTTAATAATAATATGGTAAGAGTTTCCGTAGATAAATATTTTTTTCCGTAGATAGATATTTTTGAAATTACGTTTTGATGATATTGTGAAGAAATTAAGATTAGGGCCTACATAATATTTAATAAATTTGCAATGCACAAATTTCTATCAAAATTGCGTTCAAAAATACTATTCCAATTCAAAATTACTAAGACTTGAATAGCGAGGTCACCGCCGGGGGTCAGAGATCAGGCTCGAGGTTACACTCACATTGATACGCATTGGTCACGTGTCCAGAAAATTTTCCCGTGAAAATTTACCTATTAATGTTGACTGATTTATATACTGTCAGTATTTAAGTTACAGTGAACATGGTTAAACGCCTTATAATTGTGTCTATAAAATAATATACGGCTTATGGCTGAACCACTAGCAAGCTATGTTAGCACATCTATGACAATGACAAAGGTACCAAAATTTGAATTTTTGTGATTTTTACGATCGTCCGGATGAGCAAAAATCACTGAATTGGCCTTTAACAACCATGGAAGAGCTTGGTCATGAAGTTGTCTTCATAATATGTTATGCTTTAAAAAAAGATAATAATCGTATGGTATAATGTAAGATATTTATGGAAATACATATAGATACCTTCGCTTCCTTTGGTTGTGGTTTCTCGGCAGAGTATTTTTTCTTGGACCGATTCTTCTTGCACCAAAAGATGAAAATCACTATCACTACAGCTAAGACGATCAATGTAAATAAGACACCCATAATAATTCCAACAACAGCAGAATCCTTCGCAGCTGATATAACTGGTGCTACAATAAAAAAAAAAGTGCCCAAAAAGCTATCAGAACTTACAAGTAGCTCAAAGTATAACAAGTATAAAGAGCAAGAAATATGCGATAAATCTGCATCAAAATTATTGATACCCACAAAAGGGCCACAAGCTCCCATGCAGTTATGTGCACAAAATTGTCAGCTAAGTGACTGGAATTACAATAGCGTGTTTTTATTATTGTGTAGAAGAATAGTTTTTGGAGAAATTTAAATTTACATACCGGTAAAGGTTGTTGGGTTCGACCATACAACATCACAGCCCTGCACGAAACAAACATCAATTACACTCCATGTAAGTTTCCATCGAATCAACACTTTTTGTACATTCATTAATAATACCTTTTAAATATAATGACGGCACTAATGATCCTAATGAATATTATATCATAACCGAACTATCTTATCATAACATGAGAAACTATAATCTATATTCAAAGGAAACTTTTATTTTAAATTCCATGCCACTTTAAAATTATTTTGATTCTGCTCATATCGTCATCATTACCGCATAGTGGCGAATAACACATATCTATAAACCGTCCGCACCACTTGTACTATTCTAACTACATGGAGACGTTACTTTATTTTTACAATGTTAAATCGTTTTTGATATGGTCGCTATCCGCGCTCGGCGAAATCGTCTATAAGGCATTTCATGGGTTATAATATATAGGGGCGGTTTATAATGATAACGGATTCGTCCGTATGCGATGTTCACAACGAATGCAATATATTTCTTCCTATACTTGTCTATTGAGCGCTTTTCTACGTATTATTATTTTCGTACCCTGTCTGTACATCTCGCATATCCAACCCTGACAGTATACTCCATACCATCTTCCAGAGGTGTGTTCTTGTATCCACCATAGATTTTATTATCTCCAAGAGTAAAATTTGAAGCGCCATTTTCAACATCACTCCTAGTGAGATTGGCGACTATAAAGGCACTTTGGTCATCACTGGGGTTGGTTTCCTGTCTTCTCCGTCTCGATGTAGACGTAGATTGTGATGTGATGTACACGTAGCTGAAAATGTGCAATTAATCGTTTATGTTGTTATGATTTGGGCATAGTGCCGAATAGAGATTCGTCGGTTTGTAAATATTAAGCGAAAAGGGTAAAACCGGTGGAGAGCAGATTGTGTGTTTGTAACATATAAATTATATAACCAAAGGTAATTCAGCGTGAGAAGTGAGCTACAGGCCGAGCGGCATAAACATGATAAACGGTGTGTAACCTCTAATCACAAATTACATACGTAACATGATTTTAACACTAAAACAGTGGCGGCGGAAACATCAAAATTTAAGGGCGACGAGAATATTTTTAACAGTTTTTACTGGGACATTTGTGCGCAAATCGCACGAGCAATTATGCATTTCAGAATATTTAGGCCCAAAATAAAGGTGAATTATTTTGCTTTTTGCTGGGCCATTGCGGGCGAAGCGCGTAAAATTATGCTTTGCCCTATTTTGACAGTGTTTTCGGGGCTAAAATGAAGATGCACAGGGTAATTGTTGCTTTATATTTTTCTATTAAGATTTTTAGGGGGGGCATCTCCCATGGAAAAAAAAAGGGTTCGCCGCAAATGCTGTAGAATTCTAAATGTATGATGAATTGTATTTTTATATAGGCTTTATTTAAATGCTATCTTCAGTAGATAGCAAAAACCTTCCATGGACGGGTATTGACATTCACCATGTAATTAATGCAGTAGCTTAATAGGATAGACATCGGGTGCCCAAATCTGGCAAATTACGGTAGCGTGGCAACAATTCACAACATTTTCTTTTGGTATAATATGATGTTGAATTCACGTGTTGAGCTATCTACTGAAGATATCTCTAATTAAATGCATGGTGTATAATTATCAACTTCATTTGCATATTTTCGCTGAAATTATACGCAAAGGTGCAACCAAAGTGATACAACAAATTTGTTTTAATTTTATATTATTTTGTATTTCCATAAGTCGGTGTTTTAATGCAAAAAATCTAAATCCTCAAATATGCCTGAGGCATGATTCGCTAAAATCTGAAAAATTGGCTTTTTGAATTTTTGTAAAGAGAATGGATGTGCTAGGGCTACCCTGCAACTGATGACCGAAAATAACTTCTAATACTTTGGTCAATTTTGAAGGAGTTGTGTCAAGCTGAAGCTAATGCAAAATTATTGAAAGGACTATTTCTTTTTTCATTTTTCATATGGAAAACATAAATGGGAATATTATTGACTTATTTGATTTGTTCGGATTTTGACAACCCTGGATAACCCAAGAAAGCCTCTATTGAAGCTTATTTCCATTGGGGTCCATTTGAACACCGGGACGGATTGGGAACAGTCAGGGGTTAACTTTCATGATTCATTTACCCAATTCTAAATGAACCATGGGGAGAGCGGAAGTCTGAATTTAATCTACAGAAGTTGCCAATTAATTTCAGACTTTTTTCCAAGTCAATATTATTACAAAGGCATTTATGCCAGCAAATCGCCACCGCCGGGAATCGCCACCGCCGGGAATTGAACCCGGGACCTCATGCACTAAAGGCAAGTACCCTAACCATTGCGCCACGCTCTCCCTCTTATCCCTATTAAAAAGCTAAATTCCTGATTTTTCTTATTTTTGTTATGTTTTCGCTATGAGATCACTGTAGTGCCTTTTGAGTTTGACTGCATACCTTACGCTTGGCGGCAGATCGTCAAGCAATATGATAACAGATGAACCAGAAATGTCGATTTGAGGTTCATTGGGCTCAGGTATATCCGGATGCCGAGTAGCTGAATAGAAATAAAAAATTGAAAAATTAAGTAAGGCGACGAAAATTAACCCCTATTCTACGGACGGACAGGCGGACCTATAGTGTCAGTCGGACGTTTTTTGTTTTGTTTGTTTGTTTTTAAATTTATTTATTTTTTATCAAATCACCAAAATTTTTCTCTCGCTGTATGAATTGCATGCGTTGTTTAGAATCAAAATAAATCTATATATGTATACTCTTATGTCCAAAACAGGTTTTTATACACGCATACAGCAATTTCCGTCAAACTCAATCTATGCACTTTTGGCCAACAAAAAATCCATCTGATTTTACATGCATACAATACAGAAAAAAAAATTCCAAAACGAAACATTTGGGTCTGTCAGATTTTGTGTAAATTTCTGCCAAAAAAATCTGAGGGTCATTGGGTGTAAGGTGATGAAGAAATGGTGTCATTGGGTGTAAGGTGATGAAGAAATGGTGTCATTGGGTGTAAGGTGATGAAGAAATTGTGTCATTGGGTGTAAGGTCATGAAAAAAGGGGGTCATTAGGTGTAAGGTGATGAAGAAATTGTGTCATTGGGTGTAAGGTGATGAAGAAATGGTGTCATTGGGTGTAAGGTGATGAAGAAATGGTGTCATTGGGTGTAAGCTGATGAAGAAATGGTGTCATTGGGTGTAAGGTGATGAAGAAATGGTGTCATTGGGTGTAAGGTGATGAAGAAATGGTGTCATTGGGTGTAAGCTGATGAAGAAATGGTGTCATTGGGTGTAAGGTGATGAAGAAATTGTGTCATTGGGTGTAAGCTGATGAAGAAATGGTGTCATTGGGTGTAAGGTGATGAAGAAATTGTGTCATTGGGTGTAAGCTGATGAAGAAATGGTGTCATTGGGTGTAAGGTGATGAAGAAATGGTGGCATTGGGTGTAAGGTGATGAAGAAATGGTGTCATTGGGTGTAAGGTGATGAAGAAATTGTGTCATTGGGTGTAAGCTGATGAAGAAATGGTGTCATTGGGTGTAAGGTGATGAAGAAATTGTGTCATTGGGTGTAAGCTGATGAAGAAATGGTGTCATTGGGTGTAAGGTGATGAAGAAATTGTGTCATTGGGTGTAAGCTGATGAAGAAATGGTGTCATTGGGTGTAAGGTGATGAAGAAATGGTGGCATTGGGTGTAAGGTGATGAAGAAATGGTGTCATTGGGTGTAAGGTGATGAAGAAATGGTGTCATTGGGTGTAAGGTGATGAAGAAATTGTGTCATTGGGTGTAAGCTGATGAAGAAATGGTGTCATTGGGTGTAAGGTGATGAAGAAATGGTGGCATTGGGTGTAAGCTGATGAAGAAATGGTGTCATTGGGTGTAAGGTGATGAAGAAATTGTGTCATTGGGTGTAAGCTGATGAAGAAATTGTGTCATTGGGTGTAAGCTGATGAAGAAATGGTGTCATTGGGTGTAAGGTGATGAAGAAATGGTGTCATTGGGTGTAAGCTGATGAAGAAATGGTGTCATTGGGTGTAAGGTGATGAAGAAATTGTGTCATTGGGTGTAAGTTGATGAAGAAATGGTGTCATTGGGTGTAAGGTGATGAAGAAATTGTGTCATTGGGTGTAAGCTGATGAAGAAATGGTGTCATTGGGTGTAAGGTGATGAAAAAATTGTGTCATTGGGTGTAAGCTGATGAAGAAATTGTGTCATTGGGTGTAAGGTGATGAAGAAATGGTGTCATTGGGTGTAAGGTGATGAAGAAATGGTGTCATTGGGTGTAAGCTGATGAAGAAATTGTGTCATTGGGTGTAAGGTGATGAAGAAATTGTGTCATTGGGTGTAAGCTGATGAAGAAATGGTGTCATTGGGTGTAAGGTGATGAAAAAAGGGGGTCATTAGGTGTATGGTGATGAAAAAGGTGTCATTGGATGTAAGCTTTGCCTCAAAAAAGGAAGTCCATTGACAGGAACAAGGTGAGGGGGATGGTATCAGAGGCAACTTTCAAAATCAAGTAAGTTTCCAGTATTTGTGATAGTTAATTTAATTTACAACTTCAACATGCAGATAAACATTGTTGATGTATTTTGTGTAACTTTTGATTAGTTTCTCATGTTTCCTTGACTTACATGAACTTGTTATCTCCGTTGAAATGGTCAATGCTTCAGAAGTCGGGAAAATGACAGTTGATAATTGTTGTGTTGTTTCTTCTTGAACGGTTACTGTCTCTGTTGATGTGATTTGTGTTGATGCCGGATTGGTAGTTGCCTCTGTTGAGGTAATTCTACTTGATGTTGAATTTGAAGAGGCATCGACTTTGCTTTTTGACACAGTAAGAGTTGAAGTAAGCGGTGTTGGTGTTGGTGAACCTAAGAAGGAGAGGGAATGAGATATAAAGGAATTAATGTCAGGTGTGAGAGAAGGGGATCAAGTAAAAGAGGAAGATCAGGCAAAAAAATCACGGGTGTTCCCAAACTTCGCTACTGGTTGCTATGCAAATCATGCCATGAACATGGCAAGACATTCTGATTCTTTTGTTTTGTATATGGCATGAACATACAGATTCATGGGCATGAAATTAGGGGGGTGAATTTTGAACCCATCATGTTAAAATGTAATCAACGCCCTTGAATAAGGAATTCATGGGCGTGGAAGTAGAGAGAATTTGACATTGACCACGATTCATGCCATGAGTTACCCATGAATAAGGAAATTATGAGCATGGAAGTGAAGTTGACATTGATCGCGATTCATGCCCATGAGTTACCCATGAACATGATATGCCCTGAACATGTCAAGGCTCTAACCAAACGTATGACACAAAATAACATGCAAATGCCTGAAAAACCCATCAAAAATTCCCAAATTTACGAAAATTCATGCCTGTTGCTAGCGAAAATAGGATTCTTGGCAAGATCATGGCATGTTCATGGGCATGGCTCATGCCTAAATTTTTGCCTGCTAGACGAAAGAAAAACTTCGTGAATGACACTTATGATATTTAGAACATGTAGAAAGAAAGATTTCAAGAAGACAACGAAAGAAATAGTAGAAAGACGTTAAGAAAGAAAGAACAAAAAAAGAAGAAAGGGAAAGAAAGAAAGAAAGAAAGAAAGAAAGAAAGAAAGAAAGAAAGAAAGAAAGAAAGAAGGAAAGAAGGAAAGAAGGAAAGAAGGAAAGAAGGAAAGAAGGAAGGAAGGAAGGAAAGAAGGAAGGAAAGAAGGAAGGAAAGAAAGAAGGAAAGAAAGAAGGAAGGAAAGAAGGAAGGAAAGAAGGAAGGAAAGAAAGAAGGAAAGCCGAGGAATGAAAGAATGAAAGAATGAAAGAATAAAGGAAGGAAGGAAGGAAGGAAGGAAAGAAAGAAAGACAGAAAGAGGACAAAGAAGGAAGGAAATTAAAAACAATAAAGCAGGAAAGAAAGAAAGATAAAGGAAAGAAAGAAGGAAAAAAAGAAAGAAAAAAGAAAGAAAAGAAAAGAAAAGAAAAGAAAAGAAAAGAAAAGAAAAGGAAAGAAAGAGTGAAAGAAAAAGGAAGGAAGGAAAGAAAGAAAGAACGAAAGAAAAAAGAAAGAAAGACAGAAAGACGACAAAGAAAGAAGGAAGGAAATTAAAAACATTAAATAAAGCTAAATAATGACAAAAAGGGATTTTTTATTGAAGAATTGTTTTGTAAATATGTTTCACTTGACACTTCCCTGTATATTATTTCCACTGCTTGTATTGCACGCTGCTTTTGGTATGCATGCAAACTTCATATGTATACAGGTTAAATTTCTTCATTTTCAAGTCGAGTAAGTCAGCGGCATATCAGACGAATGGGTCAAAAGTATATTTATTTTGGTGAAATTATTGTCGTTAACAAATAAACAATTATTCTAAACATCTTATATTTTGATACAGTCGGTTCAAGTTTTGTAAATGGGTCAATGCTCAGTATTTGGCAAACATCTGAAAATATGTTGGCAATCACATATTGGTCCCTAACCTTGAAATCTAAATAAGATGAATGCATTTATAGAAATTCATTATTTTGGTATAAAGTGAAAAGGTACATTGCTTTGAATGCAGGGATTACATCTACTCGATTCATCATATTAATAGCGATATAATGATATGTATGTTATCATTGAGGACACAAGTAAAATACATCTTGTTTGGAGGACGTTTAGAGATAGGCGGGGAGATAGGACCCACTCATGCATGGACAAGACTGTAACAATAAAAATTATACAATTGCAATTTCGCTTCTCAGAAAAAAAGATATCATGGCAAAAATGTTATATGCAGTAGACATCTTAAACAGAAAAATTTGAATTGGTTTCTTTACTTGTTCGGGCTCAAACGCTATGCTCGGCCTTTGGTGTTTTCAGTAAATGAAAGCCAATTGCAAGTATAATGTATTAATTATAGTAACTCAATTTTCAAAAATGCCTCCTTTGGCCCCCATGGACCAGATCGTGTCACAATTAACATTAACTAAATCGTAAAAAAAAAACTCGAGTTGGGCCACTTTTGACATATCCGCGAATATCAAGCTTGCAATTGCGTAAAATCGACTTTCATGATTAGCAAATGCATTTTTGCTTATTAAAAAAACCTAAAAATGGGTCATAACGTAAATGTGATATCCATCAGAATCAGTAATACCTTGGCTAACAGAAAAACTTTACTTGTTCAGTATCAAACGCTATGCACGATTTTACTTAATACTATAGCAAGAGTTGGGCGGCCCAACTTGGGCCACTTTTTGCCAATTTCGCACATAAAGTTTGTACCGCGTAAAATAACGTCAACATAAAAGCAAATGCTTTTATGTTTGATGATGTTTATAATATATTTATTTCAAAATCACAAATTAAAATACCACTTGAAATGCCAGATTGTTAAAAAATTACCCATCTTTAGAGAACATGATTCAACTCAACACACAGAGACACGATTTGGCCCAAACTGTTTTAGAACTATCTTCGCTTGTGAGAACACTGATCTTATTGAAGCTTACAAAGCTGATGTAGTAGCTTGGGAAATTACTTTATGGACCAAGTAAAATTCAATCCAATCAATAGGCCTAAATGACATGCCAAATACTATTTTCTAAATTGTATGAAGTTTTTTGTTATAACCTGTATAATTGTCAACGCTGCAGTCAACATGTCAATCTAATTGAGGTTCAATTCTTTCGCCTTCAGTAAACAAAATATTCGTCAGATTTAATGTCATTTTAATAACATAAAAATTTTAATAACACTGTACTTACAGGACACACGACCACGACAATCCAGCAAAACTACCAAACACCACACAAGCAGAACACCATTACACGAAGCCATTTCAGCAATAAATAAGGTATTTCCCAATAATATTTACAGCACTGCAGATAGTATTGTGCCAATTTCGTCACTAATCATTGGACTTTAACGCACAAGTGATCCTGTTTTAAGTTGTTTTCGTCATGCCTCCGAATAATTATATTTTCATGCCACAATGAGCGTAGATATTATTCCTCGGGCTTATTCCATTTTCGCTTCCATTCACACCGGTATGGCAGAGAGTTATGAAAAGACGTCGATGGCGCAAACTTTTATCCAAAAATGAAATTTTGCAAAAGTTCGTTTTATTACCTGTCATAGATTTAGCGTGAAATAATTACAAATTGACTTGACTTTTGAACAGCGCACGATCACTTTTACAATATAGGGCAAGGATGCAGAGGTAGCGAATTTACTGACAAAGGGGATAGTACAATGATTTAGTTCATTGGTCAAAAACCAGTCGCCATTGTTTAGCGATTCAACTATCAACTTGGGTATATAATGTATAACCCTTAGCGTGCGGATTCTGCGGACGCAGTAAGCCTATACCAAAAATCTATACGTTATTAAAATAATAACGCAATAGGGCCTATAATAGGCCGGGATAATAGGCCTACACTTAAAAGATCGCAAGATAAGAATTCTACTATTTCACAGTAACATTTTAATCTACAAGCTGCGTATGGATGTGTTATGACAAAAATCTACCCCTACATGATACAGTATTATACGCCCCCCCCCATTTTTTTTTTTTTTTTCCGGTGGAAAATTGGCGAGAAATTAGACAATAACCTGCAACTATTAGTTACTATTATTTACCTGTGTTAAACTTAGGCAAATCAATTACATCTTAAATGATGAGTATAGGGCGCTACAGGTCAGTGATCGCCAACAGAATAACATGTCAAAGCCAAGGTCGGCTATTGTCACAAATTGAAAATGGGAAATAAGCTCATTTTGCAATTACCGTTTCTTAATCATTGTTAATTAAAGTTCATCATTAATTCAGCGTTGCATGTAAATGACCAGCAAATATATGTCAAGTTTTAAAATATATACAGCCTATACCTCTTTGGTTTCAAAAATCACTTCAAGTTTCCAGCAGACAGTCAAAACAAACAACTTAAGAGTTACCATGGCAACCATGAAAAGTAATACACAATTACCTATCGCCCACGTGGTTCAAGCAAACTTTAGAATTCACACTATGATATGGGACCTATTGAGAGTTGGGTAACCATGCTAATAGAAATTGATGATTGATATTGCAAGTATAAAATCCAAAATGGATAAAATATAATTTTAAAAATTATATGAAAATAACCCTATAAGTTAGGTCGGGGTGGTCCATCAGAGTGTACATTAGGCCTATAACCTAATACAAACTTAATGAAATGAAATATACCATGTAGGGGCTGTGCAATATTAATGAGCCGCGAAGGTTGCCAGCAAATGTTTAAATGCTGTGTTATAACCCCAGGGTTATAACATTTGAAAAACATCTTTTAAAAGTATTGGTAAAGTTTAAACCGTTACACACAACTAAATTTGTTCACTTACGTCTTTAAAAGTTGCTGCGAAGCATTGTATCATGTGAATTTAGTGTAAAAAAGTTTGCAAATGAACAAACATTTTTGTAATTTGGTTTTCCAAGTAAAGTGTCGTTATACCATAGGCCTATAAAACGTATTGGCCAATACTAACCATTATAGGCCTGCAAAACCTATTAGCCTAGACCTAATGATATAACGGTACGCATCCGACACTTACTTGGTAAACACTTTTATCATTTACTTTGCGTTTTTTAATATAAAATGTTTTCAAACGTTATAAACCTGATGTTGAAATGTCATTAAACGTTTTAACTAAAAACAAACAGCTGATGGTAATAATGGTGCGTGCTTCTGACAGGCTGTCTCTATAAACCCCCAGTCATATTCCGCTTTTAGTTTTAGGAAATTGTAAAGATTACATCTTTGATTCTCAGATTTGATATCTGGAGTTTGCCAATGTTGTTTGTAACAATTGAAATTGCAACTGTTGAGTGTTCTTTTCTGTTGTTTAACATTATTTAGGATTTAATGTTTTAATGTTATTTCATCAATTAGAATCTGTCAAATTCAGAGATAACCTTGTCACTGATTAATTTGATAACCAGGCATGCAGGTTTGGTTCACCGCAGAAGAACTGCTCTGGCAGTATTCGTTTTATTAACTGCCCATGCCCCTATAGGCACCCACCCAGTGACCACCCAACAAACTGACAATAGTTTTATTAACTGCCCATGCAAATCTGAATCATGGTCTGAAACATATGACACACTGATCAACAATTTTAAGGGCCAATTGATTTGTTTCCAGACCTTTTAAGCCCTGCAAAACCGTAAGGGGTCCAATGAGAATTTTAAGAGTCCAATTGATTTTTTCCAGGGGTCCAAACTGTCCAACAAAAAACTAAGGGGTCCCAGGACGTGCAAGAATGCTACCCCTGTTTCTACGTATTGTCTGCTTAACAATGTGAAGAAATAAACACCCACCGAAAATGACTTTGTTAAGCGCCAGGCCATGGGCGGTTAATGGAACGAATACAGCAGCAGTAACTCATTTAATATTTTATAAGTTCACACAACGGACACCTGATAGAACACATTATCCATTCATCATGGAATGGCTACACACGTTAGAAGTAAAATAAATAAAACTGGCAAAATCAAATTAGTTGCTTGCACACATTTATTCTCATAAAATGAGTTGCATTTGATCAAACTTATTAAATGTACACTTAAAATAACACAAAACATTATCTAAAAATAACAAGCAACGCAATAAAATAATTTCATTTATAAATTTCATCAGCGTTTCTCTACCCTTAGCCTTTCATTATTCATTTTTATATGCATGATAATTGTGACACACACACCATACATATACTAGTACTTAGTTGGTACAGCCAAAAATACTAAAAATGAGGTACATTCTAGCGGTACCTCTTTTCTTGTCATAAATAACGTACCGCTTGTCTTGAGTTACTGAAATTCTAGTGTAGAAACTGGATTCCTTGCCCCTATAATATAACTTTTGTTACCAGAGTGTTATTATTGTTTGAGAAAAATGCAAAAAATAGTCAAATTTAACAAGGGGTGTAGTACCAACATAAATACAGTAAATTTCTGCAGAGTAATACATAATAAATACATTGATCTTATAGGAAATGAGTCAAGGAAAGTGATGTACTTCATTACTCATTTACGGCATACCAACATCCATTTTGGTGGAAATTTATAATGCAAACATGTATTTTTGGCTTCAGTGTGGGGTTGAGATGGGTGAGGTAAGGTCACGATTTTTAAATTGTGACCTTAAAAATATTTATCTAGGGGATGCATTCTAGCAATGGTGATTCAATTTTTGATATCAGCTTTATTTTTTACATTGACCAAATAAGGCAAATTTGTGAAGTTTTACAACATTTCAGGTCAACAGATATATATAAATGAAAACACTAAATAAAAACTCCCAATTATGCCTACCCCTCGTCAAACTGGCATTGCTTCACACATGAATGTACAAATACTGTTATCTTCCTCTGTTTTTCTCAGTTGCACTTAATTTAAAAAAGTTTATATTCTTTTTGGAAAATAATTTCATGACTTTCCATGACACATATTCCTGGAAATCATATGTGATAATCAAATTCCTAGACCTTGCAATGACTTGATTTTTTTTTTCTGACCAAAATCAAAATTCCATGATATTTTACAGATTTTTGCCAATTGTATATAATTCCAGATTTTGGGGACCCTGTGACTTTACATGTTAATTATTCAAATATCCTTTCAAGAATACAGGCAAAATTTGGCAATGGGAATAAAAATTCAAACAGATATAAATGAGAAACAACTTATATCTTAACAAAATAAGAAAATTATACAAGCAGTACTTGAAAATATATACTCTACTCAACTTTACAGTTAAAATACTTGCAGCAGCAAAACATATGTAAAAACAAAGCAAACAAAGGATTGGTGCCACAAACTACTCTCCTGTTTTCCAAGTGAAACATAGCTAAATCCTAATCCTTTTGTTAGTTTTAACTGGCATTCAAAGTCAAATTCTAATATTTGACCAATATTAGGAAATAAGGGCCAAAAACATGCCCTCAAATAGCAACAATATTAAAATCGGACTTCATTGCCAGATAGAACTATCTAAAGGATTAAGGTTAAGCTATGTTGCATTTGGCAAAACAGGATAGTACTTTTTCCCTTTCATTATTCATTTTTATATGCATGATAATTGTGACACACACAAACCATACATATAATAGTAAACTGAGCTCAAAAAGCAATGGTGAATGGGTGATTCAATTTTTTGATATCAGCTTTATTTTTTACATTGACCAAATCAGCATTATTTTTTACATTGACCAAATAAGGCAAATTTGTTAAGTTTCCATGATTTACAATATTTCAGGCCAACAGATACGAAAACACTAAATAAAAAATCCCAATTAGGCCTAGCCCTCGTCAAACTGGCATTGCTTCATACATGAATGTACTGTTTTACTCATTTGCACTAAATTTTAAAAAGTTTTTTTCTTTTTGGAAAATAATTCCATGACTTTCACATGAAACATATTCCTGGAAATCATATGTGATACTAGTAATCAAATTCCTAGACCTTGCAATGACTTGATTTTTTTTCTGACCAAAATCAAAATTCCATGATATTTTACAGATTTTTGCCAATTGTATATAATTCCAGATTTTGGGAACCCTGTGACTTTACATGTTAATTATTCAAATATCCTTTCAAGAATACATGCAAAATTAGGCAATGGAAATAAAAGCTGTTAAGCTAATAATAAGCTGTTTCTCATTTATATCTGAACAAAATAAGAAAATTATAAGCAGTACTGGTTTTCCAAAGTACTTCAAAAATATATATACTCTACTCAACTTTACAGTTAAAATACTTGCAGTAGCAAGACATGTAAAACAAACCAAACAAAGGATTGGTGCCACAAACTACTACTCCCTATTCCAAGAAAAATACACCACAAATTGTTTGGGATTAAAAAAAAATATTATCCTGTTTTCCAAGTGAAACATAGCTAAATCCTAATCCTTTTTTTAGTTTTAACTGGCATAAAAAGTCAAATTCTAATATTTGGCCAATATTGGGAAATAAGGGTCAAAAACATGCCCTCAAATAGCAACAATATTAAAATCTGACTTTATTGCCAGATAGAACTATCTAAAGGATTAAGGTAAGCCATGTTGCATTTGGCAAAACAGGATAGTACTTTTTCCCAAAAAAATTAGTTCTGTATGATAAATCTGAAATATTAGCAAAATTGAGATTTTGTTACAAAATAAATCCTGAAAACACTGGGAATATTCTGAACAAGGTCCTATCTGCACTGAAATCTGCATTGAAATTACAGGCATTTCAAAATACAGTCCTTTTAACAAAATGAGCAAAAGTGACATTTTTAAAGGTACCACAAGGTTCTTTCTGTAGTTTTGGCCAGAGCTTTAATGTACAATAATCTAATATACTATGATCAGCTCCTAATAGGCGAGAATTATAGGGGTAGTTTTTTGTTACTGCGAAAGTTAATAAAGTCCCAACTTACACCTGTGTTAATTCAAAAAAGTATGCGTCAGTCACACATTACGCAAAGCCCACTTCGCGTAGGTACTGCAACCAGCTGTGTGTACGCTATTCTGTATCAATCCACAATGTTACGAGTCCCGCCTACTACGAGTTGATCAGAGTATATTACCTATTTGTAGTTTATAGCGACTGTCACTTATTGAATTCACCTGTAAAGTCACCCATTTTGATGTACTGCACCCACAGAATTATAGAAGATCCGGGACTCGACCGCCATTTTGATACAGGAATGGAGCAAAAATTGGGGGTATTTGGTTTCCCTCGGAATGCGCTCGAGGCATTCGTTGTCATGCAAGCGCATCATGGATGATGGGTGCATTTGAGAGACGCACTTGATGCAACCTGCACGCGAGTACCAAGGCGCTTCAGATGAGATACAGAATTGTTTTCGTTCGTCTCTGCGCACTGTCGGCAAGGACCCAAATACCCCAAGGAGTCCTGGTTCTCTTTCTCCAATTCTGTGGCAGCACCACAAATAATAAATGCCTAATGAAATGACATTTAGATTAGGGTTCTTGAAAGACTTAGATTAGGCTAGAATAAATTAGGGTTGAATATGTTAATCCAATAATGGGACAGAAAACTTTGGTCTTTATCCAAGAATCATTTTGTACAACTGTTGTCCAATATTAGTTGTCCAATTTTGACATCGTGTTCACAACCTTGCATACAGAACTCATCTCACATATTACAATGTTACTTCAAGATAAAAAAAAAGCACACAATTAAGGCAATAAACACAATTTGATGTATTGAATTTGACATCAAGCTAAATAATAACAAACAGTGGCGTAGCTAGAATTGTCCCGGGTGCCGATAACCAAATTAGTAATATCTGTGTGAATTTTTACTAGCACTCTGTTCATTATGAGTCATCATGGGATCAGGTCTACTGGACAACTTCCCTGTTTGAGAAGTGGGCACCATTCCTTATCCTATCCCCCGGGTGCCACAAACCCTAGCTACGCCTCTGATCACAAGCATCCTCTATTATAATGCTTAGGAAATCATAAGCATTACCTTGAACAGAATTACATTCAAAAGGAAAGACAACATAATCAAGGCTTTGTTTTAAAATTTGGTATGCACAAGATATTCTACACAATATATAAATACACAGTTATTTACAGTAATTCTCGCTATTAGCAATAAGGGCGCCGCCAGCGGTTTATGCGATAATCGTGATGTATCATGGGAAAATCGTGATGTATCATGGGAAAAGGTCGACATCAAGTCCGCGTACTGAATATTACCATGCTATTACATAAGAACACGTGACAATATTTTTTAGTTTGTCAATATAACGGTATTACACGCAAATCGATAGAGAAAAATTTAATTGTGCACATTTCAAATCACATTATCAAGTATTATTGAGTATCGATTCGCGTGTAACACCGTTATATTGACAAACTAAAAAATATTGTCACATGTTCTTATGTAATAGCATGGTAATATACGTATTGCGCGGACTTGGATGTCGACCTTTTCCCATGATACATCACGATTACATCGCAAACCGCTGGCGGCGCCCTTATTGTGAATAGCGAGAATTATGTCACCACTGAACTGATGAGAATACAATATGAATAAATAATACTTACGGGTTCCAATAAACCATGAGACTATGGAATTAACACTTTAATTAATTCTGACTAAACTGCATACAGAGAGTATTTTGGGCTATTCCAGTGAAAATACATACACCCCCTGTCTTCCATACCATAGGGGGTGTATGGATTTCAACTTGAATAGTCCATTTTACACTTATATATTTATGAGATAATTTCTTGAAGAAATGTACAATGACCCATAAAACACATGTTTTACCAAAAATGTTGAATTTTGGGCTAAATGGTATAAAATGTTTTAGTAAAATATTTTTGAAAACTAGCTGCAAAAGATACTAATATGTTTTTATGTGTTGACAAAATGTTTGCCAAAAATAATTTAACAATAACATTTTGACAATATGTTTAAAATTCTGCTGTAGCGTTTTTTCACATTTTAGGTTTCTGTGGCCTCACATTCAAATGTTACCAAATTCAAAATTTCTATAACATTCAAAAAACGTGTGCTTTTTGGATGGATAGGGAAAATTGAATACTCAAGTGGAAGAAGGGCCCAACTCCATCAACACTTTTTTGAGATATTAACAAAAAACTTAATATTTGAAAAGTTTTAGAGACAGACTGTTTTCATTTTTATGGGACCATTAGTACCGGTGCATAACATACATGTGAAATGATATATGTTTCAATGGCAAAGGTACAGGTCTTAATACGATAAAACTCATTTTTGTAAAATGTTGGAGTTGGGCCGTTCCTACACTTTCAACTGTCCATAATTATGTTCTTCCACTTTCAACTGTCCATGGATAGAGACATGGATAGAGACATTAGTTCTGCACAAAAACAACAAATTAAATTATTGGCTATTCCAAAGAGCTTTACCAGCCCATTTCAAACAGGATCACTGCACAATGCTATGGTTCATCATTGGTGTGTTGTAAGATATTTTGAAACTCTACTTTTGTTACTGGACACATATTGAAACAATAACTTACATTGTAACAAGAAAAGAAGTATCAAAATAAACAAATTTATCCATCCATAGAACTCTTAAATTGGTCATTGAGTGTTAATGTCTTTAAGAAATTACCTCTTATCAAAGTGTAATAATATGCTGCTGTGTGCAATTTATATTCTTTATAATAAGTTGTGCTGTCTTCACCTGTTATTTGTGTTTTCAATTTCATTTCATGAGCCATTCTAAAAGCTTTATTGTGCTGAAAACCCAAACATAATAACTTAGAGTTCCAGAGATTTAGGTAATTGTTTAGAGTAACAAAATTAACTTGGCATGAAACGTACAAAAAATTTTTATGACCATAATGGTGACTCATTTGCACAAAACATGGCTACATGCCAGCAGACCTACTCTGATGATAAGGCCTGTACTGTATTTGGATGTGATATCCAATCAGAGTATATGGGGCAATCCCTATTAATACTACATGTATGTAATTAGAAAAGTCATTGCTTTACTTCTCAGACATTTTTGAAAATGATTCTCCATTCAAAATTGACATATTACACATGATATGTAGGTATGTCAAGTCATATCAGCCACACAGTCGCAAAATACCAAAATAGTGGCATGTCACATATTAATGGCATAGTGATGTATGCCACATATTTACAAGATAGTGGCGTATGTCAATGATACGCCACAATGTCGTACACAACATGGGGAATGTTGTACACAATTTGCCCATTGAGCAATAATTATCTGATTACTTAACGATATGCTTGTCTTGAAAGTTTGTACATGTATTATGAAACTTTTAACTGATCTCATTATTAGCAAAAATGGCTGATACGCCGGAATATATGTCATGCGAGCACCAATTTATTGTCTCTTTTTGAAATTTTGACATGACCCTGGTTTTGTGGGAATGGTTCACAATATGGTCTGTGTTGCATTATCATCATGGCAAGAAGCGTTATAATGTGCATAATTAAAGATTGATGATAATTCAAATGTCCATGATATTCAAAACATGTTCATACTTTCAGTATACTTTTTTCATTAGATAAAATAGTAAAACAACTGTGCTTGATCAATTTGACCCTCACTCCTGATGAAATTAAAACCAATTGAAAGCCCCCAATTGGAATGCTGTAATAATTATCACAAGCAAGTATGTCTTGTAACAAAAGCTGTCAAGCGAGTACATGTAGGAATGGAACTTACCAACAATAGTGATGCATCCTAGCTAAAGAGCATCACACTTTATGGTAGATTCAATTCCTAATTCAAAGGAGAATTTACAATGGGGTCTGAGTTTCAAACCCTAGTGTGAGCTTTTTAAATATTATTCAATTTCAATTTTCCTTTTCCCCTAGTAAGGATACATTTCTATGTGCAAGGTATTGGTGATATGTGACTATCCACCACAACTGAGCCCGGATGTCGACAGTGCCACTATTGAGATATGCTCAATTGAACTTAACAATAAACAATAGGAAACAAAGGATTTATTGACTGTTTTATTGATTTTTCACTACTTAAATGTCAAGTACTATAGACATGATATACATCATTTTAAAGCTAATTTCAAGCAGAATATTTTAGTTGAATATCTCAAAAATGATGATTGGCGACTTCAGGGCTCAGTTGTGCTGGATGGTCACCTATTTAGTATTTATTCCATATACAAAGACTAGTCGACCTGTGGTTCAAACTCATCCATTACTGCATGTGAATAAACAAACAAAACATACTTGGAATAAATGTTCCTTCAAGTAACTTAAACTATCTCCAAATCTTACTTTGGAGGCACATTCTATACCATACTGCTTATTGGTTGGGTCCAATATGCACCATTAGGGTTTCTCTACCAGATGTTGATTTCTACCTAAATTCCTTCCCACAAGCTAATTGGCATATTGCATAATAATAGATACAGTTCATCTCCTTTGTTATGCATATTGTATTGAAACCCTAAAGGTGCATATTCAATGAGTTTTTAAAATTAGTGCAGTTCTTTTCAGATATCTATTTTAAAGCTTTTCAGAATACTTATAGTATGTGACATGATCTGATCCACTCGGGCCAAAGGCGGAAATTTTAGAAAAAAGTATGTTATTACCATCACTAATCTAAGCTTACTGATGTTGTGATTCCAAAGTCTCTGGCATACTTTATTACAAAGTTATGTCAATATGTTTTTTTGCACCTATCTTTGCCTACATTTCAATTTTATTGGTCTGGTTAGATCAAATTGTGTCACATATACAATCTGTATCAAAATGATTGGTACCCATCAGTTTTAATATGCAACATTGGATTGTCTTGAAATGAACAGAACTGATAACCTTTCACAACATTGCTCTACAAATTAGGCATCTGCATTTGGATGAGACAGTCTTGTCAATAATCATTAAAACTGATGAGCACCAATCAATTTGATACAGCCTTGATATATAGGCTATATACCCATATTTAAATAAGTTCTTCCTAAAATATTAATACTTTTGGTCAAAAGTACATATCATCTTTATTACTGCAAACCAACTTAAAAACACTAGTACCGTTTTGGTTCATTTGATTGAGTCCGCTTCACTAAGATCTGTGCAGTTCATTTAAGATCTGTATTAAGGCTTTTGACACTACTTATCGGGTTTAGTCTTCATCACAATACACTTTCTACAAAATTACGAACCAATACCTCAACAGTCCAATATGCTTAAGAAATGTTTGAATGAGTAAAAACTTAAAGTAAAAACATTTTAAAATCTTCACATATTAAAAACCAGCATCTGACTGCTTTCAATGTATACTATGATGTACAGTGTAGGCCTACCTAAGTTTATAACATGTTGTGATTTGATTCGAACCAGTAATCCTGTGATTAACTCCATACCATGGTATGCTAAGGAGATCACAAGTTGCTTTACAAACTCAGGGATTCAAATTTAACAAAGTGACATATATAAGTGTTCTTATATTACTGAATAGATTCAGTAAGTTTGAAGATTATGTAAATTTCAACAAAGTCAAAATAAGCTCACTAGCTTTGACGATTTTTCTTTTCTTCTCTTTTCCTGGTCCTCTCTTCCAGTAGGACAATTCTAGACCACAGAGTGTATAATTGAGGAACCAATATCATGAAAAGATACGACAGGCTCACTGCCTACCTGTCACGACTAGTGAGCAAGTTTTGAATTTGTTTTCAAGAATCTTCTTATATAAACAAGTGATACCTTATTATCCAATCAGGTATATAGATTTGCCTTAGCCAATTTGGTCAGTGGGTGATACATGGCCCAGTGTACTCCGGCCTGCATCAGTTTTACAATTTACACCACACAATGTTTTTATATTCTGGTACCTTGTAGAATCCAATAGTATCCTCTAATAAAAACATTGCACACTGTATAAATATCAATTGTGACATGACCTGATCCACTCCAAACCAAATGTATTAATAAATGTCAAATTTAGGAGCACAAATACAGTAAGAAAAACAGACTTAACTATATCAACCACATCTGTTTATATAGAGCTGTGGAGATTTCAACTTTGATAAGTGTGATGTAGAAGCATAGCACAAGTCATCAGATTGGGAGCACCAAGCCTTATGGGGGTGCTGGGTGTTTTTCTGTAATTTTTAATGAGATTTCTCAAAATGTTCACAATATTTTTCACCCCTGCCCCTATGACCTTACATCACTGGTTTGGTGTCCGAATAGTTAAACAATGACAGCCAGTCAATTGACCTTTTCGGTAAATCCCATAAGCCTTTGCGAGTACACCCGAGATGTTGTCATTTGACGTCACACCGACTTGCAATGCGCAGTAAATATGTTCGCTAAACGATGTGCGCAGATCGGCATGATGCCAAATGACGACATCTCAGGTGTACTCGCAAAGGCTTTTGGGATTTACTGAAAAGGTCGATTTGGTCTGTGTGGATCATCTCCTGTCACTTAATACATATTACATACAAATAAACATAACAGCTGAGCTTTTGAAGCTCCAAATACACAAAAACCGACAAACAGCAATTTAGTTTCTTTGGAGGGAACATTTGATACGATAGAAACAAGTAAATAAATAACCATATAAAAATACTTTGTCCATCCTGATCACCCCTTGCACTCATCATCCATCAGGCAGGTCCTCTGTGTTCTCATACCCCAAATTTGTGTCTCCTCTTTCCTCACTAGTCGATAACTTCTTTTTCTTTTTCCTCTTCTTCTTTTTAGGTTTCTGGTTGCTAGTATTATTGGAGTTTGAATTTGCCACTACGTGTGGATGGTCTGTTTCTGGCTCAGTTAAGTTAGATGGATCTAAGATTACTGGAACAAGGAAACAAACATAAAAGAAATATGTGATAAGTACATAATTATCAAAATATTGAATCAGGTCATGTATGACCTTTCTGATGATATGTACCATCCATGACTGGCCGTGACAAGTTGGTGCACTCAGATATTTACATTGAGCTTGCTAAGCCATTTAGTTTTGTCTTTCCCACTTAATACTGCCAATCAAAATAATGCTCTTCAAGAATCCAAATTAAAATGGATTATTTTGATACACAGTAGTTTCAGCCATGAGACTGCACTCTCCTAAAAAACCTGAAAATGTGAGTGAAATTGGGTAAAAAGTACCAAAAACAGGCCAAAATTAAATAAGTTGCATAAATTTTGACTAAAAAAATCCTGTAGTTTACACAGTTCATTTGTTTTTGTGTAGTGGCAGTTGTATCAGTATACTGATTGGTTACATACATAACTACCATATCATTATGATCAACATATTTTGACAAATAGCATCCAACTACAAACCACCTGCACATGTACCTCATGGTATTATATAACTATAGAGGGCAGCATTACAATTTGTTGGTGGCACAAATCCAATTTGCTACCCACACTCGACAAAACAAGTAAGACAATTCACAGGTAATGTATGCAGGGACAGTTTATATCATAAACTGTTATTTGCTATTCTGTAACATCACAACATGCAACAAGACCATGAACCACTGAGCTACCTCTATAAAACTTGGAAATAAAACAAATTAGTTCACATTCATCTGACGATTCTGTCAATTAAACTCCAGCTCAGCCCCTGATCGACTAGAATCACTTAACTAGGACAGAGTAGTTTGCATACACTTCAGCTCAGCCCCTGATTGGCTAGAATCGGGTAACTAGGATGGGGAGTCTTAGTTACATTATACTAACCAATCACAGGCTATAGGGAAATGATAGACAGGATTGTAAGATGTGAACTGGTTTCTTTATTTCTTGTTTTATTTATTTTCACTATGAAATAAACATCGACCAAAAATTAATCACCCCCCTTTATTATGAGATAATAACTCAAAATGTATACATCAAAATTTAAAATTGTAATAGCAAAAAAAGTGTTGTTTTGCAAATTTTGATGCCTCATTTATCTTAATAGCACAAAATTTTTTGCTATGGTGACCCTTTGAATGAAAAAGACCCCCATTCAAAATTTGCACCTAAACCCATTGAAAATGTTGCTAGAGTACCTGGTCACTGGTCACTGCGGGTCATCCTTGAGTATCTTTTTAGTGCAAACTTTTGAAAATGCATCTTTTTCATTCAAGGAGTCACCATGGCTACAAACTTTGATCTATCCAAACAAATGAGGTATCAAAATTTGCAGAATTAGCCTGGGTTTATTTTTGCTATTTTAGTTCTTAAATTTGATGCATAGTTTTTAAGTTTTATATCGCAATAAAAGGGAGTAATTACTTTTTGGTAGGCATTTAGCACACACTCTATACTTACCGCTACCCTTCTTTATAGGTGGCAGTGGTTTTCCTATAGGTTTCAACTCCACACTGCCTTTCTTATATAGCTTCTTAACAGGTGTACCTGCACCTGTTCCTATTGCTCCTACTGCTGCTACAGGAGCTGCTGGATTTGATGGAGGAGGCTTGTCTGTGGACAGAGTGTCCACTTCTGTCATGTCTGGGGTCATCTTCTCTTCATCATGCATTGCATCGGGGTGCACTTTGCTGTGGGTAAAAAGGTCAATATCAAAATTACAATATTAATGTAGCTTGCTTTTCTCAGATATCTATTAGCAGTTGTGCCCGTAATTCTAAAAGGATATTGGTTCAACTACAATAATAACTAGCACAACATTTGGCTTACACTTACAAACACAATCAGGAGACACTATCTATCTGCCGTCTACAAGCCCACCATGCTCCACCTCAATTTCATCAAAATTGGTCACCCACCCCTCATATTGAAAATCTTCCTGGGCCACTGTCCTAGGTAACTGTTACTCTGAAACATGCTCAAATATTGAAATAATGAAGAAGGAGGAGGCCTATATGTATGCTTCACCCTAGCAGGGCGTAACAATGCGAGACACAAATTAATATATGCGAGGATCGGAAATAAATGATGCAAGCCCGAGAAATTATGATTTAAATGACATGTTTGGGGCTCAAGCAATTAAACTGACATATGAACATTTTGAGAGAGAAAAAAAATCAGGACTCAGCAGGGATTGAACCCTGGTAGTGGGGATTGAACCCCAGTCACTGGTAATCCTGTGACCGAGGTTCAGTCCCCGCTGAGTCCTAATTATTTCTCTCTCAAAATTTTCATTTATGTCAGTTTGCTCGAGCCCCAAACATATTGAAATAAATAGTCTACAAATGTCCTATATACTTACCACTGTGCTAGAATTCCATATTTCTTCATCCACCATATTATGAATGCCACTATGCAAACAACTAATACCACACCGAATATCACAGCAACAATAATGGGCCAAATTTCATTTCCGTCTGGATCTGGAATATAAGAGAGAGAAACCAAATTAAAATATCAGTTTGGGTTAAGTTTAAACTATAAAAATTGATATGTTCATATCTTATATTAAACACTTACAAAATGCAAGCAACAAAAGCAAGCATGCGGATATTATGTAAACCTCTTATCCGGATATTGCAAAATATGTCAAACCTTTCATACACACATTGTTGCCAGAAGAAAAACATTTTTTTAATTTAAAATATTAGCACTAATGGAATACTGCCACAATGTATCGCTTCACTTAGAGTGTTTTCTGACAGGTATTTATTGTGTGTTTTTCACTAAGTTTAATCGTAACGATACTCATCAGGAAATTACAACCAAAAACTTATTCTTGTTCCAGACATAATAATACAGTGGAAATAAAATGTTTTTTATGTCCCAAGCATGTGTATTTATACATTCTAATGACCTAATAACACAAAATCTAAAAATCCCAGACCCTGACTATTTTGTATTAAGTGGGTTCCATTGGGCTATTCCATTTAAAATCCACACCACCCCTGTGGAAGATTTTGGAAATATCTTCCACAGGGGGAGTATGTTTTTCAAATGTAATTGGTCAGGGTTAATCATTTTGAAACCCATACTCCCACTGTATTATGGCTTTACCTATGTCTTCCACAACTGGAATGAGTATTTCAAATGGAAGTTACCCAATTGTCTATTCTATTCAAAATTGATACTCCCTCTGTGGCAGACCTTCGCTAAATCTTCCACAGGGGTAGTGTGCATTTCAACTGGAATAGCTCATTGCATGCATTTGATTCTTAGGATGATTACTACCACCCGGGAGTATTGAGAATCCAGAACAATTTGCAAGCTTTATAATATACAGTTTGCTTTACTGGCAGGGAACACATTGGGACATTGATTACCATATTTCAGATGACAATTTTCATTTTACTACAGTTGCACCCTGTTCTGTCTACAAATTGGTTTGTCTTTGATGCAATATAAAATACAACATAAAATGTATGTTCCATTTTGAAGAGAAATGATTATGATTTCATCCAAATATATCCATAGATGTACAAATACATGCCTGCAGCTAACATGAAGAGAAATTACAGTCTCTTATTCACGAGATGTTATTTTTAATTTGGGAGCACTCATCCCATATAACGCACAACTGGGAAATAACTAGTACAGAATGTATGGCTATACATATCACCTATTGCCCATGGGCTGTCAATATCTACTATTTGAACTGACTTTACTATGTCAAACATATCAAGGGAAATCTCAAATTACTATGGACAAGTTTCAAATACATCTTGCTAGTCTTTTCAATACAATGCGATATGAGCTACCCCTTGCACCTCCCTGCTTTTGAACTTGGGATGCATATGATTTTGTAAGTAAAAAAGTGCTTTGAAATTTCAGTGTGCATTTTACTGTAAATTTTGCTTGGATGAATGTTAAAAAGACACAAGAGGATGGAAATTAAAAAAACAAAACTCCTAAAGATGCTTAGAGATGTTTCCAAGCATTACCATTCATCAATTAAAATGAATCCACTCTATGCACTCTGTTGGTCATGTTGGTGCGGACAGGTTTATCTCACATACCTGGCGACTGGACACAACTTTGGGATTTTTTCATTGCTGACATGTACACTGACTCAGAAATAAGAAAGATCCTGTATGCTGTCTCTTTTTTCAAACCTGTTATCCAGGCTCTGAATCATTTCACTTCTCTCTCTGATCTCATCAGTGATGACAAAGACAGCAAGGTGAATGTGAGATTCTAAGATTATTATTTGATGTGTAACATGTACTACGCTTTGTATGAAAATATATTACATTAGCTGCATCCTGCAATGGTCAAGTTTTATACAAAATGATGGTAATAAATATGTAACAACAACAAAGATTTCATTTGTTGAATGTTATTATTTAAAAAAACCCTATGAATAAAAAGAAAAAACAGTTTCGAAATTGTGACTTTGTCCTCATATCGCTTGATGATAATACAATGGCAGTAATGATAACCACAGTGATACTAACATAGATCACCTATCGCCTGTGGGCTAGCAATACTGTTTGAACTGCCATCACTATAATACGTACCCAAACACATTGCAGGAAATTGACTATGGCCATGATTCACTATTCATCTACTTGAATGAAGGATTCTCACAATATTTGCTACCTGAAATTACAGGAGAATCCCGTCTACAAGCACATATGCCTATCAATGAGTTTTTTTACGAAAGAGACGGAAGGCATGCACCGGCCATAAAAACATTATTTGGAGATTGAGCAACTCTTATTACTTATACAGGTGGCTGTACAAACATGTACTAAGTATTATTGTAAGATCAATCTTTTGTAATGTTGTTGTTTGAGGGTGTCTACCTTCCGTCACAAAACCCTCATTGAATGTTTGTAGACGGAATTCTACAGTATCTTGCTTGAATTGGGCTTCATTCTAGAACAGCTAAAGCAAAGACACATGGCTCAAAAATGGTAGAAATAGTTCGATACCCTCAAACTTTGCAATGAAAACCATTTTTCTTTTTTGTAAGAGATTAATAAGAAAAAACCAAATGATCATGAGGAATCTTGGATGTTGGTTATAAAGCTCTGAATCAAAAAGGTACTTAACAGCAGACTAATGAAGTATATTGACGATAACACTTTAAATTCAAATCCAATAAATAAGAACAATGTCACTTAAAAATAAACTTTCAGATTTTTGAAATAGGATAACTTTAAACTCGGATGAAAAAATGCCATTAAAATATAAACTAGAAAAGAAGTTATAGATGAAAACATTGGGTATTTATACAAATAAACGAAAATAGTGATTTGTGTGGTAAATCAGCTCATGAATACTTAAAAAACAAATTTGGCAATGGTGCATTATTCCAAATATGACCAACCTACTGAATCTATCCCTAAACAAATTATCAATTGCCTGTGGCTCAATAATTGTGCACTGTCACTGAGCATCATTTTCTCAGTACAAAGACAAGATGAAAGATTCTCAGAATGCTGTGGTTTTCAAACGCTCCTTTCTAGGCAGCTGGGTGAATGAACCAATATGCCTGCGGTATTATGGCTTCATGACGAATAGGAAGAGTCATTATTAGAGTGGTGATATTGTGGCTAGAATGAGGTCACAACTACAAATTATTATACTGTGAAGCTTTTTTGAGGATCATTAACTTACTTCCAGAAAGAAATAAAAAAGCTGATCTCGACCAGTAGCGACACCAGGGTGGTGGAGCATTGAGGAAAATTGCCCGTCTTGGGTCTTGGGGTTTCCACAGATGCTTCATCAAACAAATAAAAAATAAAAAGATCACTTTTGGTGCTCAAATTTGCAAGGTTTTAGGTCATTTGTTTTTAGAATTTTGTCCCCCTGTAAATCATTTCTAGACTGCCACTGATTATTTAGGGCTTAAAATCAATCAGTCCCATTGTTGCTATGTGCCTCTGATTGTTTCAAATAATAGGTACGCGTATAGTGTCGATGCGCATGTGCTGAACAGTGTTATATCATATCGTTATGAATTCGGCAGAGTGACGAATCGAGCATTTTGAGCACATTGAGTAACTGTATGCTTGTGATTATGTTTCAGGCGATCTTTCATTTCCACCAAAAATTAATGATAAATCTTACTTCCCGACGTAGATATTGAAATTGTGATTTGGACGAATCGCGCCTAAGTGCGATTAATGAATTTGACCAAAAGACTTAATCGTATACTTAGCTGTACAAATCATGATGATAAATTGTATAGTATAGCTGAAAACTCCGAATCTTCTATATTACATGTCATATACTGTTATTTTTGATACCAATGGATAGCTATAGGTATCTTCTACCCAGTGATGCCAAAATAAGTACAAACATACCCCACACGATATCGCTATGGCGTAATTATGTCAGAGCGCCGTCGCAAAATTGGGAAATTTATACACAAAATATTGTTATATCTACTCTAAAATCCTTGATTTCAACTGGAGTTTTCACTAAATATTACGGGGATGACTAATTATAACTGATATACCAAGTTTAGAATCTATAGCCTTAGGATAACCAGCAATTTTTACATAAAATCCCCAAATCAAGGATGGGTGCTATAGTTTACACGTAGTTGAATGCGGATTCGTCCCCGTATGTAACTCTTTTTGCAGCGGTTGACACTTTTTGGATTTAGCATAAAGCCGAATAGCTGTAAATACCTGTTTTGAAGGATATATCGATTGTTTCAGAACATGCAAGTATTGCAGATAATTAGTGCACATTCACTTCTATAATATACATTTCAAATGAGTGCTCACGAATGTTCTCATATTTTAGAAGGGCCGATGGAATGGTACCAATATTTTCAAACGCCGTTTACTCAGAACAGCGATTTTGCGGATTCGTCACTCTGCCGTGTTCATAACGATATCATATCACACCGGTAAGAACCAATAAGATTGCAGGAACATTCTCAAGTGTTTTAAAACATCATGTATCTTTCATCAGAATATAGAAATGCATGTGATAAAGAATTTGGATAAGGCCAAAAAAAAAAAAAAAAAAAGGTTTGTCTCAAAGCTGACGAGAAATTTAAAACAAATGCGAAATGCGATTTTTTTTTTTTTTTAACGCCCGAAAATACGAAAATAATAAAAAAAATTTAAAAAAAATTGCCTACCTGGCCCTCTGTTGATCAGATTAGGTCAGTATAGATTGTCATGTAATTTGTGAATAACTCACTGAACTACCGGCCCGGCGTGAGTCGAAGAAAAAGTGACAAAAATTTGACCATGAATTATGTTTTATAGTCAAAATATTCCACTAATTCGATTAATATAATGATATTTGGCCTAAACTTGAACTCATTTGAAATGAAATGTCAGTTTTTATTGAGTTTTACACTCATCCATGTGCTTGCAATGCTGCTGAATTCTGCACTTTGGCGAAGTCGAACTGCATTTTATTGAATTCGCGAACTTTTATGGCATAAAGCAACATTTTTATAGTAAGTGCACTGCTTGGAAACTTTCTTAAAAAGCGAGATAGTTGGTTTAGAATCACGGCGAGAAAATTTTGAGAAAAAAGCCGATTTTTTCTGGAAAAAACTAAAAAAATTTTTTTTTTTTGAAATAAAAAATTTCCGCATTTGTTTTTGTCAAATCGTGATTTTACAAGCGCGCGTCAGCTTTGAGACGAACCTTTTTTTTTTTTGGCCTAACAATAAAGATGACACTCTCTGAATCCAATCAGTAACTATATGTGACTATTCCCATGTGATTATTGATGCTTCTTCTCTTCATGTTTCAGCTTCTATACTTTGAGTGGCATGGTCAATAGGTTACTTACGACAGTTTCCAACCCTTTGGCTATTGACTGAAACTGCACAGAGTACAGAGTTATCAGAAAATTGTCATCAATGTTTAAGGTTGAGTCTGAATTTGTGCACAATTACCATAAAATATGTGATCACATACAAAACCTTGTAGTTATCAGCCAAAATACAATAATTACAGTATTTCCTTACAATTTCAGGAAGAATAAAAACCCTGATCACTTTCTTTCTTCGTACTCATCCATTTCTCTTAAAATTAACAATGACCAATGTCAGCAATTGTCAGTTTTTATTGAAATGGTCACATATTATTAATTCCTTAAGGGCTGGGGTATGAGCGTTTGGACAGTATTTATTGTGGGACATTAGAGCACATCAGACATATCGAATTGCATTCTGAATACGAAGAATGTCATTCTGATATCAAATAATTTTGATTTTTGAAATTCGCAATTTAATACACATTTTATGGCAAATCATTAAAATTGATATTTTTAATATTTAACAGTACTTGAAGTAAACTTTATAAATCTGATGATTTATACTTAAAGTGTATGTAGGTGGGATGAAAAGCCGACGATCAATTGAAAATTTTGACCTTTCGTATTGAAGATATGGATGTTTTTCCCAAAACACCAACAAAAATTAGGTCTTTTGGGGAAAAAATCCATATCTTCAATATGAAAGGTCAAAATTTTCAATTGACCGTCAGCTTTTCCTCCCTGCTACATACACTTTCAGAATATGTCATTAGATTTATATAATTTACTTCGAGTACTGTTATATATCAAAAATGTGAAAAATATCAATTTTTATAATTTGTCATAAAATTTGTATTATATTGTGATTTTCAAAAATGAAAATTATTTGATATCAGAAAGACATGCTTCAGATTCAGAATGCAATTCGATAGGTCTGAGGTGCTCTCATGTCCTACAAAAAATACTGTCGAAACGCAATAAACGCTCATTTTAGATCCCTTAATGTGGATTGAAAATATATGAACCATTGTCTGGATAAAATATACGATGAAAGAAACAATCTTGCTATTGTTCTCATTTATAAGAACCTTCATCACATACAAATCACAAGTGCATATTTACTCATAAATGTCTTATCATATTTTATCTTTCTTATCAAATATTATCAATATTTATTTAGTTGAATCAGACATAGATCATTCCTTGAACCTTTCACATACACCGATTTTTAAGATGTCGAAAGACTTCAGACACATCTGTGTTTGCTTCATCTCTTTAGAATTTATCTACAGCCTAGGGTGACTCTGACACAACTGTATAGTCTGAAATATTAATTATTATTACACAAGTTGATCCACAAGAATCAAAGTATGAAATTTTTACAATTTGGTTTTGGCATTTAATACTAACTAAATTGTTCAGTACCTTATAATGAAGTTTCCTAGCATACTTGGTTGCAAAGTTACTAACTTTCAATTTGTCCATTATCTTGTGCTTTATATCATTTTTTCCCCATATTTTATCATATCTGAATTTCATTAGATTGCTGACATCAGTTTCAGATGCCAACAGATAATATATCACATTATCAATTTATTACTTGCTATAATCCAAGAATGAAGTCCAAAAACCTGTCAGTCCGAACCACCGCTAGTCCGAATTTTAAGCTTTCTTAACACTAACCCTAACCTTAAACCTAACCCTAAACCTAACCCATAATCTAACCCTAATGCTAACCCTAACCCTAAAAATTCGGACTAGTGGTGGTTTGGACTGACTGTGTTTCGGACTGATGGGGAGACCCGGTTTGATTAGTCAATGACATAAACTATTCAGTTTTGTTAGGTTTGGGTATTATAATGGGCCTACTCTATAGTAAGATTTTCCTGCAGTACAGTACTTTCAGAGACACCCTGCATTTCAATGTACAATTCTAAATTATTAACGCTACTTTTCTTACTGCACAACCACGCAACAGTACTTAAACATAGAACTATTTTATTTTGTCAAAAAGCTTTCAGCATAAGTGTCCCCAGAGCACATTTTAATTCATCTCTAAAATTGTAGTCTCCCTGATCACGGAAGTAGATGAATAAGACTCTTTCCATGCTCTGATCAACAGTTGATGACAATGAAGCATTGGCAATGATGAGTATGTAACCTGATAACACACCAGATTGAAATACAAACTAGTATTTTAATATTGAGTGTCTGTAACAATTATGGATATGCACTATGGCTAAAGGCAGTTAAATGAATGAAACTGGGTTATTCTTGGTACTTTTGCCAGACTTAAACTTGACGCAGGCATTTTGTGTGTTACATATCATATACTACAATGAGCCATATACTTGCATTCAAAATGTCATTGCAACTTTCAAAGTAAAGTTTAAATGAATCTGAATGATAAGTATCCTTTGCACAATTCACATATATAGTCTTCAAATTTGCACTGCAGCAACCTAACTCCATTTTGAAGTGCATATGAAAAAAAAGCAAGAAAGAACATTTTGAGTCATGGTGATATATGTCCCCTTCGGTAGAAATGTCTTGAAAATTAGACTGCAACAGGCATAATAGTAAGTAGCTTGTACCAGGGGCGGATCCAGGAATTTTCAATAGAGGGGGCGCCGAGCCAACACCGCCGCCGCCACGGCTCGGCGCCCACAAAAAGTCAGGCGCCGATCTGTAAAAATACACAGAGTCAGGCGCCGATCTGCAAAAAATAGAGGGGGCGCGCGCCGGGTGCGCCCCCCTCTAAATCCGCCACTGTGTACTGCATAGTGCCTTTGATAATTTCAAGATAATGCCATTTGAAATGTGTGTTTTTCATGAATAAGGAACCTGCATCATTGAAAACAAACAAATGGTATATCAAATACCAAAGTTACACTCTATAGAGGTAGTCATTGTGACGTCAACGCCGCCATCTTGTTGCTAAGATCACCACGTTGACGCTTGACTGAAGAGGTGCGTCGCGCGCTGCGACTTCCGCGTAATCGGGAGCGTAATGTCTAACGCATGACATGCAGAATGGCAGTACCCACAAGATGGCGGATCCCGCGGAAAAGGCTGACGGCCTCTATTGCTGGGAAAATCAAGTGCATATTGTACAGGATACCCTATTGAATGACATCTACTGTATTTGTAGACCACCAAATAACTTCTCCATTGAAAAGCATGTAAAAATGAACTTTTTTAAGCGACGTTTTCTACGTGGTGTGACAATATTTTTCACTTTTTTATATCATCCCTGTATTAATTAAGGACTGAAATTTCATTTAAGCTTCAATTTTGGTGAACTTTATAGATTCAGTTTTTTATTAAAAAATGTTGAAAAGCGACGCCGCTATTTCAACGCCAAAACTAGCATTAAAACTTGTTCCGTTAGCAGTAATTCGGACAGGGCCTACTTTTCTTGTGAAATCGATTTGTATAATTTCATATCTATTTTAGACATTAAATTTCATTTAAATCAGAACATGCCAACCTCAAGAAGAACATAGTCCCTAAGGACACCACATTGTCTCCAGTAGCCATATACTTTTAACCGGAACTCATCACCATTGCACCTTCCGCGCAGTGATTTGGTGTAATGCGCCCTTTAGTTCAATATGTGATGTGATCAAGTAAAATGAGCCAATTTGTGAAGTAAGACCATTTTTGTTTTTTTAGATATTACATGTACATATAGTTTTCAAGTGCTGCTACATCTAGATCGAAGCACTATAAAAACATAATGGGCCACAGGCATGCACATATAAACAGAGCAAAAAGTAAACAGATAAATATAAATATTTTTAGAGCTTTCTTGAATTCAAAAACAGTGAAACATTGTCTAATATAACTTGGTAACTCATTACAAGGAGCAACACAAAAGAAAGTCTTGCATTCAGCAGACTGAAGCAACTTATTGGTATTAATATGCACAGTAAATGGAGTGGTATCAAAGGGTATGCAAACTGGTTCCTGCAGGGTGATAAGGGTAACACTAAACTGAGAGGTAACTTGGCAAGTTATTTACATTTATACCTAGGGTATTGTAGAGGCTATCAGGGGTAGCATTAAGGCCCGAAAGTCGGGGGTTGTTTTCCCGTGTTTTTCACTCCAGAGCTTGCAGAAAATCCAAATACATGGGGTGAAAATTAAATCTCGGGGGTGAAAAATGTTTTGCAGTGTAGTCAGGGGTAGGAGTAAGGTCCAAAAGTAGAGGGTCAGAGTTCACCCCCGAGCTTGCACATATTCCCAATATAGAGGGTGAAAAATTAATATTTTTTAAATTTAGGGGGTCAATTACCCCCAATCTGGGGTTAACGCTACCCCTGGAGGCTATATGGTTATCCAAGGGAAGCAATTATATCCATGTTGCAGTAAACAATACAAACACTTTGGGGTTCGTTAAATCAATTTTATTAGCACCCAACTGCCAATTTTTCTTTACTCATCTCAACAACACATACCCAGGACACAATTCAAGCACAAATGCATCTTTTCCAAGACATGGTATATAAAGAAGGTTCATCCAGGGACTGCTGTAAAGTAAATGGTATCAGGGCTTGCTGGGAAAAATAATAAAAGGTTTTTGTAGCAATTAAAGGGATGGATGCATTACAGCCGGAGAAACAACCACTGTAGTACTCTTACCAGTCCTACTGCCAACATAGTTAGTTGATTTGGTGGTCCCAGCTGCTGAAGTTTTAAAATTCAATCAAATTTAAGAATTGTGTGAGTTCTAAAAACTGCCTTTTTTGCTGTATTGCAACACATCTACAATCAAGTGCAAAACTCCCTGAGCTGGGATCAACACAATACCTCCTTCACCCAACAATCCAAATTGAGGCATTTGGTATGGTATATGACATTGAATAAGGGGCGGGGGATAATTGAACTGTGTATGTGTCCCAGCAGTTTTGCATTTGAATATTGCTATCTATTTTAAAAAGATTCTCTTATTTACTAGGATTTTGGAAGCAGATAGAAGCAAGATATATTTGTCACCAACAGGTGAAGAACACAATTTCTACTGTAAAAGACTATGGGAGGGTCCTTAAGGTGGGTATGGGGATATTGGCGGATACATTTTTCTGGATCACAAATTACTTACTAGTTTAGAATAAGAGTTCTCTTTACAAAAATTTTTAACTGTCACCAGCATTTGCACCTTTTTAAAGCTCTCTGACAATATCTGGAACTCTAGGCATAGGCTTTCACAGATATTAATTTCAGCAATATTTGACAACATACCTGTACACTACAGACCGTTTGTATCACTGTTAACAGCCAATTAGGCATACACTGCTGTATACATACATAATGCAACACAGAAACAGACAGCTTGGCAATGTATTATAATGGTACATTTTCTGATCAAGCCTTGCCAAAAGCTTAACAAAATTCATTAATCTGACAGCAAATCTTCACATGTACACCAATCTATGCTGCGCACAAAAAGCACACATACAAAAACACTAAAACTAAAACATGACACAAAGAGGTCGATAGATGGAGAATTTTGTTCTGTGTATTTTGATAACTCATTCGGAAAGATGCAACTTTATCCCTTTTAAGCTACATGCAGTGGAATGACAAAAGTTATGAGTTTTAAATGTCTGCTGCCTTTTGTTATGGGCTTTTTACAGCTTGACTGATGAACGCTCACTCCGGTGTGCTCAATATCTGCGTAAAGGGAAAAGTCAATGTAATTTTGTCCCTTTTAAAAAGCTCTCTTTTTCATTCATAGAAGTTAGGAATAAAGGTGTATCGTGCCGAACGAGGTATCAAAATATGCAGAACAAAATTCTCCATCTATCGACCACTCTATTTTGTAATTTAGTTTTAGTGTCTTTCAGGAATTACTTTTGTTTTAAGTGTACGGATACTAACAGAGGAAGAGGCTTACGCATCATACACTGGAACATGGAAACATTACAACTAGCGCACGAGATCAAATTAATGATGCTTAATCGTTATTCTTAATATATCAATATACAGGGAAAGAAGAATTACGCATCGCACACTAGCACATTTAAACATGAATTTACAAATGGAAACATAACATGCATCATAGGCAGATATACCAGAGAAAAAACTCCGGACATACCTGCCCTGTGCGGGGACTTGAACCCCAGACCTCTCGCTTGTCGGGCGAGCGCTCTAACCACTGAGCTACACAGACTGTGACTTTGTGACTGCATAGTTATATATTTCTAGCTAATTGCTTTCTTCTAGTTACATTGACAGGTTATGAAAACAAGGTGAGATAAAGACATTTTCAAAAGTTCTCCAAACAAAGTTCAATTGATAACGAAATGTTAAATGAAATATTAACAAAACAAAAACCTCATCTAATATTGTCATCCAAAGCTTTTTTGGAAAAAAATTAACTTCTCCATTTTTACACACATGGACTTGCAAGTCATCATAGACTATCAAGGATTTTTTGTTTCCATTTTTGCTGAACCATGAAATGGTATCAGCCTATATGAGTGAATGTTACTAGCTTACTATCTTACTAGCTTACTAGCTAACTGACTAACCATTTGGTCTGAAATGGACATATCTCTAAATGCCACGAAGGTATGACGCCATGAGTGGTGTCATATGAAAGAGGAAGACATAAAGAATATAATAAAAATATTTCCAAACGTCAGAGGTCATCCAGGGGTCACAGGGGTAAAAAAAAAACCCAAAAATGCTCCGATTGAGCTTAAATTTAAATGCAATGATCCTTATGACATTCTAAACATGTTTAAAACATTTTAAAATTTATTTAAGGTCATTAAGGGGTCATAAAGGGGTCAAAGGTCAAGGTTTTTAAAATGCTACAATTGAGCTGAAATTTAAATGCAATGATCCTTATGACATTCTAAACATTTCAAAAATATTTTTAAATTCATTTAAGGGGTCATAGGTCAAGTTTTTCAAAATGCTCCAATTGAGCTGAAATTTATAAGCAATGATCCTTATGACATTCTAAACATTTTAAAAACATTTTAAGATTCATTTAAGGTCATTAAGGGGGTCATAAAGGGGTCAAAGGTCAAGTTTTCCAAAATGCTTGATTGAGCTGAAATTTAAGCGCAATGATCCTGATGACATTCTAAACATGTTGAAAATATTTTAAAATTCATTTAAGGTCATTAAGGGGCAATAAAGGGGTCAAAGGTCAAGTTTTCAAAATGCTTCAATTGAGCTGAAATTTAAATGCAATGATCCTTATGACATTCTTAACATGTTTTAAATATTTTAAAATTCATTTAAGGTCATTAAAGGGGTCATACTGTGACAGTGGTATAGGCCTACCACAATGTACTGCCGAAGCCACATGGTTCAGCTACGGTGCGGTTATCGCTCTTGTTATTTATCTTTTGAGAGTGCATTTTTAATAAATCCAAGGGCGGAAAAAATACCTAAATTTGTTCAGTGGTGTCGGAAGTATGAAAATTTAGGGGAGACGAGCATTTTTTGTGGGGTATATTACTGGGACATTCAATTTCAGACTATTCTTATAACCCAAAATGAAGGTAAATTTTGGAATTTGATGGGGTAGTGTGCACGAAGTGTGCAACATTGTTCAATTTTACCCTATTTTGACCCAAAACATAATGTTTTGCATGCTAAAAAGGACGATGCACAGTGCAATTACTACTTTATTTTTCCTTCTAGGATTTTTAGGGGGAGGAACTCCCCCATGGAGAAATTTAGGGGGATGTGCCCCCAACTTCTCTGCCACCTATGTTTACTTGGAAAATGGAGTTGATACATTGAGCAATATACTTGCAAGGCAAAAAGTACAAATCTCTACTGCCACTTTACACTACAGAATCTATGCCATAATCATAATGGTGAAATTATTATGAGAATTGCTCAAAAAGACCACCATCTTACCAGCAGTTGTCATATTATCTGTTGCCATGGTGGGCATGTCTGTTGCCGTGGTTTCCATGTCTGTTGCCATGGTCACCATGTCTGTTGCCATGGTTTCCATCTCTGTTACCATGGCTACAGAGCTCATACTATCATCTTCACGAAAAATCCGGGAATGCATGACAGACGTGAAACAAAACATTACACAAATAAACAAGAGGCTTACAAATCATACACTGAAACATAGAATTTAATTTTTTTTTATAGATTTTTCAATTTTTTTAGACTTTGGAATGATTTATGAAATCTTCATACATATAAATAAGTTTATGAGAGAACAAGCATCACTTCCAAGTCTTTTTGTGGTACTCTAGGGGGTTTATCCCTCAGAATCTCACATTTGAAAAAAAAAAGGGCCTCATCGTTTCCTAGAGCACTGTTGGAGAAGACCGAAAACTACTGACAATGCTAATTTTACATTGAAAAAAAAAAAAAAAAAAAACACCTCCCTCCCTCATCAATTCATGAAAATCCTCTGGACGAGAACCAAAACATTAATTTTATACGGCCTCAACCAGATCAATACATTTCTACAAGCATGTGAGATCAGTAGAATTCTGCTGACTAGAAGTTTTTCTGGCCTAAAGTATGCGACAGTTGTATTTGAAACAAATGTACTGCTGCCTGGGGTGTAAATTGACAAATGGGGACAAAAATTTGGCTTTGCCCCCTCAGACTAAAATCCTGGCTTAATGTTACTGACTGCTGCAACCCTAGTCATACCATAAGATAACATGCTCACAACACATTAATTATGAAAGGAACTAGCTTGAATACTAGGGCTTTATCATTGTATTACCTGTCACGCTCACAATACTTAATGGAAATAATCTATCATAAAAGACATTTGCTTTTTATTGCAGTTTATATGTATTCACATAAACATTTCCTTGTGTGTATCTTTATAAATTACATAGATGATGTAAAAATAGAGAACTATACTATCTTCACATGCATTGGCGAGTCTACAACTACAGTGCACACATCATTGGCTGCATCTTCAAATCACATATATTCACACAATCTGCTGTTGTATACTAGGCCTGGCATTTTCGGGTAATTTTGTACCGGGTACCAAGCATTTTTCAAGGGTAACGGGTACCAATACAAAAAAAAAAAAAAAAAATTTTTTTTTTTTTAAAAAGAGAAGAATTTTTTTTTCGGTTTTGTAGTGGGAATCATTCTAGACAAATGCTAGGATCATTCATGGTTAAAAAAAAAAAAAAAAAAAATAAAAAAAAATTTCAAGATATTTTGTATTTTTAATATGAAAATTGATACTTTGTATTCATGTCATATTCTATTAATGATTTCAAAATGCATTCAAATTCAATGCATTTTGAAATCATTAATAGACTATGACATGAATACAAATTATCAATTTTTATATTAAAAATACAAAAAATCTTGAAATTTTTTTTTTTTTTTTTTTTTTTTTTTTTTAGGTCAACCATGAATGATCCTAGCATTTTCTAGGTCCAGGGACACTACAAAACCAAAAAATAAAAAATCTTTTTTTTTTTTTTTTTTAAATTTGGTACCGGGTAGGGTATTTCCTACCGGGTAATGTAATCTCGGTAGTACCCGTTTACCCGACCGAAAATGCCAGCCTTATTGTATACATACACATGATCAAAGATGATGCACATAGCCGGGGGTCTCAGTACAAATGACCATACAGGGGCGTGCATAAATATGGGTAGCATTTTCAGCCTTTTGGTATATCAATGGCCCCTTTTTCAAAGCCTATTTTGGTATATAAATGGGTCCTTTTTTCAAAATTTTCTCAATTTTGTTGGAAAATAGCCCAATTTTTCCTTAATCTAGCCAAAATTTTCAAAATTCTCCCAAAATTTTGGGAAAAATTGTAAAAACTAAGAAAATTTGGGTTAAATTTGGCCGAAAATTTTGACTTTTGGTATATAAATGGGTCCAAATTTCTTGAAAGATTGGTATATTTATGGGTCCACTTTCAAATTCTCAGCAGCACCAAACTTGAGTACCCCGGAGCACATAGCTGCCTCATGATGACCTCACTGACTCGCCGAGACGGAAAGAGTATATTAAAATATATAATTTTAATACCATGCAAATGAAAATACTCGTTCAGAAAAAAATATTTGGTTAAATTTAGATGCTTGGAAGTCTGGAATGCCATGGAACTGGGCTCTTCCAGTTGGAAGACTTGACCTTAATCTTCCACACAGGAAGTGTGAATTTCAAATGGGGTTACCTGATGACTCCATTTGAAATCTACACTCCCTGTCTGGGAGATTAAGGTCATGTCTTTCATATGGGGTGTATGGATTTCAACAAGAATAGCCCACACCTATACATGTATCCAGGGAGCAACAGTATCACTTTGAAAATAGATGAAGCAATTGTGTCAATACCCATCAGGAAGAGAGTCTAAATTGATGTAATTGGTAATACTACTACACCTATACTATTAATGCAGTTCATATGGCGCTTCCTGTCAATAGTTTAACACTTTATCACAAGAAACCATGAACCAAACTAGGTATGTTTGTTCTCATTATATGCATTTTCATACACACCCCAATTGTAAGGACATGAAAATTATATTCTGACATTTTCAGGAATTATAAATTTTAAATTTTGAGTGTACAGACTTGGGTTTTGTGGAAAGGGTTAAATCAATGCAACTATAGCTTTTTACACACTTAGTTGTAATACAATTGCCTAATTCAGTGAAATTCTGCACAGAAAATTCAATTAAGACCTTGCCAGGTATGTTATCCTGCCCATTAGGACAGCCATGGATGTGTATGTTATAGGGACAGCCTCCGAACAGCACACTGTGCAATCACACTTTATATCTTCTGCATATGGCTTCTATTATACTGTTTAATTTTTCCCAAAAATGTAAAATGTAATAATAATGTACTGCATTGTTTTTTATTTCTAACATAATTTTCCAATATAGTTCACACACTGTTCCAGTTTATATCAATTAAACAATAGGTACTTGCATATGTTGGTAGACAGACTAAAATCAATATGTAGCACCTGCGCAGGCTGCACTAAAGGTCAACAGTCACAAACAATAACACAATAGCATAGAAGCATTGTTTTTCCTGACAATGGGAAAATTAGACATGCAAAGTTGAAATAGGATTTATATTGTCAATTCTGGTGCACATCTGGCAAAGTTGAGCATCATACATTTATTTGTTAACAAGTTGTTTTCCCTTATTTAGTTGGCTGTGAAATCAATTCCATGTATTTGTATGAACAGCGGTGTCCAGATTTGCAATGGCATTGACGTCAAGATGTTTGTTTTACTTTGAAAAATAAAGCCTTAAAACATGACGATTTAGAGATGTGCAGAGAAATAAAACAATCTTTCACAAAACTCACTGGAACTGTTTCAGTGATTTTTAATTGAATCTAATTATTAAGATAATTTTAACATTTCTTTTTTAAATTGTAAGGCTGCAGTTGTTGAAATTGTCTAAATCTGCTATCTTCAGTAGATAGCAAGTATAAATCATAAAACAACATTAATATGATAAAAATATTCAAATTGTTCTTGATATCCCTATGAAATCATCTGCATCAAGTAACTTTTAACTCTTTGCAATAGTTGCAGTTGTTGAAATTATCTAAATATGCCATCTCACTGGCTATCTTCGGTAGATAGCAAATATAAAATTTTTACCAATTTACTAAATTGTTCTTGATAAATGTTGTCAACTTGTTTTCATAAGATTTTATTAAAGGTTCTAAATTGTAGGGTTGTTGTTGGTGAATTTATCTCTAAAATCTACTAGCTTGTGTAGATAGCAAGAAAATGAATAAAAACATTTCTTGATAAACCAAACATCCATAAAGTAATGCTGACCTTTTTTATTGGTCCCTGTAGAGCTGCAGTTGTTGAAATTGTATAAACCTGCTATCTTCAGTAGATAGCAGGTAGAAAATACATCATTACATTATGAGTAATTTATCTAACTACCAATTTATGAAAAAGCAGTATCTGATATGAGGTTATGGTTCTCTTAAGCATCGACAAATTCTATGAGATAATTCTTTAAGGGGGTACTACACCCCTGGCCAATTTTGTGCCTATTTTTGCATTTTTCTCAAAAATTATAGCACATTGGTGACAAGTAAGATATGTATGTTATAGGGCAAGGACTACAACTACTCATGGAAGAAAGAGATAAGAAGGAACCACAACGAACACATTCACTTTGTCCACTCCCTTTACCGACATTTAATTGACATTGTTATTCATGAGGATTTACTTTGATCAATACCACGCGTTAAATAGGTGATTGGTATTGTACTCTATGTATTTGCATATCTTCTGGAGCGTGTCTGAAGGATGATTTGAACTAATGACCTTCCGTGCAAGCACTCTATAGGATTTTCTCTGGTGACGTGATCATCGGTCATTGATGGCCTACATCTTTTTCTTCCATTTCGCCCAATTTTCCCGAACTTTGATGACTTTTTTCTCAGAGTTGGCAGTCTTTGGCATTGAAACGAGTTAGCTAGTTACGATTATACACATATAAACTATTAAATTAAACATGTTTCATGTACCAGACTCAACCGGAACATTGTGCATTATTTAAGAACATTTTGCATCTATTTTTCATCGAAAAAGTCACCAAAATCTTACCTTATTTGCAAAAGATGAAACTCAGCAAATAAACGGCCGATTTTGATGACCTTTTCGATGTGTTAAAGGACATTTTCTACACAACACGATCAAGAAAACAGTTTGACTGTAGATCCCAAAACAAAGCTACTATACATGTTCAGAGCATCAGTGAAATTCCATAATCTTACTTCTGGGTAGCGTTTGTTTGTTCTTGGATGGGTTTGTTATAGTTTTTTCCAGTAATGATTTACGCCAAGCATCGATCGCGGTAAATGGATCATACATGAAAGTAAGTACCATTGATAGCTTTTCTTTTCATGCGTCAATGGATAAGCGGATTAAAACTTGGCCGATCGAAGTCGTTGTGGTTCCTTCTCATCTCTTTCTTCCATGAACTACTGTAGTGAAAATTCAGCAACTCAAAGCAAGTAGTTATTGATTTATTGATCAAATATTGGTTTTCCCTCATTTTTGACTGTAACTCCACAACTGTTGTCTGTGCTGAAATAAAATTTCCAGTGCAGTAGCTGTAGTCCTTGCCCCTATAATATACATCTTACTTGTCCCCAATGCGCTATAATTTTTGAGAAAAATGCAAAAATAGGCACAAAATTAGGCAGGGGTGCAGTACCCCCTTAACATGTAATGGATTTTCATCCAAGCCATTATGTACGATATCCGTCAAATTCTACTTTATTCTTTACTCAACATGCTGAAATAATATTAACAATAATTGTCAAGAGATGTTTCTGTTCATTTTAAGCCAAAATAACAAGGTAAAGTGAAAGAAACCCCACTGGCTATATGTTGGCCAATTAATATGGAGATCTATGGGGGACATAATGTCTGAATATGACTTGTGTCAAAATTGCTCTGTCCACCTGACAAACACACAACAAATTTGGCTGATTCCATTTAGGATTAAGTTGGGACATGAATAAACATTACAAATATGCCAAAAAAAATCAGGTTTGAATATAACTAACCCATTTAATATTATAAGATTGTACATTGTGGCTTTAACCTTTAAATGTTATTACCATTTCCCTCTTCAAGTAAAATACAGTGAGCATCAAGTACTGTGAAGTAGTTTCATGCATAAGGCAAATGATTACTCATATTTTGTCCACGTTATAGAAGCCATTGGTCTCATAGCAACAACATCTCTGGCATATTACAGGGATACTGACCAAATTTGAAGCTTTCAAACTTACTTGATATAAGAATTTGCTAAAAGCATGACATGTATACAAATGTACACGTGGAGAAAAACCACTCCATTGAACAATTTTTTTTCACTATGGAGTGTGCATAGTAAAACTTGTTCCAATATAGCATATATATGCAATTGATCTTGAGGACCTTGTGTAAAGTACAATATTTATGCCCTGTGAGCTATAAACATTATTTAAAAGTAATGATTATTCTCAATATTAATGCACATTTTAAAGGATGGTTCTTATGCTTCTTTTATTGCTATTGAAATCGTTTCACCAGGCTTTATTTATAAAGATATTTCCCCTTGGCTAAAAAACCATGTCCTCTGCCAATTCTCCTATCTGCTTATTTACCATGTCAAAGACATGGGAAAAGTGCAGGATTTTGACTATTTATTCCTTACCAAATGTTATTTTTTAAATACATTGCTGTTTTCATGCAATTGTTATCATTGTCTGCCCTGCATGCCCAGTAAAATGACTTCACCTTGGCTTTTATATTCCCTTTTCCATGTTTTTATTTTTGGTTAAGCTTTAAAGTGTGTAAAAACAAAATAATGTAGCATGTCCTTATTACATTTTGCAATAAGGTTAGGCCAAAAAAAAAAGGGTTCATCTCAAAGCTTTTGCACGCATTTGTAAAATCGCATGATTTAAAAAAAAAAGAAATGCAGAAATTTTTTTTATTTAAAAATAAAAGACATTTTTATTTTTTCTGGAAAAATTTAAGCGAAAATCAGATTATATTTCTCAAAATACCATAAAAATACCAAATCGGAATTAAAAAAAATCGCATTTCACATTTGTTTTCAAACCACTCGTAACCTTTGATACGAACCTTTTATTTTTTTGGCCTTATATGAAATACAACATTTTAAACATGTTTTTCATTTTATTAATCCAGCAATTTAACTCCATCACCATGAGCTTACAACTAAAAATAACAGTTTTACAACTTAAAATTCATCATGCATACATGCACACAAAAGTACAGCTAGTATAACTGTGGATAAGTTAGATAACATGCAAGACGTGAGGAGGATGCTTCGGGGATGTTTAAACTCAAGGAGTTAGGTTTGTTGCATGCATCATGGTTATAGGCTATTAGTTCAGGTGGGATATAGTGCATGATAGAAATGATATTAGTTTGTGGTCGGACTATAGGGGGAAAGTTAACGTGTATGAAAGCTGCTCTGATGTCTACAAGTTCTGTTTTCAAATGCTGAAGTCATGTGTATATTGGTAATATAATCAACATGTGTGCTACTGGATCTGTTTCACGGTCATTCATATTTCAAAGAGAATGCCAATACTTTAAAGTTGGAATAACTGCCACCAACCCTTAAGTGATAAGGATTAGGGTTAGTTTAGTTAGGAATAGGTTTGGGATTAAGGTTATGATTAAGTTTCAGGGTTAGAATTAAGGTTATGATTATGTTTCATGGTTAGGAATAAGGATATAATTATGTTTTAGGGTTAGGAATAGGATTATGGTTGGGGCTAACCCTAACCACCTAAGGGCTTTTTTGGTGATGGGAAGGGAAAGAAGGAAGGAATAAAGAGAGAAAACAAACAAAGAAGTTGTTTGCTCTGGGTGGGATTCGAACCCGAGACCCTCCATGCCAAGCACTGGGTCAGCGACACTTTGCCATGGGTCTTGGGCTTCGCTGGCCAGCGAAACCATGTCTATATATCACTTAGGGGGATTGCGTCATCACACCATGTGGGATGCACGCACGAACAGCGCATATATCAAGTAGCATTTTGTAGTACACAGTTCTGTTAGGGATAAGAAATTAAAGTTAGAATTGTTTGTGTTGGCAACAACTATCCTCAAGTTGCACCAGTTGAGGACACTCTGACCCCAATTCTGGTTAAGAGTACGGTATGGTCGGATACAGACAACCATGCACTATATGATTTTACTTGCAAATTGAGCTGTGAAGGCTGCTCCAACTAAGTACTATCCCAACTGGACATATTTGAGAATAATTTAACACACTTCTATCATTGCTGTTATTGCAAAGTGCATGTAATGACAACATTCCACATGGCAGCTGATGTCACATGTAACACTTTTACAAGTCACCTCATCACTATTAGCTAGATATTTAGTTAGCCCCTTGTCTCATCGTATTGATCCTGGAGGAAGTTTACTTCATGTTATATTATTTCTAGTCTAGTGAGTTTATTTGCATTGGGTAAGACAACCCTGCTCCTCCTGTCTTTCACTTGCAGCGGTAAAAAGATACTTTGCTGCCAAAGATAATGCCATCACAAACTGTGAAGTGTATTTTGTGTGTATGTGTTGTGGTAATTGTGGGAATGACAATTTAAATCATAATGGACAATAGTTTGTTTCAGTACCCATAATGAAATATTTGACTAATTTAACATCTTACTTTACAGAATGCTATATTCCCATCAGCAACAATTGAAATAAGCTTTTTTATGTCATATCTTTATGAGTTTGGCAGAGCGACAAATATCAATTTTTCTCTTTATTTAATTCATGTTAAACACAAATTGTATTAAAAATTGAAGCAAATGGATCATAGGGTGTGGCAGTGCACAATGTTAAACTGATCATATGTATGCCGGCCTCTATCTTACATGTACGTCTCAATTATGCTGAATAAATAAATTTTACCAGTAAATAATTGATATACTGCCCTTTTAACTCTTTCTCTATCTACTGTCTACATCCCTGTTCTCCATTTCATGTGACATGACTTTAAACAAAGAGATGAATCGTAATTTGGCATTCTGCCAAACTCCTAACAACATAAACACCTACGACATGGTCTCAAATTTGAAGCAGGTTTCACTGCCAAAGTGTGTAAAAATTCACTCCAGAGTGAAAATAGCTATGTTTAATTTCTAAGGTGTCTTTTCTAGGGTAAAATTGTTTGTAGAACATGATTTTTTTGTCAAAACGCGTGCATCTTACATCGTTTTGCTACAAAATGTTGATTTGTGGCCGATTTTGCCCGAAAAATGCACTTTTTGGGTGACAAAAATTTTCACATGCCAACTTTGTATACTCATAGAGTCTACAATATACATAGATATGGCCCTTTAAAATGTTAACATATCAGCTGAGGGTACTATTTGATGGATTCAGGTATTTGTTTTGTGATTGACTTAATCATTCGCGCGCCAGACTCATTCAAATATGACACGCCCGTGACAATTGACATGCCAAAATAAGCTGTTTTCGGCAAAAAAATTGATTTGAAAAATCATAACTCTTGATAGGAAGGTGCTACAGTGATGGTTGACCTACCAGTCTATGCAGTATTGAATGGGCTTTCATTTGATACCTAACTTTGTTCATTTTAACTAAGGGAAAAACTTGCAAAATGTAAAAATGTTTCCCCTACCCCTTAAAATTTTGATGTGTGTAAAAATTCCCACCATTTATAAAAATCGGGATTACAAGAAAACTACAAGAGCTATAGGCTTGAAAAACTAATCAGTTATGCACAGTATAAGTTCCTACTTGGGTATAACATTAATATCTTTCCATTCCTTCTCAATTTTCTTTTCTAATTTTTTTAACAATTTGTGACATCTGTAAATTACGTAAAATTTGGCATTTCGAAAAATCGCAAAAAAAAAAATATGAGAGCGACACGTTTAAAAAACTAATCAGTTATTCCCATGATACAGTACTACAGGGATATAGTACCAAACTTGTGCTAAAATGCATATTTTTTTAGTTCTAATTTTTTTAACAAATTGACTCGCCACCCCATTTTTGAGCAAAATCGGGAACAATTAGTACCTGTAATATTGCGCAATCATGTGACCTACATTCAATGTGTGTGCACCAATCAGATGTCAGACTTGCACTACAACATGATGTGAGCCTTGCAGAGCCTTTATAAGTGTGCCAATAGAGTTCAAATATGTTGTGATGATGTTGTCACTTATGGATCTCATATTTTTATTTCCGTCAAAAGCATATGCCTCTACTGTAATGCTCATATCAGGAAAACAATGACAGATTTTGCATTTCTGACTTCAGAAAAACTAATCAGTTATTCGTTATTCCCATGATACAGTACTACAGGGATATAGTATCAAACTTGTGCTAAAATGCATATTTTTAAGTTCTAATTTTTTATCAAATTGACTTCGCCACCCCATTTTTGAGCAAAATCGGGAACAATTAGTACCTGTAATATTAGCAATCATGTGACCTATATTCAATGTGTGTGCACCAATCAGATGTCAGACTTGCACTACAACATGATGTGAGCCTTGCAGAGCCTTTATAAGTGTGCCAATAGAGTTCAAATATGTTGTGATAATGTTGTCACTTATGGATCTCATATTTTTATTTCCGTCAAAAGCATATGCCTCTACTGTAATGCTCATATCAGGAAAACAATGACAGATTGTGCATTTCTGACTTCAGAAATGAATTCTGCACAAAATTTCAGTCTAGAAAACATATTTAAAACAATATTTTTTGAAACTTTATATTTTGCCATTTTTGGCAGTCAAACCTGCTTCAAATCTGAAACCGTGTCCTACACTGAACAAGTGTGGCAATGTTTCCACAAATTGAAAGCTAAGTCTGTTCATGGAACATATTATTCCATCACTTTTACAAACTGCATAAGCTGTGTGTGATGCAAAGGATAGGGATTGCATGGATTGTATGGTAAAAGCATTTTAGCATACTGAAGATTTCTACTATTAGGGTTAGCATGAGCAAACTTCATGATTCATTAATGTAACCAAAATCTTTCTATTAGTCATAACAAAGCTCTTGCTTTTAAAATTGAGAAAACAGAAGCATGTTAATGTTTTGAAGCATTAGTATAAGTTAATGCATATAACTCTCACCTGTTACGGGAGCAGCTGAGGGTGACATAGGCGTTACATCGCTGCTTGTGGGTGTTGTAATCCCTCCACCTGAGTTGCTAGTTGTCATGTCTGATGTGGGGATTGTATCTGATGGGATTGTAGGGTTTGCTGATGTGTTAAGGAGGCAAATGTGTTAGTAGCCAAAATTAAAGAAGCATAGAGTTAATTCAAGACTGCATTGTTTCTATTAATGGAAGGTCTTACATGTATAGCAGCACTCTATCAATGTGGTATTTTGAAAACCGGCATTTTGAAAACCTGCAATACTTCAGGACAAATGTAAGCACTAAGCAAATCAGAAAACTAAGTCTCAAGTGCATACACTTTTTCAGGCATAAATTAAGATAGCTTCATATAATGTTCATTTTGATGGTAGAACTTATTAATCATTTAATTTAATTACTTATTAGGCATTTCTTTTTTCTGTTCATGACAACTAATAAGAAAATTTTTTGAATTTTTTTTGAAAAGAAGTTGGTGACAACAAATATTTCAACACAAAAACAGTGTTATTGCAGATAAAATGAAGCTGGGCAAAAGCAAAATAATAAGCCAAATAAAATGCTGTAGCTTCAATTTGTTGTTGATCGACCAATCATTCAATCAATCAATCAATCAGTCAATCAATCAATTAATCAATTGATTAAATATTCAATCAAGGCTCAATTAAGAAGCATAAATAATTAATCAGTTAATTAATAAAATGTTTAATTAAGGCTCAATCAAAAAGCAAAATAATAAACACATTAAGAAAAATGGCAAATAGGATTCAGTAAATAGATGCATTTTGTAGGATTGTAGATTAAATAATTAAACATTTTGCTAGGCAAATCCAATAAAAAGTAACTCACTACTTTAGCTTTCACCATCTGGGCTGATGGCTTGATCACAAGTGTCTTGGTCCACTGCTTTTATTGGATTTGCCTAGCAAAATGTTTAATTATATGGCAAATAGGATTGCTGGATTGGAAAGGCGAAAACCAAAATGTCCTAATTTTTTACCCTCCCCACTCCCATTTTGTCAAGTTATCTCACCTGTATGCTTTGTGGTTGTTTTTGTACCACTGCTGGTTGTAGCTATGGAATCTGGTATGGTATGAGAGAAGAGAAAGGGTAGGGACAACACATGTGATGAACAGTAATGAAAGGATAGGTGGCTGTACTCACTTGTCCGATTCAAAGTTGTAGATTTTGAGTCGGTGTTGGAAATAAGCCAAAAAATTTCCAGGGCCATTTTAGCACCTACGTATATAATGCTATGGGCTCCCATCAATTTGTATAGGCCCAAACTATTTTTTTAAAAATTTTTGCGCATACACATGTCTTAAACATGTGCACTTTTAAAGACATCAGACTCCGAGATCAACAAATAGTAATGCCATAATAATGGCAGAAGCTTTTCTTTTTTAAAAAGGATTAATGTGGAAAACAAGTTAGTCTTTCCGACTTTTAGTACCCAAATATCACGGATCCTTCAGGCCTGTTAGTCTGGTGTATCAGAATTAAATTGATTTTCACTGGCATTTGGAGTCTGCAGGCCTATATCACATTTGACCTGAGGGACTGCCTATTTCCAACACTGACTATTTTCAGTTACAAAAAGAGAATAAGCTACGAGCCAAAATATAGTTTTGTGTGCATTTTTTATATGTGTGTGCATTTAAAATTGTTTCAAATCGATATTGAATTCATATTCTTTCAAAACAGATTTCTTTTTTAGGACTAACATTTCGTTACATTTTGCAATAAATATGCCTATTGAGTTTTGTAGATCACAATCAGTACTATTGAGGCATGAAATTTTGTGATTTTTATTTTGGTCAAAGGTATACCTGTATATAATGTCCTTGTTTCTATGTCACTGCTGGTTGTATCAATGGAATCTGTTTAGTAAAGAATGGGTAGGAATAAAACATGATAGTGATGACCTGTTTTAGCAAAACACGATGATAAAATATGATAGTGATGTTGTAGCAATACTGAATGAATGAATGAAGTATAGGCTTTTATATTTGTAATGAAACAAGATGCATGATTAATAGGTTAAACACTGCATCGCTCCATGAAACAGACGCATTAGGCTATTCCAGTTATAATTCATACACCCCCTATGGAAAACATTTATCTAAATCTTCAAACACAAGGAGTGTGAATTTCAAATGAACGGGTGACTCCATTTGAAATCTACACCCCTGTATGAGAACTAAAAAACATGTCTTCCATAGGGGGTGTGGATTTCAACTGGAATGGTCATTTTGTAGATGCAGTTTGTAACACAAAGTAATCTGCTCTACTGCTTTTCATGCAGAACATGATAGTAGTCACTCTGTTTGCCAGTCAGTGTTTGCATTAAAAGCAGCAGATCACATATGTATGAATGTCTGCTTTTAATACAAACCCCGACTGGGAAAGAGAATCAAGTCCAACAGCAGTGGAACAGATCACTTCACATGACTCAAGCCTCCATCAAAGGAGGCAAAAGCTATGAACTGCGAATAGAAATTGGTTTTGGCAAATGTACTCAATGCATACCACTTGTTGTCTTGAGAGAAAGGCAATACACACATTCGGAGATATCCATGCCATAAATGCTTTCAGTACAAACAACAAACACAATTTGTTGTTTTTTTATAGGAAATTACCCCCAAAATGTTGAAATATATATTATTTTTTAATGCATCCATCTCCAAGGGAAATGAATCGGTCCTATACATGGCACGCACATAGTTGAAAGCACTGTCCATACTTATCAAAGTGCTATATAATAATGCACTCTGCATGTTGTTTTTACATTCTAAAAGAGTGTATTCATTTGTATTTATTGATAATAGCATGTTGTAAATTTGTAATGAACACAACCAGTTTTAAAATTAAAATATTTTGTCACATTTTTATATTTTTTGCTTTTTATATTTTAGTACAGAAATTATGTAGTTGACTAAATTTCATATCTCGTTCAGTTTTCTCTATTTATTTGTCTAGCTGCTGCCTGTTACACTTTCTATCTTTGCATTGTGGTGAACCTGTTTTCTCAACATTTTAGGTAACTTGATTAATACAAGACAGCCACATCAAAATGATCCATTAGCACCAATCAGTATATCACAGCTTAAGGTGTTTTCTTTAAGTGAGGATGGATGGATGTTGTGGGAAAGAAGTATGGGAATAATTGAGAAATTAAAATTTTGCAAATAAAATGAAAGCAAACAAATTAGCAAAGTACAACACAAAGTACATGCATCACTTTTAAAGTCATGCTGTATCTTAAATCAGGTGTAACTATGGGGGTAGGAGTAGGGGTGCACCTGCTTCCAAACAACAAGGCAAATCAAAGAAAATGCTATTAAAATATTACTAAAGAATTGCAATTTCAAATACACAAATCCATATAAATTTTCTCGCAGGTCTAAAAAACATAAAGTCAAAGATTTAACAAAAGCTTTTTCTGTGTTCTTGCATGCAGAAGTGCCCTTGTTTGGTGCTCTTACCAGTACCCCATTCATGGTTACACTCCTGATCTCAATTATATATCTTGGGTGAGATGTAAGAAAATCATGCAATCATGCAAACCATGCATATTGAGGGTTGAGTGAGATGTAAGAAAATCATAAAAAATGCAAACCATGCATATCGAGAGTTGAGAACCAGAAATACTTTAAAGACTTTCTGGCTCTGAACCCTCAATATTGAAATTCAGAAAATAGAAACATATTTAAAACTAACCTGTACTTGGTCCTGGGGTCGTAGGGTAAACTATAAAGTAAAATAACGAAAACGCAATATAACATTTGAATTATTATTACAATTTACAATACTGACCTCATAGATCTTTTCACTGAAATATGATTGATATTGGGGATCAGGGCTGGAAAAAATGAAAATTCCCCTGGAAGATGATCAAAATTTCACTTCAAAAGGACAAATTTCCTCCAAATTCTTGTGTATTTCTTTGTTTAAGGACCTTAATTTCCTTCCAAATTTCAAATTTTCCCTGGAAGGGGCTTCCCACATTCCACACTTTTTCCAGAAGTGTTGGGGATGGGACTGTGTCATCAGATATCTCTAAGATGAAACTTGACTTGAAGATGATGGGTTTCTGAAGCCATAGTTCTTCTTCTCTGCTGGCATTAATTTGCTTATTAAACCTCTATGCAAGATTAAATTGAGGCTGGATTAAATTGAGGCTGGTGGTATTATAATGGGATCTTCTGCAATGTCTGCATTTCTTCCCCAAGAGATGAGATATTAAAGATGGCAAGACAACATGGAAATAGAATTAAAATAGCATGCTTTGATTTTAGATCTAAATGCATACTTCAGAAATAACCAAGGAACAAAACAATTAAACAAACACAGAACTATAACAACAACAACAACAACAACAACAACAACAACAACAACAACAACAACAACAAAAATGTTAAACAAATATGTACATTTAAAATAGAAAATAACACGGAGATCAAAGAATAAACAACATTGGAAATAGAAACAAGTTGGTCATGTTGCAACAGCCAATAGATAAACTATTCATATCAAAATGCAAGAATGTCATTCAATGTACAAGAATTAAGGCAAATAATATGTAAATCAATGCGCATGGCATACATTGCTATCTGATCTTCAGTCAAGCAACCCCACCTTTGCAATGTTACAATTATACAACAATACATTGCATTGTGTTGGTTGTTTACTCCTGGCCAATGCTTTTATGAAGAAAAGAAAATGCTTACTCCTTCCCTTGAAACAAACAATAACATGAAGACAATACAAAATTTTGTAACATTTTTACCTTTACTTCTTCTCTCCTACATGTACAAATGTATATGGTCATTTTCACGGTAAAGGGTGTAACTTTGGATTTTTAACATTTTAATCCGTAGTGTTCTAATAAAGCCACAGAATTCCATAATTTTTGGCCACATAAGTCATCTAGTTAGCAGCTACCTTGGGTAGCATAATCAGCTTTGGGAGTTACTGCGTTCAGTTTTAGCAGGCTTAAATGTACTTAATATTGCCATTTTGAAAAACTATAAAACCAGTAACATTTTTGTAAAACCCTGTGTTTTCTTCAGTTAGTTCATGGATAATTTTTCTTATCCTGAAAGTACAGTCATATGTTCAGTAAACACTGCCACATTAGATTTAATTGTGAACGGCCCTGTATTTTTGAGAACCGGACTTGATATTTGTCGTTTCGAGGCTTCATTTTCCGTTAACAATTGTTAACAAACTTTGTGGGTGTAGCTTTGGTTCATAATTCTTGGTTATTTCTTCACTTCTTCTTGATTTATAACAGTTGTTATCTTAACTTGAAATGGGTAACAAAATTAGCCGATTTGCAAGCTTTTAAAATTTTATAAAATCTTGACTTCAAATAGCCGTTTTTCCGTTAACTTTTTGAAGCCTCCGAAACAAACTGTTCAGCAAGCTTGTGCAAATATAAATAAAAGAGCTCATCCAATCTATTTATCAAAATGTAGCAAAGTAGATCCTCAAGTCACATGTTTTTAAATCGTGGAGATATATATCACCGTTTGAAAATGGGACCCAATACAAACTTTCCGTTAACAATTGAAGCCTCCGAAACAAATGAAGCCTCCAAACAACAGTAAACTTAATTATCATCTATGCATATCTAAATTGGTGTGTTTCATACTGATATCTGCATTGTAATTATTACTTGATATGTGCAGAATGTCATAAATTTAAAAAAAATTGACATTATGGTTAATGTTTGATAAATATACTGATAACTTAAAAAGCCTGTTTCGGAGGCTTCACATGCAAAAAACACCATACTTAACAAATGGGTGAAAAAATTAATGTGTGATAAATCTACAATATCTGCCGCATAGAATCATTGATTCAATACACACAAGAAAATAACAGCTTAGATGATCCCAACACTGTTGTTTTCAAAAAACTACTTCTGCAATGTTTAACAATTGTTAACATGAAGCCTCCAAACAAAAAAAAATGACTTGCTGTGATAATTTAATTTTGTCACAACTGAAATTCAATACTTAGAAGCAAAGCATGAAAATTGGTAATTGTGATATTTTTTACCTATTTTTTATGTCAACTTGTAGTAGTTAGCTAAATATTTTACTTTTATGATCACCTGTGTTGTTAACTGAAGCCTCCGAAACACAAATCGCTTGAATTGCCAATTATAAAAAATAACTCCAATTTCTGTGAAACTTGGCTGGGAGGTTCCTTTCATCAAGTAGTATTTGTACATGAAGTTAGACATTCAAATTATTTTAGGAACCCAATTAAAACTTAAAAAATATGTTTAAGGTTTGGAAATTTCCATTGTAAATAACACTTGATGTTAAAAATTTTCAAAACTGCAATTACAAACATAGCAAAACATGGTATAAAATTTAACTTATATCTGTTGACTTACTTTGGAATGGAATTTCACATGTATTCCAGCTTTCATGTCAAAATTTTCTGAGGTTATGTAAAATACATTTTTTCTTAGATTTTAATCAAAATGTTATGCAAATGTCAAATTTTTTATTAGAAATCAAAAGGTTTAAGCCTTGAAACATTATTTTACTTGAATTTAAGTTGCTTCTATGCATGATTTCAGTAAACAGAAACATATTTAAGTGGTTTGAAATTTTGACCCTAAAATCAAAAGTTACACCCTTTACCGTGAAAATGACCATATGCCATAAATTGTGTATTGTGTTGGTTTAAATTTCATCTGACAACAACAAAACCCAACACATAATTCCGAGTATTCTATGTACATCCAAGCACAAGACTATGGACTCTAATACAATAGTGGTAGTTAACACTTGAATTCGTGACAAATGGGAAAACAGAAACCATTATCAAATTGTACTGCAATTATAATTTAATGAATCCCTACAGTATCTTAATGATTGTCATAGAAACCGATATACTTGGCAACAGCGATGCATGGACGCATTATGGGCTATCAACCTTTTAAAACCAGCTATACATGTATGGTGGCAAATTTAAATTTTCCCAAATAATAAGCAATTTTCTGGCTGGTTCTTGCAATTTTCTTAAAAAGTGAAATGCAACCCTATTCTTAACAGGGATGTTTTGTTGATTTTTCGGATTCCCGATCCAGAGTAAAACAGAAATTCGAAAAATATCAGAGAACTTACCTCCCTGCATAAAAAGTGAATGAAATGCATCTTTGAATGTGTTTATTTATATTTGTTTACATGTATTGGCTGTTTTTAAATGTGCTATTCCTGTTGAAACTCATAACACCCCTATGGAAGACATTAACCTTATTCTCCCACACAGGAGGTGTAGATTTCAAATGGAGTCAGGTCATTCAGGTATAACCACATTTGAAATTCACACTCCCTGTGTGGAAGATTAAGGTTGTGTTTTCAATAGCCCTATGAGTCAGAATATCAGGGAGCTATTAAATATCATCCATCCCAATATATGATTCCATAATGTGCAATAGGTTTGATAGGTTTGATAATTGAACTCAGCTAGCTCTACCACAAGCATGAAAACTAGAACACTAAACCATTTTCCAAATTCTTAATGGCACATGCATTGAATGTAATTGACTGTGAAGTACAAAAAGCAAGTTCAATTTCATAAATTTATGGCAATTGAGGATTTTACAATGGGGTAAAGTGGAATGGTTGAAACAAACAACGAACATGTAATAATGATGTAAATACACACTGTATATCAAGTAAAATTTGAAACTTGCATTTATCACCATTTGCTTTTTAGGAAGAGTTAGAAAATGATAGCTTTTTAATAAACTAGCGGTCACCCGTCTTTCGCGGTTCGTAAATAAATGCAAGTTTACAAATGCATCACCACTCTCCGAGTTTTTATTGCGAACAGTTTTACCAACTCCCTAATTTATTACTGATTGATCAGTCGTTTCATTTAATCAACTTCTTCTTTGTTGCCCCCCACCCACCCCCGTTATCCATATCCTCCCGTTCTTTCCCCTTTAGCTCACATCCTCTTCTCCCTCTTATCCGCTCTGCCTCTTATCTGTCCCAAGTATCATGGTTTTAGTACTTCAACTGCTAAAAAATTAGTGAATGTGAAACATAAAATGTACAATTTTTAAGTCAGTATAAGTAGGTCCTATGCTCAAAAAATATATTATAACGGCTATTAATTTGTATTTTTGCCATGTCCCAAAGTTTGATTGTCACCTGTGCATCGCGGATAATAATAATATCGCCAACCCATGGCACCCATGCACTCACTCATTGTGATTTCCCATGTTTATTATTCCCATTTGCTTTAGAGGCAGCGTGTTGATACGCGATGTCGCGAACTAAATGATACACATTTTTTTGTTTGAAGCGGCATGTTGATACGCGAAGACGCAAGATTTTTTTGTTTGACGCGATATAGTTGTTAGGCGGACATAGTAACTGATGCTCACTATTTTGAGGTCCCTAGATATTTTTTAAAGGTATTTTTGCACATTTTAGACTTTTTAACCCTAACAGGACTGTATACTACAAAATACTACTTGATATATGCGCTGTTCGTGCGCACATCCCACGTAGCAAAGTGTCGCAGACCCAGTGCCTGGCATGCAAGGGGTCTCAGGTTCGATTCCCACCCAGAGCAAACAACTTCTTTCTTTGTTTTCTCTCTTTATTCCTTCCTTCTTTCCCTTCCCGTCGCCAAAAAGCCCTTGGGCGGTTAGGGTTAATCACTAAGATTGAAAAAAATGAGGTGAATATGCAGCTTAACTCGGTGAATGATTAGGTTGGCAAAACTGAAAGGGCAATTTGCAGTTGCATCACCACCGTTCGAGTTTTTATCACGAAAAGTTTTGCAATTCGGTAATTTATTATAGATGGAAAGAAAAAGAGCAAGCTTAGGTATACCAACTTAAAGTGAAGAAACAAGTAAATTAAACTAGAAGGGAACAAAAAACAAACACACAAATGTTTTCAAAATTACAAAAAAATACTTTTAAATTAAATTTGATTAAAATTAATTCTGCTACAGCTCAACTGATCATACTTTTCCTACATTCGACCTTGCATGATTTTTGAGTTGACACAGTCATGAAAATAACTATAGATACTTGACAAGACCATTAGTAGCCCAGTTCTGAACCTTTTCATTGATCATTCATAACAATAGGTATCTGATGGATCAGTGAAGATAAGAAGGATTATAATATATCCGTAACCTTGATATTATAGTACATCTCGAGGAAAAAGTGCAATGGACATGTTTTCATTTTATGTTTCAAATATCCCGCGCATGAAAATTGAGTATTTAACCCAAAAATGAAAATGGAACAATTTATTGGAAATCTGTTTTAACAGATTTTTTGACATCTTTTTCTGCACTGTATTATACCTAAATTAAGAAATTTGATAAATATTCAAAGAAAATATAGGTCATCCAAAAAATTGTGATTTTTACACATTTTGGGGCAAAAAAGGAAAAATAAGCAAAAATATCAAAATCTGTCAAACAGTTTCATTCATCAAGTCATAACAAACGGCCTACATGCTTAATTTCTAATAAAATATTGAAATTGTGAAAAATATAGGTATTTATTGATTTTCATGTTTTTTCTTGCAAATATGCTAATAATATGCAAATTATGAAATTGCAAAATAAAGTTTCTACATAGCATACATCTTTCAAGTATGATGTTCAAAATGACAGACATCAAAAAGAGATTCGATGAAATGTAAAGGTGTAGTAACAATTTTGGCACGGACTGTCTGGTTAGGCAAAGTACGGTAAGTTGAGCTGTATACTAAATGACACAGTCACCACAGAACAAAATAAAGAAAGAAAAACACAGACACTTACCTGGAAATGTGATGTTAAACTCAGGAGGTGCTTCACTACAATTACACACACTCCCTGATGGTGGAGGCTGCATGAAACACCAAGTCATAGTCATCAGTGGGTACAGGGACACATTCATGATGAAAGTCTGACAAGTTGCTTAGACTAGTGGTAATGATGAATTGATTACACTCAACATCCTGTCATCCTTAGTGCTCACAGTGATAGGGAGTTACGGAGTAGCTCGTATTCTACCGGTGCTCATCATTGATATAGGGAGTTATGGAGTAGCTTGTTTCTTATGGCCTGTTAAGATGACGCTCATCATTGATGATATGGGGTATTGAGTTGACTGAGCTTGTGAGTTTACTGTAGGCAAACACTCGTAGCAAACCTGGAGGATAAATATAAATAATAAATTAAATAGAAGACTTATTTTGTCAGAAAATATTTGGGGGAAAAGAAAAAATACACACTTCACTATGATCTCAAATGGGATCTCAAACATGCTCATCTGTCAGGCACAGTTCTGTCACTCTGATATGAGTCTACATTCACAGATTGAACTTGAATATTATGTTGGGTACCCAAAAACTTGAGGTCAACTTTTACACTATGATTGTTGAATGGAGGCCACTGAACTGTTCCATGGGAGATGGTGAGATCTATTTATGCTCATCACTAAATCCACCTGTGAAGCGGCTTCCGGCAAAATCTTATCACACACGAAAATCAGACCTTTTTTATAAAGTGCTAACTTTCTCAAAGAAGACCTAAAATGTGGAGTCATTTTCAGACCTATAAGTATATAAATTGTAATGCAGAATTCTGTTAAAAAATTATATAACAAATACTGTATCATGTATAAATGGTTACCGGTGCGTAAACTGAATACCACAATATATTGAAACTTGCCAACCCAATATGTGATTGTATCATTTAGCATCCCTGTTTTGATATTTACCATTAATCATGTTTTTTTTAAATGGTACGGTATGCTAAACAGGCAGGGAATCCCCTGTATTGATGATGTCATTAGTTGCCTTGACAACTGTCAGCAAACAATGGCAGTTAGACTAATCACCAAGACTATGTACACAATAGATGGCTAATACTACTTTACCAGTCTGTTACCATGACAACCCTCACAATGCTGGTTGGCAACATGAAATTTAAAGTGCAGAGTACAATGAAATGTACCACTGTGTGTAAACATACATCTGGTAGCATTCAGGGGTGTACATAAATTATTAGTGTTTTAAAAAAGATGATTACACAGCAGGGCTTTTTAGTGCTGGGAAATGAAAAGAGGGAGTATTAAAATAAGAAAATGAACAAAGAAGTTACAAGTGTGTTGCCCCGGGTTTCGAACCCCAGACCCTCGGGTGCCAAGTTTTCTGACGTGCAACAGGAAGAAAACAACTTTGACCCTATGCGGAGCTCGCCCCGGTCGTGCCTATTGTGTTTTTCCCGTGTGTTTCCATGGCTGTATGACGCAATCACGCTTCAATGACCAATGAGAGCTGCTCTCTCATCGGCGCTAGGTCGCCATAGTGGGCGTATTATTGTTATTGCAATTGGCTTCCAGTCGGGATAGACGAAAAATTTGTGGTTTACTTTGTTTCATTGTCTCCGTCTGGGGTTAATGGAGTTTTAAAGAAAGACAATAAACAAAAATTGTTGTTTGTTTAGGATTCCAACCCCTGACCAGGGTCTTAGCTAGAAATTGAGGGTTGCCCATCATTTGAATAAAATTGCCTGTCCTAATTTGACCTTTAAATTATTTACTACAAAAGAGGTTTTAAACTAGCTTCTAAAAACATACAATTTATAATAGCGTCTGTCAAAGGCATTAATTTTGCCCATCCCAGGAGCAAACTCCCGGTCTAAAATGACGGCCAGACGGGTGGCTAGCTAAGACCCTGCCCCTGACCCCTCGCCCTTGGGTGTCAACTGGGCCAAGCATGCCATCAGCGACTGGTAGGCGGTAGCCATAGGTGTCTCGCTGGCCTGGCCAACAAACCTTACTTACACTTAGGGTGGTTGTGTCATCAGTACTCATCACATCATCTGGGATGCATGCACAGGGGCTTTGCTTTGTAAGATTTGTTTAGTTAGGGTTTTAAAACAAAAAGCAAAAATTAATCCCTCATTCAGACATTACACGCTATATTAAGGGGGTACTACACCCCTGTGGTAAATTTGTGACTATTTTTGCATTTTTCTCAAAAAATAATAACACACTGGTAACAAAAGTTATGTATATTATTGGGGCAAGGGATCCAGTTACTACACTGAAATTTCAGTAACTCAAGACAAGCGGTTCAGCATAGGAAATGAGGTACATCCTAGCGGTACCTTATTTCTTATCATAAATAACGAACCGCTTGTCTTGGGTCACTGAAATTCCAGTGTAGTAATTGGATTCCTTGCCCCTATAATACACATAACTTTTGTTACCAGTGTGTTATTAGTTTTGAGAAAAATGCAAAAATAGACACAAATTTATCGAGAGGTGTAGTACCCTCTTAACTAGCATAATTGACAAGAACTTTTCGAGAATCGGGCTAACAAAGTTAAATTCCGGTTTTCCAGTCGTAAACAAACTGCGCTACAGAACCTATGGACACTAGCAAGTTCAACAAGCGCCCTCACATCCATATTTGGACGTAAAACAGCCATTTTAAGAAAACGACAACTCCAATTTTGATGCAACTTTCATAAATGGAATTCTAGACATCAATTACATACAAATCAGCATCAACTTTAATAGAATTGTGCAGTGTTCGAATTTAGGAAAAATAAATGGTTGTCCCACGGACAACCAGATTACAATTTTTGGTTGTCCGTAGGCCTACAATAAAAGTACAAAAATGTGACTTTTGGCTAGATTTATGGTTGTCTGGCGGACAACCGAATCAGTATTTTTGGTTGTCCGGCGACTTTTTTGGTTGTCCCGGGCAACCGGACAACCAAAATTTCGAACGCTGGAATTGTGCATATAATAATGATTATTGTCAAAAAATATTGATTTTCAGACACCCCCACAGACCCACCCCCATCAAATACTTGTTTTGGCCGGCACCAACTCATTTTTTGGCCGATTTGGATGAAAATGGTGTCAAAATGCTCAGGAGATCATACTGCATCAATTGAAGGATTCCTTAATCCACCACTAGTAATAGTAGTTAAGATTTCAATTTTTTATTAACCCTAACCCGTCTGTGGTTTTTTTGCTATCGGAAGAGAAAGAAGAAACGAAAAAGGAGAGAAGATGAGGAGAAAAGTCACTTGGCACCCCGTCCCCCGGGATTCGAGCCTGGGACCCCTCTCATGCCACGCAGAAGATCCCCAGCATGTAGCCACACAGGTGACGTTGGCCCGGCCAATGATTCCCTGGGTATATATGACTTGGGCTGATTGCGTCATCAATTACAAGTCACGTGGATTGCATGCACGCAAAGCGGTTTTAATAGTGAGCTTTAGTGAGACCTAGTTGGGTTAGGGTTAAGGAGGCCTACATGTAATGTAAGTCTAGGAAAACATGCATATTAACCCTAACCCTATCCGTGTTTTTTTTGCTATCGGAAGGGAAAGAAGAAACGAAAAAGGAGAGAAGATGAGGAGAAAAGTCACTTGGCACCCCTGGGATTCGAGCCTGGGACCCCTCGTATGCCACGCAGAAGATTCCCAGTATGTAGCCACACAGGTGACGTCCAACGATTCCCTGGGTATATATGACGCTGATTGCGTCATCAAGTCACGTGGAATGCATGCACGCAGAGCGGTTTTAATAGTGAGCTTTAGTGAGAACTAGTTGGGTTAGGGTTAATGAAGTTACATGTTATTTTGAGGAAAGACAAAGTTATTTTTGGAAACTTATATTTCAACTGGTGATGTAGGATTGCAAGGTGAGTGAATTCGTGAGGAGGTTTCCTTGTTTGAGCGATAGTAGGATACAGGGACATAGGCTAAAATAGTACTTTGACCTGCTCTGATGTCTCAATTCACGCTAGTTCCAGTAACTGTACATGTAACCATACTCTCTATGGTTACAGTGCTCTTTATTAAAATATCTATTCCACAAATAAGAAACATCACAATATGTGGGCTCATTTTGGGCTCCAAGGATGTAGCCGAGGAACTCTCTCAAGGACAGTTTTGGCCGGCATGGATGATTTTAATCCCATTGTACCAGAGTTTGGGCGTACATGGATGATTTTAATCCCATTGTACTAGTAACATACCAAAGTTGAGATAATTGATCTACACTGATCTCATCGTTTGGGTGGGTTCAACATTCCCCAAGTTGGCAAAACCTCAGGTCCGTAGATGTCATTATGTTTATGATAAAGACTGAAGTCTTGCTGGCAAGACTAAATTCACGCGGTCTCATTTCGTGATCTGCTTACCAGACAGCAAATACTGCGTATTTGCTGTGTGGAACCAGACATACTCCGGCTCCACGCTCACAGCATTCACGTTCCCAGAAAGGAGATTATTTTTAGCTGCCCTGGTCAGTGGTCATGCATTGTCCCTAGTCACAAACACGTTATAATTAGAGAAAGAGAACCAGGTTGACTCGACCGCCCGGGCCATCTTGATACAAGCATGGAACCAAAATTGGGGCTATTTGGTTTCCCTGGACTTTGGAATGCGCTCAAGTTGAGGCAATCCATGTCATGCTTCATGCATGACATGGATGATGGGCGCATTTGAGAGACGCACTTGATGTGAGCTGTACACGATACTATCCTAAAACGCTTCAGATGAGATGCAGAATTGTTTTCGTTCGTCTCCGAAATACATGAAAATTGAAATATGTATGTTGCGGGTTCCGATGGCAGATTGGCACCTTATTTGTTGTTCACTCTACATAGCATCGCGTGATGCAAGCATGACCTAGTTTTTTAACATTCATGATCAACGGCAGCAGTATCACAAGTCGAGTATGAACTTTAGGTCTTTTTATAGATAATTCTTAAGGGATCTAAAATGAGCGTTTATTGCGTTTCGACAGTATTTTTTGTGGGACATGAGAGCACCTCGGACATATCGAATTGCATTCTGAATATGAAGCATGTCTTTCTGATATCAAATAATTTTCATTTTTTGAAAATCACAATATAATACAAATTTTATGACAAATTATAAAAAATGATATTTTTCAAATTTGTGATATATAAGTATAACAGTCCTCGAAGTAAATTATATAAATCTAATGATATATTCTTAAAGTGTATGTAGCAGGGAGGAAAAGCCGACGGTCAATTGAAAATTTTGACCTTTCATATTGAAGATATGGATTTTTTTCCCGAAAAGACCTAATTTTTTTGGTGTTTTGGGAAAAAAAATCCATATCTTCAATACGAAAGGTCAAAATTTTCAATTGATCGTCGGCTTTTCATCCCACCTACATAGGCCTACACTTTAAGTATAAATCATCAGATTTATAAAGTTTACTTCAAGTAGGGGGGTCACATCATTCTTTTATCTACAATATAAATGTTTGGCATTAAGTTTTTCAGAAGCATCTTGCAAAATGATGAAGATAGCAATTTAAATGGTTCAAATTGGATAAAGCGTTTTGAAGTTACGCCAATTTAAAAGTTCGAAAAATGGCTGTTTTTCAGCATGATTTTGATAAAAACGCATGTTTTCGACAATATGGCATGTTTGAAGACTAAAAAATCAAAATTATATGCTTCCTATGTCCGATTTTCACTTAAAGTTGCTGTATAACTGAGTCTTTCAACATAGATATGTCAAGAGGTACATCATTTGCTTCAGTTTTTGAAAAAGATTACTCCAAATATGGACTAAAACACCAAAATCAAGGATCGTCGCACTCTCATTTTAACCCCTTGCAGAATAAAATTGCAGATTTACGACAATCTCAGATTAAAAATATGAATTGTGAATGGCTGCATTTACACTAAGCCAACTCTAACCCTTGGGTTGAAACACAAAAACAACAACAAAAGCTTCATGTGCATCAAAATATTGTGAGAAATTGCCTCCAAAGTGGGAAAAATCTAGAAAATCAAGGAAATTGTCGCTCAATGTAAAAAAGTGCTACAGAATGAAACAGCAAGTTACGGACACCCTCGGAATAAAAATATCAACTTTGTACATCCATATTCAAGGTAAAACAACTCTAGGACTTCAAGTTGGACCACTGCAGTAGATAAAAACAACAAGTTGGTCATAATATGTTGATAACTACACTCCAGAAATGGAAAAATATGAAAACTTCACAAGTAAGGTCAACAATTTCTATGGGAAAATACACAGGAAAATGAAAAAAAAACAAATGTTTCAATATATTGCCATTTTTTAACCCAACATCCTAGAAATTTCTTGTTTACGTCAAAAGAAAGATATTTTGTGGAGATTCAGGAAAAAGGAGTCTCAATTTGATTGCACATGTGGCACACAGTAGGGTAACTCATCATCTACAGTCATCATATCAAAATTTCACCCTTGGACAGCGTTTCCTATGGGAAAATACACACGTTTCGGGCAAAAAAACATCAAATTTTCAAATATATCGTAGAAAAAAACAAGTTGTGCCAAAATAAAGATACATTTCTCATGGTTCAGAAAAAGTAACTTTAAAATTCACTACATCGTTGGCACCGGGTCGAAAAACTCACTTTCTAAAGGCAATTTCTTAATTTCTTCTGCGGATCCAGACACTGGTCTTTGCTGATAAATAATCTGGTGCTTTCACAGAGCCGCCGTGTAAAATTCAAAAGGTCAATAGACCTAAAAATATTTTTTTTGTAACTACACATACTAAATAAATATTTGAAAATGTTTAGGTCTCTATGAAGAAAACAATTTGATATTTTTTTATGCTCAAAACATGCCATTGTTCATTTATGGGTCGTATATGCAGACACCTAATGAGCTAATGTGTGACCCCCCTACTTCAAGTACTGTTAAATATCAAAAATATCAATTTTTAATGATTTGCCATAAAATGTGTATTAACCCTAACCCCCTAAGGGCTTTTCGGCGACGGAAAGGGAAAGAAGGAAAGAATAAAGAGAGAAAAGAAGGAAAGAAGTTGTTTGCTCTGGGTGGGATTCGAACCCGAGACCCCTCCCATGCCAAGCACTCGGTCGGCGACACTTTGCCACGGGTCTTGGGCTTCGCTGGCCAGCGAAACCGTGCCTATCACTTAGGGCGATTGCGTCATCACACCACGTGGGATGCATGCACGAACAGCGCATATATCAAGTAGTATTTTGTAGTATTCAGGCGGGTTAGGGTTAAATTATTTGATATCAGAATGACATTCTTCGTATTCAGAATGCAATTCGATATGTCTGATGTGCTCTGATGTCCCAAAATAAATACCTCCAAATCTTACCTAAAAAATAGACCTCAAAAAACTTAAAAATTAGGGGCTTTCCCCAAAACAAACCCCGTCGTGTTTGGTATGAGTGCAAAGGTCACAAAATTACCCACAAAATGATGACATCATCCAGGTAAGTCTCGTGGAGTCTCGTGGATAAATACAATGTGAATTTCAAGCAGACGAAAAAATGGCGTCCCGTCGATCGAGTCGCTACGGTGGTAACTCCTGAACTTCAACAAGTTCATGACATAAAAAAACTTGCTTAAGGGGGTACTACACCCCTGCCAATATTTATGCCTATTTTTGCATTTTTCTTAAAAATTATAGCACATTGGGAACAAGTAAGATATGTATATTATAGGGGCAAGGACTACAACTACTGCACTATAAATTTTATTTCAGCACAGACAACAGTTGTGGGGTTACAGTAAAAAATGAGGAAAACCAATATTTGATCAATAAATCAATAACTACTTGCTTTGAGTTGCTGAATTTTCAGTACAGTAGTTGTAGTCCTTGCCCCTATAATATACATATCTTACTTGTCACCAATGTGCTATAATTTTTGAGAAAAATGCAAAAATAGGCATAAATTGGCCAGGGGTGTAGTACCCCTTATTGTTCTTATTTTGTGGAAAACTTTACATAATCGGAAAATTTCATCTTTAAACTCTGTAAAAATAATTTCCTATTGTATTTGGAGTTTTGAAAGGATGAGAAATGGTGAGTTGTTTTCACTAAGTTTCACACACAAACAGATACAAATGCGTAAATGACTAAATCATCGTATGCGCTGATCTCGCTAATACAACTTACAAGTTGTAACAACACACAATTGAATTGAACAACATTTACTGTTAACATCGATTTAATTAATCAACCCAATTGGGCAGTGACAACACCAGTTGGGTGCGACGGGGACCCAGTAACATGAGTAATGGCCGACTTAAATTCTGACCATCATCACTTGGCTTGTTGGATTCGTCTATAGCAAAAGCCTGTACAATAATTTGTCAACACGAATTCGACAGCCGGGACAGGTGGCATACGCATTAAAATGACGTGAAATTGCAAGTCCTTTATTGTGGCTTTAATGTTATGGAACTAAATTCTTACAGGAAAGCATAGATCAGAGGATATCTTTACTTACAATTAATATATTATTGACAGCTAAAATCCTCATCGGATCGGGGAAATCATCATAGAAACCAGACTCATTTTGTGTAGCAGCTCACCGTGTTTTGTTTGTTGACATGTCTGACTCTGCAATAACACTCTCAATCCCATGCCGAAGTTCTCATTTGTTAATCTTAGTTCTCATACCCTACAGAAACTGTAGTCGAGTTTAAATTTTAGTGTTGCCGGTTGTAAAGAAGTATTCCAAATTAAGAGAATCAGTGTCTGGGATTCCCCTTTTGTTCTGTCAGCCTAGTTGAAAGGGAGGGAGGGGGGCAAAGATTTTTTGCACTACCAAAAAAAAAAGTGGAGGGGGGAACAAGCGATTTTGGGAAGACCCGGGGTACATAATTTTTTGTCGAAAGGGGAAGAGCACTATTAGGCGCAGATTGTGCCTTGTGCCAGCAGCGGAGCATGCTTTAGTCCGAACAATAGGGGCTGTGCAATAATTGAATTTTCAAAATGGTCTGCCAAAATCGCTTGCCCCCCCCTTTGACGTGCCAAAAACCTTTGCCCCCCTTTTTGATGTGCCAAAAAACCGTTACCCCCCCCCCTTACATGCAAAGTTTTTGGGAACCCAAATTTAAAACCTTACATGTAATTGTCGTAAGGGATCGGGAATGAGCGTTTTGAGCGTTTCGACAGTATTTTTTGTGGGACATGAGAGCACATGAGACATATCGAACTGCATTCTGAATACGAAGAATGTCTTTCTGATATCAAATAATTTTCATTTTTTAAATTCAAGATATAGGCCCTAATACAAATTTAAATGACAAATTATTAAAATTTGATATTTTTCACATTTTTGATATATAACAGTCCTATAGGCCTAAGTAAATTTTATAAATCTAATGATATATTCTTAAAGTGTATGTAGGCCTAGCTGGGAGGAAAAGCCGACGATCAATTTAAAATTTGTACCTTTCATATTGAAGATATGGATTTTTCCCAAAAAGGCCTAATTTTTTTGGTGTTTTTGGAAAAAAATACATATTTTCAATATATACGAAAGGTAAAAATTTTCAATTCATCGTCGGCTTTTCATCCCACCTACATATACTTTACTTTAAGTATAAATCATCAGATTTATAAAGTTTACTTCGAGTATATACTGTTAAATATCAAAAATGTAAATTTTTAATTATTTGCCATAAAATGTGTATTACATTGCGAATTTCAAAAAATAAAAATTATTTGATATCAGAAGGACATTCTTCGTATTCAGAATGCAATTCGATATGTCTGATGTGCTCTAATGTCCCACAATAAATATTGTCCAAAGGTTCATACCCTTAAGGGATCTGGAATGAGCGTTTTGAGCGTTTCGACAGTATTTTTTGTGGGATATGAGAGCACATCAGACATATCGAATCGCATTCTGAATACGAAGAATGTCTTTCTGATATCAAATAATTTTTTGAAATTCATGATATAATACAAATTTTATGACAAATTATTAAAATTTGATATTTTTCACATTTTTGATATATAACAGTCCTCGAAGTAAATTTTATAAATTTAATAATATTATTCTTAAAGTGTATTTAGCTAGCTGGGAGGAAAAGCCGACGATCAATTGAAAATTTTGACCTTTCATATTGAAGATATGGATTTTTTCTCCCAAAAAGACCTAATTTTATCTTCCATACATTGTATCTTCAATACGAAAGGTCAAAATTTACAATTGATCGTCGGCTTTTCATCCCACCTACATATACTTTAAGTATAAATCATCAGATTGATAAAGTTTACTTCAAGTAGGCCCTACTGTTGAATATCAAAAATATCAATTTTTAATGATTTGCCATAAAATGTGTATTACATTGCGAATTTCAAAAAATCAAAATTATTTGATATCAGAAGGACATTCTTCGTATTCAGAATGCAATTCGATATTTATGATGTGCTCTAATGTCCCACAATAAAATACGGTCCAAACGTTCATACCCCATCCCTTAATATCATATAATTCGAGCACAGCGAACAGGAAATTATGCATATTTGAATGTTTTCCTACCGTGACCTTTTTACTGAGGGTGTAAATATAGAAATGGTGCCGAAAATATCTATGCCAAAAATCCGACCCTCCCCCCCCCCCTTTCGACCTGCCAAAAATCGCTCACCCCCTCCCCCTTTCGACCTGCCAAGTGCTTCCCCCCCCCACCCTTTTGGCCTGCAAAAAATCTTTAATTCACCAGACCGGGGGTACACATAATTATTAGGCACAGCCATGCGCGTATTTTTTTTTTTGGGGGGCTTTGGGGGTGCGAGGCAAAAAAGAAGGGGCGGCGGAAGATAAAGGGGCGGCAAAAATACCAACTAAAGAAAAAAGGGCGGGACAAGAATAATTATCAATGAAAAAGGTGTAACACCTATAAAATGTTACCTGAAAAAAAATTTGTGAATTACAATGCCATCGGCCAGACGCGCATACTCTCTAAATGTAAAGAGAGATTCACCTATAAGAAAAAAGAGTGAAATGTGTTAGGGGCTGCAGCCGCGGATCCAGAGAGAAAAAAATACGGGGGGCGCAAAATACATGAGATTTCTAGAGGGCGACGAACTATATGGCCGCGAAGGGGTCATGGCGTCGCGCAGGGGGGTGTCTGAGGGGTGATGTGCCCCCCTCAGAATTTAGAAACTTTTGCAAAATTAAGACCAAATTGAAGCCATTTGGTGGACCATTTTGACACTATTATTGTGTAAAATTTGAGTTTGAAAGAGCGGAAAATTTGTGAAATGACCATAACGGCTATTTCCTATTCGTGGACAAGTTTTCAATATTATAATTGTATAAATTTAATTGCTTGCGCGACGCAGGGGGTGTCTGAGGGGGATGCGCCCCTGAGAAGTGAGAAACTTTTGCAAAATGAAGACCTAATTGAAGCCATTTGGTGGACCATTTTGACATTATTATTGTGTGAAATTTGAGTTTTAAAGAGCGGAAAATTTGTGGAATGACCATGCCGGCTCATTTCCTATTCGTGGACAAGTTTTCAATATTATAATTGTATAAATTTAATTCCTTGCGCGACGCAGGGGGTGTTTGAGGGGGATGTGCCCCCTCAGAAGTGAGAAACTTTTGCAAAATGAAGACCTAATTGAAGCCATTTGGTGGACCATTTTGACATTATTATTGTGTGAAATTTGAGTTTCAGAGCGGAAAATTTGTGGAATGACCATGCCGGCTCATTTCCTATTCGTGGACAAGTTTTCAATATTATAATTGTATAAATTTAATTGCTTGCGCGACGCAGGGGGTGTTTGAGGGGGATGTGCCCCCTCAGAAGTGAGAAACTTTTGCAAAATGAAGACCTAATTGATGGCATTTGGTGGACCATTTTGACATTATTATTGTGTGAAATTTGAGTTTTAAAGAGTGGAAAATTTGTGAAATGACCATGCCGGCTCATCATGCTCATTTCCTATTCGTGGACAAGTTTTCAATATTATAATTGTATAAATTTAATTGCTTGCGCGACGCAGGGGGTGTCTGAGGGGGATGTGCCCCCTGAGAAGTGAGAAACTTTGCAAAATGAAGACCTAATTGAAGCCATTTGGTGGACCATTTTGACATTATTATTAATGTGAAATTTGAGTTTTAAAGAGCGGAAAATTTGTGGAATGACCATGCCGGCTCATTTCCTATTCGAGGACAAGTTTTCAATATTATAATTGTATTAATTAAATTGTTCGCGCGACGCAGGGGGTGTCCGAGGGGGATGTGCCCCCTCACAAGTGAGAAACTTTTGCAAAATGAAGACCTAATTGATGGCATTTGGTGGACCATTTTGACATTATTATTGTGTGAAATTTGAGTTTTAAAGAGTGGAAAATTTGTGAAATGACCATGCCGGCTCATCATGCTCATTTCCTGTTCGTGGACAAGTTTTCAATATTATAATTGTATAAATTTAATTGCTTGCGCGACGCAGGGGTGTCTGAGGGGATGTGCCCCCTCAGAAGTGAGAAACTTTTGCAAAATGAAGACCTAATTGAAGCCATTTGGTGGACCATTTTGACATTATTATTGTGTGAAATTTGAGTTTTAAAGAGCGGAAAATTTGTGGAATGACCATGCCGGCTCATTTCCTATTCGTGGACAAGTTTTCAATATTATAATTGTATAAATTTAATTGCTTGCGCGACGCAGGGGGTGTTTGAGGGGGGATGTGCCCCTCAGAAGTGAGAAACTTTTGCAAAATGAAGACCTAATTGAAGCCATTTGGGGGACCATTTTGACATTATTATTGTGTGACATTTGAGTTTTAAAGAGCGGAAAATTTGTGAAATGACCATGCCGGCTCATTTCACATTCGTGGACAAGTTTTCAATATTATTGTATAAATTCAATTGCTTTAAACATAAAGTTCCGGGTATCCAAAGCATAAAGAAAAGGACAACTTCTTTATACATACGCAGGGGGGTGTCTAAGTTGGAAAATTGTGCAAAAAGAAGGTCCAGTTGAAGCCATTTGGTGGACGATTTTGACACTATTAAAGTATTATTGTGTAAAATTTTATTTAGATAAAGTTCGGAAATGTGTGAAAATGAAGGCCCAATCGAAGCCATTCGTGGAACATTATCATTATTCACTATTACTGTAGGCCTAATCATTATTATTCAGTTATTACTTAAAACAATATAGGCCTAAAGTGTACGGGTGTCCGAACAAAAGCAAAAACGGCCAGCTAGTTGTTTACGCATACGTAGGTGTGTTTGAGGGGGAAAATTTTGCAAAATGAAGGACTCAATTACGCGCAATTTAACCTTTCTCTTCTCTTTTTCTCGCCTTTCTCTTCTCTTTTTCTCCTTTTCTCTTTCTCTTCTTTCCCCGTTTTTACGGGGGGCGTGCGCCCCATCTTTCCTACTTTTGCTATTTTTACGGGGGGCGCGCGCCCCCTCCGCTCCCCCCCTGGATCCGCACCTGGGCTGTGCAATAATTATATGAGCCCCAGTGAAAACCACTCTAAAAGAGTGAATTTTAACTCTTTCAAGGAGTTAAGGACAACTCTAAAACGTGAAATCTTCCCCAAATACATCACTGTTCATCGATCAGCACCAATTAGATTAGCCATAGGGCAAGGTATCAAGTTAATCCCATGCCCTCGATCCTCTGTTGCATTTGCATCTTCCTTTTGTGGTCTATTTTAGACCCAAAATTTTAGCCCAGTGGTATTAAAATGCCAAGTTGCCTCCCGCTTAGCGCGCATTTATCTCAGGCCATCTGAATACATTTGTAGATCGAACTTGAACACGAGAAAAGTGAGAGTTCATTCCATTCTCTATATAATATGTAAATCATAAATAATATCAGTATAGGGCAGCCTGATGCCTGGAAAAAAGCATAAAACTTGTATGGAAAATATTGGGACTAAATTAAACTAAAAGTTGTAAAAGGCATACCGTATGCCCCTATGCATCTTTCTTTGGCACGATTTTAGTAGTAGACTTTTAGTGATTGTACTCAATTTTTGTTCATTATTTTTATTTCAAGTTTTTAGCATTGCATTTCTTTGCGCAATTCACTCGCATTTGTCCCGGTAATGTTCTTTTAGTAGCAGATCAGTGGACGATTAGGAAATTTTGGCCCCTGGCTCGGTGACTCCGGCATATGTGGGCATCCCCTTTGAATTTAAACAATTAATGAAACAGCATATTTTCGTGTCAACATTTTCTGGGGCCGACAGCTTGGACAAAAACTTGGGTTACAGTGGTTGTCTTCTTTCCGAAGAGCCAAGGATGGCAATCATGTTGCCATGGCCCCGGTAGGCCTAAAATGTGACACGATCTGGTCCATGGGGGCCAAAGAAGGCAAATTTGAAATTGAGATAAATGCAAAAATATGGAATAAAAAACAATAAAATACATAAGAAAATAGACATCACAAAACTTCATAACTTTAGAAACCTATGCTAGACCTTTGGTGTTTTCAGTATATGATAGCCTAAAGTTTGTATTAGGTAATAGGCCTAGTTAGTGTAACTCAATTTTCATAAATGCCTCCTTTTGCCCACAAGGACCAGATCGTGTCACAAATACGTTCATACTGTGACCAGCAAAATTTATTTCTCAACCCCCCCCCCCGGTGTAGCGTTTTAAGGGGTATCATGGACCAGGACTGATTTGGCAGGTCCCCGTGATTTGGACCCATTAATTTTGTACGTCTGTGTAGAATTAGATGTCTGTCCCCTTACCCCTTTATTTGCAAATTTGGAGCCCATGGACTTAGCAGGTCACCGCCGTACTAACCCTGTCCTGCCCCCCCCTGACAGCGACGACCCTGAACCTAGCTGTCACATAATGCAGCATATTATCCACCATTTGTATGTCATAAAACTATTATTGGAGCCATTTCAAGAGAATCTAATGTTGAATTCAGAAAAAGCAGTCATAGTAGTGTAGGGCATACCGCCCGGTATAGCATAATTATGTACATACTTTTAAAGTATGATGTTTTGCATAGACTTTTTGTATCGAGTTTGGTGATAATATACGTGTTCGTAACTATAAAAATATTTGTCAACTTGTGAATCAAATGTGAATTAAGAAATATATTGCATTATATCCTAACAATTTTGATTAACCTTTTGTGTGGTTCGCAAATAATTTGAAGAATTTTTGCAATTTTTAGGAAATATTCCACCCAGTTATGTATCACCACGTGCTCATTTTAATTCAAGGGCTTATACCACTAAATTAGACTTCTGCCAGCTTCTGCCCAAGTTTATCAGTCATATAGTGCCATCTTTACATTCAAAATGTGACAAATTGATATAGGTTAGCAATTTTAGTGTTCAAAATCGTGTTTAAATACAATTTCTTAATGTGAATGTCACACAGGTTAAAAAGAAACGGGAATATTCGGGCAATATTTAAGACTATCTGCGCATGAATACACAAGGGGAAAATGTAGTTAGCAGTCGTCAAATCGGTCTTTTTATGTATCGCTGATTTTCTCAACAAGTAGACGAGCAATGTTAAAGCCATTGCATACCATGGTATGCAAAATATTCTTCTCTAAAGCTGAATTTATACTCGATCGCCGAGCGATGCGACTAATCGCTTTTGAAAAAGCGATTTGCAATCGCCGAATTTTGCGATGTATCGCTCGTCGCTTTTGCATTTATACTTTTTTTGTGCGTCGCAGCGCAGACGACAACATGGCGCCGGGCTTCGCCCCTCACAGAAACGCTATCATTGCTAATAATGTCCTTCTTCTGTTGATTTTGGTAGTTTTGAGGCGGCGAAGACGGCGCCGCATCCGCACCTACCAGCACGAAGTAAATAAAAATCGGGTGCAGCAGGGCGATTTTTACAATCTGTTACAGGAGTTACGGAATTCGGGCGATGGGGGTGAACGATTCCGGCAAGTGATGCGCATGACCATCGATCAATTTGATTGGCTGTTAGCAAGAGTAGAGCCCCATCTTCAGCATAAAAACACCCATGCATGCCCTATATCACCTGCGGAGAGGCTTGCAATGACAATTCGGTGAGTAAATATATATATTAATTCTTCTCAATCAATCAGAAATTAATGGCTTCCCCATATAGTATAATGAAATGACCTGCCCTCTTTGTTTTCAATATCGAAATATGTGATTGGTCAAATCAACCCACATGTCAATTAATTGTCGTGCATGTACAGTCACGTGTGCGCAATATTTACAAACAAACAAATGTAAACATGAACAGCTGATCGATTTAAAGTTTTAATTGAAGCTGAGCCTTTGGCCGACCATAAAATATTAATTATCTTTATCTTTGTATGCAAAGAGCAAAAGTGCAAGTGTGGTAAAGAAACGAGGATAAACCGTTACCTGGCTGAGCCGTCGAGGGTTTTGGCAGTGCAGAAAACTGATACTGCAGCGTAAAATTTAAGCTTACTTCGTGGGAGTGAACTCCACTTAACTTCGGGGATACGCCGTGGCGTTTCAATACGTACAATACAAGTGATTCTCTTCATTTAAACTACATCATCATGTTTATATGGCACACAACACGAAGAAATATCTTTGCTATGATTTGAAATCACACATGTCATTTGTAACCACCATTTTACAGCACAAAAATATATGATATGAACACAGGTACATGTAAGCATATCACATGATGTATGAATGTATGGATGGGTCAAACAGGTTGCCAATAGTTATTAATATAGAAAAATTACTTAACTCGTGTACATCGTGGAACATACTCTTTGTGTGGCTGTGCGTAGTAAGCTGTTGTACGCAGATAACCTCGCAATATGGACGTGTAGAGTAGCGCTGTACGCTCATGTATTAGTCGCGGAGTATGCAAGTGTAGTTGAATGTTCCACGATGTACACAAATTTAATAATTTTTCTATACCATATTATTTTTAAAGAATAAACGATAGGAATTTTTATTTTGACTATCCTCTACCGTGTGATAGATGACAGACAGGTCCAATATTTTGAGTATTTTCCGCTCCGATAAAAATATTGGACCTGCCTGTCATCCAGTGCCGTACTATTACGCTGACTTTCCTCTTCGGCGAGGAGGACGATTTCGACCTCCTCGTCTGTTTACAAATAGAGAGGTAGACAAAGGGTCTGTCAAAACTGTTCCGCTTGTCCAAATACTCAAGTATCAAAAGGATGGTCCACAATAGAGTGATTCACGCAACATGAATAGGGGATTAAAAAACTGTGAAGTAGGACCATGTGCTTCTTTTGTCCAATTTGCCATCAAGATTTCGAATAGAAACAGTTCAGACCCAGAACAGGATCATGTCAGAAATTAATATTTTGTTCTGGGTCTGATTATTTGGACTACCTGTCATCTATCATAGGTAAAGGAGAGTCAAAATAAAAATTCCTATCGTTTATTCTCATTCTTAGCCAGTTAACTAAAAACTTTTATAACTTTTTTATAATTTTTTTTTACAACTTCACATTTGTTGTTGCGTGTACTGCAAGCGCGTGCGAGTATTGCGCGCTGCGTCTACACATACAACACGATACATACGCGCACCTCTATGAACGTGTTACGCGTTATCAACACGCATGATGATGGTGGTCGTCTACAGTCTGATAGACAACATCCAAAATCATGCGATTGTCCAATCAGATTATGTGTCTACGTAATAGACCACTCCTACTGACTAAGAATATTAGATATACTCATAAAGTTTTAAAATGTAGGAGCGGCCATGATACGCCACTTGGTATAATGTAAATCTAAAAGGTATAAGGTTTGAATGATGTTTGTCGCATTCCTAGGGGAAGGCATAAGAACTGCATATTTATCACAAATGCACAAACCTTCATAAGTATGAAGGTATACTTAGTTCTGGTCTGTGCACATATTAATGTTGGGGAAAAAAGCAGTGCATCTGGCCGGATCGTATATCATGCTGATGCATGTACATTTGAGGATAGCTAGTAACATTATTATAAATACGCTGGATATGGTTAAGGCGTTTTTCTCCTTCGTGGTTCGAATCCACGCCGTGTACTATTGATAATGTTGCCATGTATCTAATCTATTTTGGATCTCCAAAACTGGTACACAGCTCCTTTGGAGGATGTTATTAAGGGGGTACTACATGTACACCCATTGATAAATTTGTTTCTATTTTGCATTTTTCTCAAAAACTAATAACACACTGGTAACAAAAGTTATGTATATTATAGGGGCAAGGAATTTCAGTGTCCCAAGACAAGCTGTTCATTATTTATGATAAGAAATAAGGTACCGCTAGGATGTACCAGGGTACCTATTTTCTTATCATAAATAACAAACTGCTTGTCTCGAGTCACTGAAATTCCAGTATGTTAATTGGATTAATTGCCCCAATAATATACCGTACATAACTTTTGTTACCAGTGTGTTATTAGTTTATGAGAAAAATGCAAAAATAGTCACAAATTTACCACAGGGGTGTAGTAACTAGTACCCCCTTAATGCTCAGAGTTTCAGTAAAATGATTTATGCCAAATTGCCTATGACACTCAAATATATATTGTGCTCAAAGAAATTGAATGTGAACGTTAATATCTTCTTCCAAAGTTTGAAAGATATATAAACATCATTAAAACCTGGTCAACCATGAATGATTTAAAACTAAATGGGGACAAAACGGTAAAATTGTACTGAAATGCTTGTTCATGCTTTTATTACATGTCGCCTTGACCAATGCAAGTCTTCTTTACGGTTTACCTGACTCACAGATCTCCAAACTCCAACGAATTCAAAACACAGCTGCTAGATTAATTTCGCTTACTAAGAAACATGATCACAGTACTTCAAACCTTCATGATTTACATCGGCTACCTGTGAAATATAAATGTAATAGGTTAATAAATGTGTATCAGGTCGCATGTCATGAACTGTCATCTTTTGTGTATTTTTTAACTTAATGTAAAATGAGAAAAAAATCACAATTTTTATTCACTTAAACACAACTTTTAATGAAAACCTTTTAGACCATTAAAAGTATATATTTCTGGAAAGCTTATATTACAAGGATGCCGAATCAACAAAGTATAACATCATAATACAGGGTGGGTAAGAAATATACAGGGTGAAACAACAACAAAATTAGCATCTTTCTTGTCATGATGAACCCCATATTTTTCTTTTCTGAAAGCTATGTAGCTCAAAATAAATATGGATTCAGAAAGACATTGCATGGGCCCTTCAAGCAAATTAGGAAGAAAGAGTTTGCTATCCCTTGCGTTAAACATACAGGGTGGTCATTTCTGGCACTAAAACTAATAGCATAATTGAATTCCTCATCAAATTTCCTTAAAAATGTGTGTACTTTTGAATAAGCAGGGTGACTCTGGCAAGAGATAAGCCACTTAGAAATGTAGGGGCGTTACGTGCATACTTTGTACATAAACATATAGGGAAAACTGTCTTAATTAGCATTTAATTAGGCAATTTATTAGTTACATCTTTTGTTACATTTGATCTACTATGAGGTAGATCTACAATCCAGGATGATATATGTGCAATTTGTGGTCCATATGCTACTTGTACTTTTGAAGATACAAATGTTTAAAGTTGGCCATATTTTCACGATTTTGTGTACAATCCTATGGGGCTCTCCCACCCCGGCTCTCCCGCCCCGGATCCTCCATTGACACATCTTACATATTGAAGTATAAATCTCAAAGTATATGTCCAATTGACTTGGGGTTTTTGTATTTGACAAAGAACATAATTATCTACAAAATGACACCAAATTTGCTACAATAGGTATTATACTTTTGGAATAAACCAAACTTGAAGTGTGAAGAAAGCATTTTCATGTTACGGACCCCCCATTTTTGGGTGACCTATTTGTGATGTATGCGACCATCAGGGGGTCCAAAAAAATAAAATGTTTGAAATTGCCCATACTTTCAACCCCTAGCTGCAATTTGTACTGAGATGTTGATGTGCCTAATGCACTCCCCCTTTCAGGGCGCGTGATACACATTAAATAAATAGTTCAAAAACCCAGAGTGCATAATGGTTCCGGGATATTCACTGTGCATTTTCGACGATGGTGCAATGCAAAAGTTACTGGCATATTTAATCAGGGCTATTTATAGCTGTGTATTTCCAATGATAGTACGATACAGATAAGACTCTCTGTTGAGCATCAATTTATTCGGAACAATTCATATTTTCTAAGCTAGTGTTCCATTTGAGGATCCATAATATTTTGCATACATGATAACATTATTAATAGTACACGGCGTGGATTCGAACCACGAAGGCGAAAAACGCCTTAACCATATCCAGCGTATTTATAATAATGTTACTAGCTATCCTCAAATGTACATAAAAGTTTTTAGCCTCACCAATTTGCCAAACTCAGTAAATGAGAAAATTTAATAACAATAATAATATTTCTATTTACTTCCAGTTATCTTGCATCAGGAAACGAGCAGGCAAGTGTGGCGCTTGCGTTCAGGGTTGGTGCAGCGACAGTAAACATGGTAGTTGAAGAGACATGCAATGTCATTTGGGAAGTATTACAAGCTCATTTTGTCAAATTCCCATCATCAGTTGAGGTAAGAAACTTCATGTGATATGTATGTAAATTCAGTTTGAATAGATTTTGCCCAATAAAACTGTATATTTAAGGTGGCTGTCTACTCTCAGACATGCATGTAGTAAAAGTGCCATAACTTTGTAATTCTTCACGCAAGACATATAAAAGTATACATTTCTATAAGGGCAAGACATCAATGAATCTTAATATAAATATAGATTTGGTGTAAAAACAACAATTATGAAGAAATTCACAAAAAGTGAATTTTTGGCAATTTTGTTTTCGTACATCACAACAATAAACCACTCTTTCCAAAAGAAATTGTTTTGTCTTTCTCTTTTAATCTTGAGGCTCCATTCCAAAAACCGTTTTTTTAGATTTTTGATATGGGCCTGCCTTATTTTTTGTCTCGCCTGATAAGGCAGGAGACTATGTAATCACTTTTCCCTATCTGTGTGTGGGGGTGGGTGGGTGTGTGTGACAAATTTGGTTAAAGTTTTGATTAAATGCTCTCATATGAACAGTTCAATCCTATTGCAAGGAAACTTGGGCCATAGGTGAAGTATGAAGGTCTTTACATTATGAAGTTGTGTCACATAATTTGAAGGTCATTTCAAGGTCACCGTATGTCATTTGAGGTCAAATGTTTTCTTGAAATTTGGATTAAATTGCTCTCAGTCTCAGGCTGTGTTTTTCACCATGATTTGACATATTGAGCTGCCAGTTTGAAAAGTGATAGGGGCAAGTGTGTTTAGCTGCTTTTACATATAATTTACCTTCATTTTGGGCTAAGATTGTCTGAAATTGGACATTTTTAGCACGCTTCATGCGCACATTAGCCAGGAAATTATTAAGAATTATGGACAAAATTCTTTCTATTAAGACCAAATTAGTAATAACAAAAAGCATATTTGTCTTGCGGAGTGCGCAATATCTTTTAAATAATACCCCAGTTTACCATTTTCCCTCTTTCCTTTGTTTTTTCTTTTTCTTTTATATTTTTACTTTAAAAGTATACTTTCTTTCCAGTGGGGGTGCCTTGCACCACCCACACCTACCCCCATTTTTGTTCTTGTATTTGGGCCCCCGCCCCATATTGGCTCTCCCCCCCCCCCCCCTGGAAAAAATCCAAGCTACGCCACTGAATGTATCATTATATTTGATTCAATTATTTAATGTAACATTTGGTTGTTCCTGGTATAGCAACCTATGTCAATGTTCCCTCATCATTTCCAATTTAAATAGAAAACTTAACAATGTGAGGTGGATATCAATAAAAATTCTGATTCTGATATTAAATATTTTCAGATTATGTTTAATACTATTTTTCTCAACAGTAAAATATTCCTAGCACTGCACTGAAGTAATACTTTAAGAACTGGTTTGATCTTATTTTATCAGGATTGGCTTGAAATTGCCCATGGCTTTGAGGACAAATGGCAATTTCCACATTGCCTAGGGGCGCTGGATGGGAAACATGTAACCATGCAAGCTCCCCCAAATGCAGGAAGCAACTACTTTAATTATAAGAAGACGCACTCCATTGTATTGATGGCTCTTTGTGACGCCAACTACTGTTTCACATTTGTAGGTAAGTTAAAGGCCTATTCAGTGATTTGCTCATCTGGAGGATCGTAAAAATTATATTAAAAAAAACACCTGTTGGTCTGAACATGTGAAATGATGACGATTCTGCAAGTTGAAATCCATTTTTGGTAGCATACATTACATTTATATATTTTCAATAAAGTCCCATTCAGTGATCCCATCGAAAGTACAAAAAAATTACAATTGTGTATAACTCCCTTAAAAGCAAAGGATAAATTGTAAAAATTATCATTAGGTATAATTTCTGAAATAACAAATTTTGGCAAAAAAAAAGGAAACAGCATTATTGACAAAGTTGAAGCCATTGAAATACATTGATTACTAAAGCATTTTTTTGTCGCAGAAAATAGGTAAAATTAGTTGCGCCATGCAGCTTTTTATGCATCATTGTTTTCTGTGTCTGGTTTCAAGTAGAGATTCATAAATTCTTGAGAGTGCATGATGTCCCTGATTCTGTACTGAAAATACCTATGACACCACAAACATCGTGATTGGGTAGGGATTATTATTTAAGTAGAATATGGTACCAATGTTCAAAGAATTTTTATTAGTTACAATACAGTAAATAAAAATAGATAAATAAAAGATAAATGGCTTGGTAAATTAGACACACAATACATACATGTACACATTTTTCTGGCAATATCATGTCAGCTACAGCATTATCAGTTTATTAAAGACAAAACACTACACATTTAGCAATATTGTGATTTTGTACAATTTATTATGAGAAGAGTAAGCGACTTCAGATATCAGGAAAGCATTCCCGATTAGGTCATCTGAAGAAATGGGTAGTGAACACCACACATACTAAATATTCATGTGGAATTTTTAGTTCATTTTCAGTCTATTTGACAACTTGACCTCAAAGGACCTTTCACCTCACCTTGAACACCACGACTACATGAAAGTTCACAGAGTGCAATTACTGTCCTTTTTACTTGTTTTCTGTACGTGGATGATATACAACTTGGAATACAAGTGCCCCTCAGAACATATAAAAAAAGTTAAAATATGATAGTGTAAACACGCATGAATTTACTTATGTAATGGGTTTCATTTATCATTTTTGTATTGTTACTTTCAGATATTGGATGCCCTGGAAGAAACTCTGATGGCGGAGTCTTTTCAAATACCAGTTTTGGCAGTAAGTTAGTAGACAATCCATCTGAGCTGAATTTGCCACCCGCCTCAAGCCTCCCTGGATGGAAAGAAGAGGTGGGGTTTCCATATGTTGTCATAGCAGATGAAGCTTTCCCCTTGAAACAAAACCTGATGCGACCATTTCCTGGTGTTAATATTCCAGAGGAGAAACTCATTTATAACTATAGGCTGTCTAGGGCACGACGGATTATTGAAAATGCATTCGGCATTTTGGTAGCAAGATGGAGGATATTCAAGGGCTCGACAATAGCCCGACCAGAGCGCCTAATATCCTATGTCAAAGCTGCGATTGTGTTGCATAATTTCCTGTTGAAAGCAGAAGAGGATATGCCACCTGAAGAAAGGGTTTATTGTCCAGCACAGTTCATGGACAGAAACGAAGAAGAAAATGGTCAATGGAGACGAATTGTGCAGCATGAGGGTGGGAGTTTGATTGAATCAGTTGCAAGGGTGGGGAGTAATAATTTCAGCAATGCTGCTGGTAAGATTAGGGAACATTTCATGGAGTATTTTAACTCGGATGTTGGAGAAGTAGCATGGCAGCTGGCTAAGGTGAGACGAGGAAGGGTGCAAAGACCCAATGAGCAGAATAATTCTTAGATAAATTAAGTACCGGTATGGAACTCTTTTCTGTTGTTATTCTGTTAAAGCAAATGAAGGTTGTGTCCAAGATAGTGCAGACAAGGCCTGAACACAGGGTGGGCAGCACCCCAACTCACAAAGGTTCACTTTTTTTTGCAAGAAGTTCCAAAAGTTGGAGAAAATTAACTGCATACATGCCTGTGCTAATCCACATTGGAACAACATAATGCTGTGAAATATCACTGATAATATAATTATGAAACAAACACTCAAAGATTATAACTGTATTGGTCACTAAAAAACCACTGAAAATGTGATCATTTAAAGTATTATAGGGAGTTTCGGTGTGATTCATCAACCTATTAATCCCACTGAAATGAATCATCTGAAACATAACTGAAAAACATGAGAGTTTTTCATTTCAGTGCTACTTTTAAGGGAGGCATAGGACATGGAAAGTGGGAAAATGGCAATTTTGACCATTTTAGTTTCTTTTGAATTTCAAATTGTGCATATTTTGAGCCTTAATATGTTTTTTATTTGACTTAAATCGGACATTTAGATCAAAAGTTATGGCTGTTTTAACCAAAAGAATTTACGCGAAATTATTTTTCTCCAATACTAATGAATGCGTTGTATTTCTTTTGTATTTTATTGTTTTTCAAGGTGCGATATTTAAGAAAATTAGCTAAATATTATAAGATATACAATTTAACATATTTTTGGTGCAGATTTTTTTTATTCTGTAATGTCTAAAATTGATGTGGTTAACAGAAATAAGTTTTTTGTCAAATTCATTTGCATAATTTCGTCTGAATTTACATATTTAGTGTTTCTAAACATAAAATGCCTTTTTCCCCCACTTGTCGTTTCGCGTTATTTCAAATCTTACGCGCAGTTTTTACCCACAACCACTCATCAGATTGACTTAAAATTTTGCATGAAGGTTGAAAATACATTTATCTGCAAGGCTATGAAGAGCAATTTCAACATTTTTGAAAACAGCGCATTTGTGTGGTTTTTTTGACTAATTATGTAATTCTGGAAAATTTATATCCCGGTATGCATAAGCGGAACATACTTTTCATTTTTTTCTCTTCATAGAATTGTCAAAAGTACTTTGAAGTACATGCACGCCAAAATTAAGTAAAAAATAATTTCAGAAAGTGTTTAAAAACTGCGCGTTCAACAACCTTGAAAAATCCAATATGGCTGCCGTTACCATGGCAACGAACGACGCAGCGCAGATAAAATCGTATCAAAATGAATCGCAATGTAAATATACATAGCATATCCAAATTTGGATGTGATTAAGTGTTTATTTTAGAAAATCACCTACAAGTCCTATACCTCCCCTTAAGAATTCACTGATTATAATTTTCATAGTGATTTGTGATCACGTGATCTCAGCATAAAAATATTTCCTTGGTTGATCTTAGATTATTATACAAAGTACATATGCTCAATTCACTTTATCCCATGAATCTTAAGGAACAACCCAAAATATTTATGAAGTCCTATTCACATTAACTAGTTTTCAACACTCTGTTATCAAAGCAGCCAATCAGAAAAGCTGTTAGAAAAGTACGAAACATGCATTGATTGTATATATTGGGCACTCCACATACTATGCGCAGTGTTTCACGCACGTGGGAGTGTATTAGACGGATTAACATCAGCGCAAGTGGATTATTTTGTCCAATTTCTGAATGTGTTAAAAAACTATCAGTTCAAAAAAGGTCTCCAAGAAATTCTACAAGGCTTTAATTTTATGTTTCAAGTTAACATTTCTACCAAGGGGAAAGTGACCAGCAAAGAAACAAAACTAGTTACATTTATTGGACTTCATAAAGCTTTGGATTGTTCCTTAAGGGGTACTACACCCCTCGATAAATTTGTGTCTCTTTTGCATTTTTCTCAAAACTAATAACACAGTGGTAACAAAAGTTATGTATATTATAGGGGCAAGGAATCAATTCCTACACTGTAATTTCAGTGACCCAAGACAAGCGGTTTGTTATTTATGATCAGAAATAAGGTACCGCTAGGATGTACCTCGTTTCCTGTCATATATACTGAACCGCTTGTCTTGAGTCACTGAAATTTCAGTGTAGTAATTGGATTCCTTGCCCCAATAATATACATAACTTTTGTTACCAGTGTGTAATTATTTTTGAGAAAAATGCAAAAATAGTCACAAATTTACCACATGGGTGTAGTACCCCCTTAACTGTAGTACTTTCAAATACAACTTGCAAACTATGTACACATATTAACATGGTAATCTATTTGTAAGTTTTTGTTAACATTTCTGGTTAAAAGATGCTGTCAGTGATTTGCTAAATTTAAATCTAAATATCACCAATATCATACTTGTGGTGTGGTAACTTGCCATGGAAGTGCTTAGGTACACCATCACGATTTAAGGGGGTACTACACCCCTAGCAAATTTTGCGCCTATTTTTGCATTTTTCTCAAAATTATAGCGCATTGATATGATAAGACTGTATATTATAGGGGCAAGGACTACAACTACTGCACTGAAAATTCATTGATCAAATATTGGTTTTCCCTGTAACTCCACAACTGTTGTCTGTGCCGAAATATAATTTCCAGTGCGGTAGTTGTAGTCCTTGCCCCTATAATATCCAAATCTTACTTGTCACCAATGCGCTATAATTTTTGAGAAACATGCAAAAATAAGCACAAAAATTGGGCGGGGTGTAGTACTCCCTTAATCTACATCTAGGTTTTCCCCCTTGCAGAAAAAATTAGCAGCACACAAGTAAATGAAGATTTTTTTATTTCACAACAGTGGATTTTTGAAAAATGCTCAATGCAATTGTATACTGTATGTATTTCTCCTTTTCGTGTTATCCCAACCAATTGGATATGTTTATAATACTTTAGCTGAAACCATTGATTTTACTATCCTGTAAATAATTAATTAGTTAGCTTCTGTACAGTGTTTTTCAAATTGGAGGTTTAATCAAACCTAGTGCATTCAATAAAATATAAATAAGATCTTAGGCCAAATAAAATAAATAACATGTATATCGTCCAGAATTTCTCAAAAATTGGTGAGGGAACCCCTTATTTTTATTTTATACTTATTAATTTATTACCAATTTATTATTCATTTCTGTGTGATTTTGCAATTGCAAATTCTTTGTCAATTAACACATTATAAAGATGGGGGGCACCTGCCCCTATTATATATAAACACAGCCAAAAAAGAAAGTCTCCAGTAGTTCCATCCCCATTTAATCAGAGGCTGATGAGTTTATGGAAAAATAATTTATATAATAGTTTTCTATACACTTTCCTTCAAAGGTTGATACCAAATTTAATATCAAAAGTTTAATCATCGTGAGCATAGAAACCGTTATTTCAATTTTTTAAAAATGACATAGGGAATTGTATCACGTAGCAGAGCTAGCGTGAGTGCCAAGAATTACGTCGCCTGAATAGACCGGCAGGTTAAAGGTTTACCCATGCATGTCAAAATGCAAATCAAATACCCGCTCTTTCAATTGTGCGCAGGCAAGTGTGCAATGATTCCTGTACGGGTTGCTTCAGGCCACATAATAAGCTGATACCATGCATTGGATTTTGCGTGGTCAATTCGTAATTTGTAATTTTTAAAATTGCACGAATTTCCAAACAACGGCTCCTATGCTCATGATGATTAAACTTTTTATATCAAATTTGGTATCAACGTTTGAAAGAAAGTGTATAGAAAACTATTATATAAATTATTTTGCCATAAACTCATCAGACTCTGATTAAATGGGGATGGAACTACTGGAGACTTTCTTTTTTGGCTGTGTTTATATATTAATATATAGCTTGAAGAAAAATGGGTAGGCCTCTAATATTTAGTACCCCCTTAATAATACAAAAAAAATTAAATTTCAGAAATAAAGCCCATGTGCTCCATAAGCACATTATGAATTTGGGCCTGGGCCCTGACCCTGACTTCGGGTCTCATCTCACGAAGAGATGAAGCGACAAAATTTCCGAAATGGTCGGATGCATCAGGTGATGAGGCTGGTGTATTCTGTTGTAACATCTTCAACACTGTTGACTCAAACTCATCTGAGGTCTTCTTTGCCCGCTTTGCAGGTGGTGGTGGAGGCGGCGGCATCTTCTCTTGTGTAACGCAGGATAATTTGCTCACAACTGTCTCCTCTTCATGAACTAGTACACTGGTATTTGATACAGTTCTGAAATTAACACAAAATGTTCCTCAAAAGGTTGTAAAAATGAACAATTTTTACATTATGCCTATGCAAATTTAACCAAGTGCAAATCACAATCTCAATTATTGCAGCGCACAATCCAAATGCGGCGGCCATTGCACGCAGTTCAACACACAACACTGCACATGCGAAGGTTACTAATATTAATGCTGACAATGGGGAGGTCCACTATTTAGACAATAATAACTGTGTACCATCTATCTTGAGGTCATTGTCATTGTGTAAAATCAAAGGGTTTGGTTTTGGGCCGAGGAAAAATACCAAGGCCAAAAAACAAAAACAAATAATTTCTCACAATGACAAAGTAGATGGTGCAAAGTTATTATACATTACCGTTGTTGTGTCTGATATTTGAACAAATTAAAAATTCTGAAAATTGCACAGAGTGATTAGCAAAAAATACATGTTGACTACGTAGTTACTTTGATCCTTTTAAACTTCAAACTTGGAACTTTATGATCATTTTGTGGTAGCATGTCAAATTTTTCTTACTAGGTTAAAGTTAAAAACTATTTTTTTGTCAGGAAGCACAATTTCCAAGTGCAATTTATTAAAGAATCTGGCTATTTTTGTACACAAATGACAGAATGTGTAGAGGTAGTAAATAAATAGATTGAGGTGTTTATATCTATAAATAGTATATAAAAATAGTTATTTTTGAATAATTTACTTTACTCATTGTTTGTATAATATGAAAAGTATATGAGTACAAAATAGTGCATTATATAATTTTAGTGTATTATATTATAATGATAAATCAAAAACATAGTTATGAATAATAATATATTGAAACTTCAAAGATATTCACTTTCTGAGTCTAGAGTCTTTCTTTTCGATTGCTGAAAATTGCACAGAGTGTACCTATTAGAATACTGTTACCGTAACCACTCGGGTAAAGCCCCCCCCCCCCCCAGATAGCCGATTTCACTTCAAAAATGGGGGTGGGCTTATAACCGAGGAGGGCTAGTACTTGAATTTAAAAATAAGAACAATCATCCCCATTTGCGTATGCCTGGTGTTAATGTACCAATATTTTCTATCATCTGTGTCAATTTTTTTTTAATTATAAGTATGGAATGTTAAGGGGGTACTACACCCCTCAATAAATTTGTGTCTATTTTTGCATTTTTATCAAAAACTAAGAACACAGCGGTAACAAAAGTTACGTATATTATAGGGGCAAGGAATCCAATTACTACACTGGAATTTCAGTGACCTGTGACAAGCGGTTCGTTATTTATGATAAGAAAAGAGGTACCACTAGGATGTACCTCATTTCCAATCATATATACTGAACCGCTTGCCTTGAGTCACTAAAATTTCAGTATAGTAATTGGATCCCTTGCCCCAATAATATACATAACTTTTGTTACCAGTGTGTTATTATTTTTTGAGTCACAAATTCACCACAGGGGTGTAGTACCCCTTAATGATCAACTGATATTTTTTATACATGCTTTTAAAAGTGTTGATTTAAGAACTTTACAACTGGGCCAGTGGGCCTATACCCAAGTGCACCCTTGCTCCCAGAATGTTTTGAAAAATAAGGGGTGGGCTTATAACAGTAGGTTGGCTTATACCCCAAGTGGTTACGGTACTTACTTTGCCCCTTTTACAAATTTAGCCAAAAAGCCATCACATTGGGAAAAATGTTCCCATTCCTTCTTATTGGAACTTGCTCCGGATCCGCTTGGTTCTCCCTTTAACTTCTCCTTCTTGAGCCTCCTATACGTGTCCTTCAGATTCTTGTACTTTCTTTGCAGAAGTTCAATGTCTGGAAAAAATAAAAATTATGTAAGAAATACATACTTAGTGGTACTGTTCTAGTAACTTCTAGAGTTTAAAAAAAATTGTTAAAAATTCCCTGTTACACAATTCCATTTTCTGAATATAATTTAGTACTGGGATTGACTGTGCATTTGTTGTATGAAATAATTGTATGCAGATTGTCTCTCAAACTGATGCCACAGCTAGCTGCCATAGATGTTCACATTGGTACCCATTAAATTACATCAGTGCCATTCAGGATTTCAATAATGACTGAATAATGACTGAATAATCCCGATGTAAAGTCCAATGGATAACCATGTACACCAGACGATTGGTTCTAGTCCATGGATTCCAGTCAAGTATCCACCAACTTGAGTTCCACCTGTGTGTATGGTACGACTTGTTATATACTAGGCCTTTACATTAGGCCTACACTGATATTGTATCTGCCTTATAGTATACTTACGAAATAAAGAATTAGGGGTTCATTCATAGGATTGAGGGCATGATCGCTGTTTATGCCCGAGGCGAGAGCCGAGGGCATAAACAGCGATCATGCCCGAAACACTATCAACTACGCAACACTAGCAAATCGTGGATCGTGTTAATTGGGTTCCAACGCTGCGTGACGCAGCTTGTTTATGCCCTGCGTACTGGTCATAAACGGTATTTATGACCAGCAAAAAAGGGCGCAAATCCAATCAGAAACATCGTTATATGATATCGTGAGTATGTATGAATGCATTGTCATTTACACCAACATAATGTATCCGAGGCAGTACAAAATAATGGCCGAGAAGCAATTATTTCAATGTCTTTACTGCCTAGGACATTTAATAAGACAATAACTGCGCACCATCTATTTTGAGGTCATTGTGTGAAATCGGAGGGTTTTGTTTTGGGCTGAGGTATTTTTCCGAGGGAGCAGTAGTCAGGCAATCAATTTCCTTTGATTGGATTACAGGCTTTGCGTATATTAATGAGGTTATGAATTGGGTTTTTAAGGATAATACTGCACCCTTTATTTCTATTCTAATCTATTACCACAAAATAGTGCGATTGAAGAGAAAATATTGCTTTTTATTGCCCAAATATTTGACTTTGTTACCTCAAGGTGGAACATAAATATTACAGCCAAAGCCAAAGTGGTCGAGCGAGTATTGAAGCAATATTGAAAGGGTAACCAAGTGTAATGCTTGGTTACACATTTGGCGCTATGTGTAATGGCACTAATATACTGCTTTGCTGTGCCCCATTTAAATGCAAGACCAGCAAGAAGAACATCAAATTTGTTGCCCTTTTTTCCCGGCCTGGGCCTGTCATAGCCATGACATTTGCTCACCATGTAATTGTAAACCAATGGCAGTTCAGAAATAAACACAGCCATTCATGATGGTCGGTTGCATCAACAAAGTTTAAAAAATGCATTTCAACCAAATTTGAGACTGTTCAAAATAGACAAATTTTACTCCAAAAAAAAATTGTTTGTTTGTCCACGTCCGACCGACCGTGTACCCCTCTATGGACAAACAAACAATTTTTTTTTGGCCTAAGAAAGATACTAGAAATTTATAACTTCCATCCAAATTTCATCATTAACACTAAATGTCAACGCTGTCTGACTAAAAAACGATAGCAACGTACCATACTCTAGTCTAGCATCGAATGTGTAACTATCGTGACTGTGCTAATTTGAAACTAGATTCCAACATTTTTAGTAATAATTTGTTTATATAAAAAAGTTAAAACCACATGTTTTTTTTCTTCTCGTGTATGAAATAGATTAATAACGGGGCTCGTGCATTAGACGCATCAACATCAGCGCGCGTGCATTATTTTGTGATTTTTGTCTAATTTCTCTCCCAATAAGTAATACACGTTCAAAACCTATATTCTATTACCTCCACGACCCATTATTCAAAATCGCGCACTGTGATTTGTTGAAACGCGTCACGTGAGAGCCCATTATTCTGCATTCATAACCTCATTAATAAACGAGATGCGTGCGATCCAATCATATTTTATTATTTGTGAAAACGCTTAACGCAAATCGAGGTCATTAATATCTCACAATTGACCGCAAAATGCGTAATTGTTCCAATGTCGCATTACAATTGACTTCTCGTGCGCTGGCTGCCGTATTTGGATTGCGCGCGCTACCATATTTGCACAGATTCTGATATGCACTTTTGTTATTGGTCGTTTTGTTTTAGCCTGATCGATTTTGTGAAAGGGAAGATGTAAAAATTGTTTATTTTTACAAACTTTTGAGGAAAATTTTGTGTTATTTTGTAAAGTTAAAAGATCAAAGTCACGGTTATGAATGAGGTTAATAACTTTGCATCGAAGTTATATATCGGGCATTGTGAAAAATCTAAACATTTTGCTTTGGACCTCGGAATATCCCTCGGGCTGCGCCTCGGGATATTCCTCGGTTCCAAAGGCAAAATGTTTAGATTTTTCACAATGCCTCCAAAAAAACCGATGCGCAGTTATTAACCTCTAATAATGGGTTCGCTGCGCCTCACCCATTATTTACGCTTTACTGCCTCGGACACATTATTTGGGTGTAAAGGATAATGCATTACCCCGGTACCCTTTATTTCTTAAATTAACAACGATGCGTCTGCGTCATCTGCGTGGTTTACTTCGCGAGGGCAGCTTTACTAGCTTTTTGGCATTTTGAGATATGAAAAGGACCCAAAATATAAATATTGACCCAGGTCTTATGAGAAGTGTCCCTCTATAGTGGGGGAAATTATTTATATTGTTCTCTTTCATTTGACACCATTTGGAGGGTTATACCTTTTTGGCATTTGATCTATATGAAAAGGACCCAAACTATGAATATTGGCCCAGGTCTTATGAAGAGTGTCAGTGAGCTACCCAAGCGAAGTAAGCCATGCATGCAGATGCGCCGGACGCCAAAGTAAACCACACTAACAATGACTGAGGTGAAACATGATTGAATCCCTAAATTTACATGCACAACTCTGATATTTTCCAAAAAAACCATGCATTGCACATGCAAATTTTTTCATGCTGGCTGCAGAGCCAAATTAAGTTACCGTACATGCATTTGTCATGTTTGTGAATGCTAGCCTTATTTTAAAGTTAAACACTTGTCAAATTTGAAGTGAGGTATTCTGTCGGTCGGACATCCGGGCATGAACCGGCTGACAATAGCACTGGAGTGAAAACAACATTCGCATTCACTGAACAACATTCGCATTCACTGAACTCTGGAGTGTATCACAAGCTATCACACTATTGTGCCAGGTTCGACTCTCTGCAAATAAAAAAATGTGGTAAGTTCAGTTGTTTTCATTCCAATGCATGAATGGATGTGACATGACCCCGACCGTGAGAATAGTCTCAGGGTAAAATGCAAATGGTGTGCCTTGACTTTGAGACGGGTTGAGTATTAAAATTAAATTACAAAAACTCACCTGAAGCTGGTCGATGCAGTGCCTCAGCAATGTTGATCCAAGAATTGTTCTTGTATAGTGAATCCTTGTATTGTGGGATTCCGGGGTTATATATGGCAGGATTCGCAGCCACTGCTGTGAGAAGATGCTCGGTTTCAGATGGACACCAACGCTTAGGCTGTATAAAGCTCAACTTGAGCTGCTCATCTACTTGGCTAGTATTAACCACATTTACACCAAATAGCTCATCAACATCGATACATGTACTACCAGTGGTGGTAAGCTTATCATGCATGTCATGAAAACTGCGATCATCATCATCATGATCATATATCTCTGGGGAATACTCTACTATTCCCTGGCTGCAAGCTTCAGCGAGCAAATCTCTATAACCCTCCATTATGTAAAAAGCTTACCTGTGTACGTACCTTGATCTGAGATTCCCAGCTCCCGTGAAATTCACCAATTTTGTAGTCAAATCTTGCGCCAAAATTACGATATGAACCCATAGAGCTGTATATAGTAACCTGATACGAACAGCCCGCAGGCTGAATCAATTAAATATGCTAATAATATGCTAATATGCTGTTTTCTCATTGGTTAGTCACGAACGATATCGCTGGGAAGTTGAGATTTCTCCAACTTGCAAAAGCGACGTCGTTTTTGCCTCAGCGATTTGAATCGATTGATCGGCTTGACGCTCTGGAAATGTAAGTAAACATTGAGCATGCGTGAAAATCGCTTTTCAGCAAAAGCGATTGAGTATAAATTCAGCTTAAGATGATATACAGAATTTATAATTCAAAACGGGGAAAATATCTACTTTTGCACATAAACGTGAACTCTACTTTCATAACTTTGCGTGTATAAAATCAATGCGAAGAAGGTTTTTGTGGTGTTCTCTTTATCATCACACAGCTTGTCTCCCTTCGCAATGATGAAAAATTTCCACACGACGGAGTCGCTTAAAACGCTGGGCGAATAGTGCGGTGCAGTGCATTCGAAAACATTTCATTTTCTCAAAATTTTTGAGAATCTATAACAGTCAAGCAAGAGAAGTTGGTGTGGTTGATGCATTCCTAGCCAGGTAAGCGTTTGAGTTTCTTTGCAAATTAGCTATTTTAAGCTCGGTATCGTAAATTGTGTACATGGTCATGATGGTGTATGTACACCAATCGTATGGCTCGACATTACACAGTATACAAACACGCTGTTGTACATGATTGCGCACGTACTGTACACGAAAAATTGTCACACTATGTCAGGCTGTGTCAGTGTTCATTCAATTTAAAATGTATCCTTGCTCGAGAAGTCAAGCCACAAATTTGTGCACCGCAGTGAACGATGAGCTTCACATTCGAGGCTACACCGGGGCACTCAACTTTGGAGGTGACGTATGTAGGGCTGTTAAGACCCCTTTTTCAGCATCGCTGTCACCCAAAAACCCCATATTTTTTTACGAACAAATGCTCTGTCACCCGAAGACCCCTTATTTTTCCATGACCTGTCACTCAAAGACCCTTACAAGTTCAATTTGAACAGCAACTTTCATTTTTCACTGATTTTGTTACTTATTTTGAAAAACAATGAAATTTGAAGCCATTTAGAACTAGAAATTGATTTTCAAGGTTTTGTGGCGCTGTTTCGCTCTCACCCAAAGATTCCATTGAAAAAAAAAGGACATGTTCTCACCCAATGACCCCATATTTGTTACATTTTGCTCTCACCGAATGCCCCTTAGTGCGAAAGTGCCAGCTCTACACCTATATCCATTTCATATTGAAGTGCCCCGGGGCTACACTGGATTTCAGAGAAGAACGGCAATCCCTTGCTCAGATTGATGCGAGCGCCCTGTTATTATTAAATGAGCGACGTACGCGGAACTTTGTGTTCACTTCAAGGGCGCCGATCTGCGATGACCAACGATATGATGCACAATCAGCTAATCAGATGATCTGTCTGTTGCTACGATTCAGCCAATCAGTACCCCACCTCCGTAAATACTCTAGACTGTGCACACACTCGCTATCAAAATGTAAACAAGTGACATTCATACATTTGTGCTATATAACGGCGCGCATGATTGATCGAGAGCTGGGCATATTCAGCGTTCATACATACACACTATGTAACGGCGCGCGTGATTGGTCGAGAGCCGGGCATAAACAGCGTTTATGCCCGTTTATGCCCGGTGTCCCGAATATGCGATCGCCAGGTAGGAAAAATGAAGGAAAATCATGATTTTTTATATACGGTATAGATGTTGCTTGTACGTTTTTGTTATTATTTTATGAAATAAGAATCACAAACTCATATGTATGAACGGGGTTCATTCATATATTTTCATGACTAAACCATTTAGTCATGAAAATATATGAATGAACCCCTAATTAATGCCCGGCTACTCAGCGTGATGATTTCGGTACCGCCACCGTACCGGTATCTAGAAAACAATGCAGGAAAATCGTGTTTAGAATCTTACATCTTATTTTTTGTTATTATTTGATGAAAAACAATCACTGAATGTTTGGGAATGTATGAAAGGGGCTTATTCATATGCCTCAGGCATAAACAATCAATCATGCGGGCCTCAATTTTATGAATGAACCCCTAATTCTTCTCTGATAAAAACTTTACGAGACCATTGCATTTGAAATCTAAGCATGAATGCCTGATGTACATGTACTAAACGACAGTTCAAAATAGCCAATTCTCTCGGTCAGGGTTGTTCCATCCATTGCACTTATTGCGATTCTGTTGGTCAACATGTCACTTTTGCATGATTGGGCTATTCCATCTCGCCCCTAGTGTGACACAAAGGGGACACTTACCGTTGCACTCAATGGGGAAATCACAAAGCGTGCAACAAATAAATACTCTTGATGAAATAATTTTAAGCTCGATTTCTTATCAGGAAATCAACTTTTAAATAAATTACCATACTAAATTAATTGGTATTTTCTGTGCTGAGAAAATTTTCTTGAACTGAAAGGCCCTGTACAAACCAATAGGGATTTCGTGAGGGTGTCCGCTTTGACAGACGTGGGAAGAAGTACATACTTTTACTTTTCCAAAAGTTGTATACAATTTACATAATTTATGTACATACAAAAGTACATACTTTTGCAAAATACTTCCATGTGTATGTACGTAGTCGTTCTCCTGCATGCAATTTTACATACCGTATATGCAAAAATCCATACTTTGCATAATTCAAGTATACATTTGTATATATTTACCTCATGTGCTGTGTGCAAAACTACAATGTACATAGTATTCAATACATACCCGGAACTTTGGCAAAAGTATGTGGTTTTGCATATATATGTATGCAAAAGTATACAGTACTTTTGCAAAATACGCAATATAGGCCTATACGCCATATAATGCAATTTCTACATACATGTACCGTATTCATTCTAATAAGCACCCAGGGCACTTAACAAAGTCATTTTGGGTGGACAGTTATTTTTAACCTGGTTTACCTAATCTTTACAAGGGGCGTTTATTAGAGACGAATTACGTATGTTATAGGTCCTGAGACGTTCTAGTAGCTTTTCTGGTGCAGAAAATGCATTGCAAGTTTACACAGGACTTGTAGTCAGTAGCGTAGCCAGTGGGGTGGCAAGGGGGGCAGAGTGCCCCCCTGACAAAAATGAAAGAAAAAAGTGCCCCTCTGACAAAAAATAAAAGAGAAAATCTGGAGGGCAAAGGAAAAGAAAAGGGGCAAGGAGCCCCTTTTCCACCAAAACTCACCCCGATCATGGGCCAAAATAGTGTAAAATACAAAATGTTTGCACGCTGCGTGCGCACATTGTCACAATAAAGCCCTTTTCATCCCAATCATGGGCAAAAAATAGTGCAAAATACAATTTATTACGCGCTACACGCGCATCGTCCCAATAAAGCCTCTCTAAATACAAAACCGGTATAATGTATTGTATGATGCAACTGCAATTTTTTTCGTCTGTGCCCCGAAATTTAATTTTGCCCTCCTGACCAAGAAAGCTGCCTCACGCCCCTGCTTGTAGTCCTCCAACTATTTCACTGTATTGACGACTTGACGTCTAACTGTCACTTCAACATTTATACATGTAATGTTACCCTTAATTGAAAATACCCTAGGTGGGTGCTTATTGGGGCATGGGAGCTTATTGGAACAAATACAGTTTATGCAAAAATACATACTTTTTTTTTTGTTTAGCCAGGGCTGAGTATCCCCATTTTGAAGGACTTATTTTTTTTGCACCAATTTTCGCTCAAATTTGGGGACTTCGGGCAGAAATATGCGTGTACAGTGTTATGGGGAAATTTTTAAGTTGATAAAAGATTTTTATGTCAGATTCAGTTTCTACACAAAATTTCACCCTAGAAAATGTTCCTTTTTAATTAGGATATCTTTCACTTTAAGTTTCCACCATTCTGGCTGCCAAATGTATAGTCAAAGCTTGAATGCCGTTTTATGAATATTAATTACGGTACAAATCAATGCATCAACCAAAAACACGATGGCAATGGACTCTAGCATCGAATGCGTAACTATGTGCCAATTTGAAGATTCCACAGTTCACAAGTAACTCAGTTCAGGTCACGAAGGCGAAGCATATCAGTAATGCTAAGCGCACCTGCAGTCGTTCTTCTATATAGCCACACCACATGCAATCTATTCAAAAATGCATGTGCAAAGTATTCAAAACTGCCTTATATCTGCATACAAAACCATGTACAGTTTGATGTACTCACTACTGTATTTATTTCATATGTTTATATGGTATACATGTACAATTACTTTTCCAAAAGTATGTGGTTTTGCATAAGTGTGCAAAAGTACATACTTATAATACAAAATAGGCATATTCCTTTCCGATAGCCAAAACCCATGATTAGCGTTAGGGTTAGTAGGCCTACATTTTCCTTCATTGGGGCATGCTTAAGGGCTGGGGTATGAATTGTTTGGACAGTATTTATTTTGGGACATTAGAGCACATCAGACATATCGATTGCATTCTGAATACGAAGAATGTCATTCTGATATCAAATAATTTTGATTTTTGAAATTAGCAATTTAATACACATTTTATGGCAAATCATTAAAATTGATATTTTTGATATTTAACAGTACTTGAAGTAAACTTTATAAATCTGATGATTTATACTTAAAGTGTATGTAGGTGGGATGAAAAGCCGACGATCAATTGAAAATTTTGACCTTTACGTATTGAAGATATGGATTTTTTTTCCCAAAACACCAAAAAAAATTAGGTCTTTTTGGGAAAAAAATCCATATCTTCAATATGAAAGGTCAAAATTTTCAATTGACCGTCGGCTTTTCCTCCCTGCTACATACACTTTAAGAATATATCATTAGATTTATATAGTTTACTTCGAGGACTGTTATATATCAAAATTTTGAAAAATATCAAATTTTTATAATTTGTCATAAAATTTGTATTATATTGTGATTGTCAAAAAATGAAAATTATTTGATATCAGAAAGACATGCTTCGTATTCAGAATGCAATTCGATAGGTCTGAGGTGCTCTCTTGTCCCACAAAAAATACTGTCGAAACGCAATAAACGCTCATTTTAGATCCCTTAACCCTAACTCTATAAAATCTTACAAAGAAAACCACTGCACATGCATGCATTGTCATACCCAGGGAATCGATGGCTGGGCCAGTGACACCACCGTAGCTACAAGTGGGTGTCTAAGGTTCGAATCCCAGGTTGCCAAGTGAAAAATTTGTTCATCTTCTCCTTTTTTCATTCCTCTTCTTCTTTAATTTCTGATAGCCAAAAACCATGTTTAGCATTAGGGTTTATATTCATAAATATGCCAATAACATATGATGCAAAACTATACAGCACATCGGGCCACCATGCATGTATACTATTGCAATATACCAAGAATGAAGTTGATTGGTTGTTGCGATGTTGTGTTTAATCTGCAGAGTGGATTATTAATGAAAATGTAGGCAAAATATGCAAATTAGCTCAATAATATTCATAAATATGCAAATAAAACATGACATAGAACTATAATACAGCACATTAGACCACCATGTCCTATATCACCATACCAAGTTTGAAGTTTAAGCTGCAGAGTAGATTAATGGTTTTGCTTCCGCCTGGACAAACCAAAACAAACAAACAAACAAACAACCATTTGGATGATAACGCAAGCTCCACATATGTGTGGAGGCCAAAAATTCTAATATGGAGTCAACAGGTTTACAGAGAGAAACTCCTATCTTATAGCTAGGCAAATCAAACAGTCCGCTGCTGCTCAGAGATAAAATCAAACATGTATGAATATAGTTAAAGGCAAAAAAAAAAATGAATGGAAGACTACAAACTGTGGATGGTAACATAAATATATGAGAAGTTCTTCTTCAACCTATTTTTTTTTTCTTTTCCAGATTTTGCTTGCTGAATATGTGAAAAGAGATTACAACAAGAGTGCTGTAACAGTTGCAAAAATACTTTTCTGTTCTCTCTGCCGAACCCCACAAGAGCTGCAATCAGACAATGTTGTACGTTTTACAGGTGTTTGGCTCAGGTAAGGTGTTCATCTAGCTCTATGAGCAGGGCTGCAAGCGGTCCTATATTTCCTAATTTTTAAGATTTTCCTATATTTCCCTAGAAAGTTTCAAAAAGCCCTATAATCCCTATATTTTCATATTTGGAATATTTTTTGCTGAAGGTCTTTGTATTAAATGTAAATGCCTCCCTGGACCCCACCAATCAGGTTTATTTGTATCCATTTCTATAATTCCAGGTTGCATTTTTGCCCTGCAATTTCAGTTAATTCCCTAACTTCTTGGGGCTTTGCCACATGAACCTACACTAGACCTTTTCACAGTTCATGTTGAGATTTTGCATATAAAATAGAGATAATCAGTGTGGTGTTGAATGCTGCCATCTTGTGGGTACACGCTGCGATGGCCGTTCGTTGTTCGATCTCCATGAGTGAACAGCAAAATCACCGTGTTGATGTGTGGTCGTGCGTCTTGAACTCGCCACTCAAAAAAGGTGGCAATGTTACATTTTCCCAAATTCGACTCAAATTAAATGATGATATCTCTGCCAAGCAAGAAGTTATTGTCACGCTTGTGGTCTCATTTTATTGCTAAATAAAATGCACTTTCAACCCAGTAAAAAGAATTCCGTTAGCCTTTTTAATACTGATGACACTGTGCTAGTGTGCTTCATAGAATTCAGAATGGGCAGAGTGGCGGAGGTGGGGGATGTGGAGGTGGGGGATGTGGCACACACAAACTCTATGGGATTGATATTTTTAGTGCATAATCTGCTTCTGTAAAGACTGTAAATTGGATTTTTACTCTATTTAGCATATAAAAGACTCGTGAACTTACAGCTAAACAATTCTACTTGTTGGTTTAGTCTAGAAAATACAAACTTTTCCATACAAAACTACCCTTTTTCATATCAAACACTGTAGGGTGTCTTCAAGATCTAAAAGTTACTGTAAAATTTTAATTACTTATCCTACCACAGTCAAGTATAGATTTTCTGAAGGGAAATTTGATGAGGAATCTAAATATGGACTTACTTTTTCTGTATGGGGTAAGGGCAAAATGTTTCAGTTTAAAATATGTTGAATTGTAAAAAAAATCTAACATACTTTGGGACACCCTGTATTCTGAGATTGCCAAACAGCTGTGATTTTGGTTTCTTCTAAAGTCAGTGGGCTCCCCCTATCCTCTAACCAAATGAATGTTGTTTACTTCCAGTTTATTACTGCAAGTTGGTAATAAGCAATGCATTAAGTAACCCATTTTTTATCTGAATCTTTTTATTCCACCCTGTATAACTTGAAGGTCACCCTGTATAGTGAATTGAAGTGTGTGTATTTGAATTGCTTATGCCTTCAGCTTTCCAAAAAAATGTATACTTTTGCTAGTTTAGCTTTGATAATTATGGAGATAATTAGAAACACGATTGGTGTAAAAAATCATAATATTTGTGATGTAATGTTAAGGGTGGCGAGTTCAGGACACAGGTGTCTGATGCATGAACACGCAGATCAGTTGTACCCACAAGATGGCGAAATTGGCTGACAGCCTCTATTAATCCCTAGATAGTATACAAATATATACTGCCATGAGATGTTCTGGTTAAAACTATGGGCCCGAGGTGAGATCAATAGTACTATTGCGCCCCTCAGGAAAATAGTATTAATTGATCTCAACGAGGGACCATAGCAGGTGGTGTATGACGTGCAGTCCCTAAATTCAGTAAATTTTCATCGTCAACCGTGTAATTGAATGGGATTATTTTGAAAATTTAAAACGCTTGAAATATCACAAACAAATAGGCCTATGTTGATAAATAATATATAAATACAAGCTAAAACCGTTGGGGTTCGATAATGAACCCCACAAAACTAACCGAGTATATGGAAAATGCCATACGGTCAGGCGGTTTCACGAGTTGCCGGCTCGATCATGTCATCCGCCGCCTGGACCATAGTTTTAACCAGAACTTCAAATAAAGGCATTATATTTGTTTTATATACTTCATTAATTTGTTATTTGATCATTGATTGGTTAAAAGAAAATTATTTGACATTTTGACTCTCCAGCTTCTATCCTGAGTGAACAGCACAACCAATTTAAGCACAATCTATATTTTACCCTTCAAAAAAATCGAATAGGCTAAAATCGGGCTAACCAATTACAGCAGCGAGAAATCCCGCTATGGCAGTTTCGCGTGCGTGAACTGTTCCGACGCATCGAATGCGCGCACGCGGAAGGCATGGTCAAAAGTACTAGTTACGGCTTTGAGGTACTATTTACGGCTCATCCGGGACATTGAAAATACTATTTACGGCTTAGAGGTACTATTTACGGATAGGAGCAGTTATGGTAGAACTATTTTTGGTCATGGGATCCACTTTTAACCAATCAATGAACAAGAATATATTAATGAAGTATATAATTAAAACTATTTCTTGCAACAAGACAAAATAATTTGAGACTAGTTTCATCAAAATCAGAGCAAGTTCCATTTTAGCCCACAGCGGGGAAAAATTGGACCTACATGTATGACGTCCCAATTTTACTCTTTTGCCCATAACTCCATAACAGTACATCATGGATTGGTCAAAGTATACATTTTCTGAATCAGAATTACCAGAGAGTCACGATAGTGTGAGTTTTGAACTGAGTAATTTTGAACTTGACCCTTTGTGCAAAGTTCAATGACCCTTTTCTACTACATGTACATGTAGAATGAGAGTAGGCCCTCCCTACTGTTAAATTGCCTCCATAGCCAGATTAATTAGCACTATAAATACTATTCATCTGCCAAATATGACAACTGTAGTGCATGTAAACTGAAATCTATTGCACTATTTCATGTCCTAAACCATAATCCCCCGAAGCTGTAAATAAAGTTTTAGCTCATTTTGGACTTAGCGTACATTATTCTCCTCCAATTTATTTAATATGGGCTCCCCGGAAGTAAATGACTGCCCAATTTACCCTTTACTAAACGTTTGTTTTATAGTTATTGTTATATGCAGTATTTAAAACTTTTAGGGCTCCACTGAGCCCACCATATGCATATGGGTGACCCTGCCCCGCTTCACAAATTTGTTTGTCTCCTTTACTATTGTAAGGCTTGCAGTCCTGAGATTAGGTTTGTATGTAGCCAACTCACATGGCTTTCATATGGCTCAGTCAGGTCCCTTCTAACCTTAAAATTGACATCCCTAGACTAGTCAGAAAAAAGGGCAAACACTGCTCGGTCTCCCCTATTGCACTATTTGAAGTTGCTTTGTCTAATAAAGTCTTGAAATTATTGTATTATTCTTATTCCAGTTATATTAGCAATTCTGTAAACAATATTATCCAGATACGTAACACAAATATTCTTATGCATGTCATTTTAAGTGTCCATGTACCATTTTCGAAAGACTAGGTGAATGTAATACAAAAGCAACCCGGTCCCAAATGCTTTTGAACTATGTTTATTCAAACAAAAGAAAGATATTCCACTATTGCTGGAGTGTGGCTAACATGCAGTATCAGGAAATTAAGTTACATTAATTATAACTGTTCCGAAATGCTAATAACACATTCATGAGTATCCACAGTCAATTGTACAAATGTATGTATTTCTTACTATCTTCTCTTTCTGTGACTCTTTTTATCCATAGAATCATTTGATGCCCTCGTTGATGCTACAAGGGAACAAGTGACAACATCCGCAGTGACACAGTCAGTCATGTTAGCAGAGGGGAAACTTTCTCAATCGTCAACATCCACAGATGCGTGTAAAAATGAATGATACAAGCTGCATAAATATGATGAACAAATACATTCACTTTATCTATTTAGAAATGAAAGGCTTTTAAGACCAGCACATTTACATGGATTTGTTTCAGTGACTGGTCATTTCATATTACCAGTGTTAGCAGAACTCATTGTAAAGCTGACAACGTGGCTATAAATTCAAGCCAAATCCCTACCTTATTAGAATGAGAAGCATGTTCTTAAAACATATGGAAACTATATTTGGCAAATAATGTGAACTATAATATAACCTTTCTTTAGATTTTGTGAATGATTAGCAGTGTTAAAAATATGCCTCAAAAAGTTACAGGCCAGCCGGGCTTGACCTTAAAAAGTTACCGCCAGCCGGGCCGGCAACTAGATGCCAGTCAGAAAAGATACCGGCCAGGCCAAAAAGTTAGAGGCCAATGGCCGGCTGACCGGCCCTATTTTGAACGCTGATGATTAGCCAAGTCAAATCCAGACAAGTCAAGTAATACTTTATTATACTATTCAGCAAATTACTTCAGCGGTGTCGATGTCCTTCTGCTTTGTCTGATTATCACATAAAAAAACTACAATCTTAGAAATAATTATTCGAACACTTTTAAGGGCTTATTGGAAATGGTCCCCCTCTCTACCCCCGTATAATGTTTGCATGCCCAATATGCTCATCTTCACCATATCTTCTCCCAACATTGTTTGGTGGGGAAAGGGGAAAGGTACGTATGCTGAAGATGAACATTGAGATAACACTACTATAATCCTTAGTTTCCAGTGACTCATATAGCGTGCGCACTGTACTAAGAAGAACAGGGGAATTACAGTGGGTGTTCAAACACATTTTGTCCGGGATTGTAGGTCACACGTTGCTACGCAGTTTGACTAGCGAATGAGGTGCCAATGTGATTCTAGAGTTCAGTTTTTGATCAAGTAATCTACATGTGTATGCCAATTGAGTTTGTCATCAAAATAAATAAATAAATAAATTTCGGAATTTATATAGCGCTTTTTCCAGAGGATTCAAAGCGCTGTAATTTCGCTATGTAGTGAATCATCACAATCAGATCGCATCAACTAGGCTAGTTGCAGCCGAACCTGGCGCAAAACCTATCCGCACTTAGATTGTAACATCCACCCATTTTCTGCAGCTCCCCAAATTCCATTGGGTGAAGGAAGTTTTTGATAACGAAACAACTAATCACCGATTTTGAAAGCAGGAGGAAACCGGAGATCCCGGAGAAAACCTGCAAGAGCGAGCATGGATCGGGATAAACCAAGTGCACATGAGTCCTTGGGCGGCCGGGCTTGAACCCGGGACCTCAGTGGTGCAAAGCGAGGGAACTATCGCTGCGCTAACTCGCCCTCCCTCAATCGTAGTGCCAAGATATTTATATGAGGACACATGCTCCACATTACTACCCTTCACCACTAGGGTTTGGAGTTGTACTTGACGTCCTAAAATCAATTATCATTTCCTTCGTTTTGGAAACGTCTCAAGCTATGCAATGTTATTTTGCGTATCAAAATAACCTTGAGACAACATGTCACATTATCCAATTCATGCCAAGGCATAGGTTTTTAAACCTTTAGACACATCTGCTTCTGCTTGAGAACATATTACAGTAGCACTGAGAAATTTAATTTGATCATTTATCTTACAATTTAAAGCTACTTCATGAAAGTTGGGAATTCCCTTTACCGTGTAATCACAGTAAACAAAGTCACTCAGGACTATTTATGTACTCGGAATCCCCTAGAATGTAAAGTGGATATTACATCATTTTGGAAATTCCCCAGGAAGTGGTGTAATATGAAAGGTTAACCCTAACAGAACTAGGACTCACTAAAGCTCACTATTAAAACCGCTCTGCGTGCATGCATTCCACGGGACTTGATGGCCTAATCAGACCAAGTCATATATACCCAGGGAATCGCTGGCGGGCCAACGTCACCTGTGTAGCTACATGCTGGGGATCTTCTGCGTGGCATGCGAGGGGTCCGAGGTTCGAATCCGGGGTGCCAAGTGACTTTCCTCTTCATCTTCTCTCCTTTTTCGTTCCTTCTTTCCCTTCCGATAGCCAAAAAACCTCGGGTAGGGTTAGGGTTAATGACCATGCATATTTTCCCTATATGCCTTCTTAACCCTAACAGAACTAGGACTCACTAAAGCTCACTATTAAAACCGCTCTGCGTGCATGCATTCCACGGGACTTGATGACGCAATCAGACCAAGTCATATATACCCAGGGAATCGTTGGCGGCCAACGTCACCTGTGTAGCTACATGCTGGGGATCTTCTGCGTGGCATGCGAGGGGTCCGAGGTTCGAATCCGGGGTGCCAAGTGACTTTCCTCTTCATCTTCTCTCCTTTTTCGTTCCTTCTTTCCCTTCCGATAGCCAAAAAACCTCGGGTAGGGTTAGGGTTATTGACCATGCATATTTTCCCTATATGCCTTCTTAACCCTAACAGAACTAGGACTCACTAAAGCTCACTATTAAAACCGCTCTGCGTGCATGCATTCCACGGGACTTGATGACGCAATCAGACCAAGTCATATATACCCAGGGAATCGTTGGCGGGCCAACGTCACCTGTGTAGCTACATGCTGGGGATCTTCTGCGTGGCATGCGAGGGGTCCGAGGTTCAATCCCGGGGTGCCAAGTGACTTTCCTCTTCATCTTCTCTCCTTTTTCGTTCCTTCTTTCCCTTCCGATAGCCAAAAAACCTCGGGTAGGGTTAGGGTTAATGTTTAAAATTAGTCTTGGGAATTTCCAGATTACATCTTATTTTGTAAAAGAGTACTAATAGCGTCAGCGTATGAAGAAAAATTAACAGATGTTTAATGTAATGATTAGTTTGTTATCCAGTTGTTTGTAACTTTGCATTTGGAAACATGCTTGTGTTTCACTTTAATACTTTCAATTTGAAAACTAATGATTTCCATCCATTTATTTGTTTTGGATAAAGTTTTTTGAAGAGTTTTGCATTAATGAGTTAGAGTTTTTTCGAGTTAACGTTGTGAGTTACTAAGGATTCAAGTATATCATATATGGCACTTCCCAACTAAAGTTGATTGGAGTAATTGTATGTGTGCATAAATTAGGGCGCCGGTATGTAAGTGCCATTTGGTCATTTTGAAATAATCTTAAATTTGTGACTTGATTCTTGTTTAGATCCTCCAGTGGTTCGGGCACCCCCCTTTGTGCGCTTTCTTGGGTGTTTTGCTTCAAGTGTGCGTTCGAAACAAAAAGTTTGGCACTCCGGACAACATGGCTGATCTGGACACGAAACAAGTTTTTCTACAGTACTTTTACTCGTGTTTGAATGGGAAAACCCGTGTGATTGTGTTCATTTCAAGAGCATTTACAAGTACAAGAATGCAAGATGTCAAGGTTGTTGCTATTTAGCCGTATAATAAATGCATAATATTCATGATATACTTGAAACAAAACTCTGTGTCGTATCGTCTGCGTGGATTCGTTGTTGTGATATATACCGTGACCCCGGGATTTGTGAAGCTTAAAATCTTGGAGCAGATAACTGTGTCGTGAGTCAAATAATCAAGTTTTCCTGAAGGGTGAAAGGTCCGGAGCCCCTTCATTAGTAGAAAAACTTAGCAACAAGGCCAGATTGCTAAATAAGAAACTCTGAACTGGTTAAAAGAAAGCATCGCTCCAGCTGCGGCATCGGTACCCTTTAATATAGAACATCAAATGCACGTTAATATTATCATGTTCCTGTATCATGCTGCAACTTTATGTCAACAACGGAAAGGTGCACGCAAGTTGCGATGTCCCTCACCGTGCTGCAAATAGTCAAAACAGATTTTAAAGGTGCATGAGGCCAATCCACTGTTGTGAATGACTGTATTTTCATCAGAAACATTGTAATTCCTTCAAAATGGACCTAAAGAGCTGCAATAGTGTGAGGAGCCATGGTTCCAGGCATAGAGGCAGTATTGCAAGTAGTGCAAGAAAGGAATGATTCAAGCAGCCGTGGAAAAGGCTGAATTTGAATGTAAAATTGAAGAAATTAAACGTAGAAGAGAATTAGACAAATTGGAGGAAGAGATACGTTTTCAACGTGAAATGTTGAGGGTTCAAACTGAACTTGCGATGTTCGAGGCCAGGTGCGACATCCTTGAGAATGAAAACCACTCGACAAATTTGAGCTCCAAGACAGCCAATTCAAGGGAAAAGGTGGAACAGTGGCTTGAAACAAATGAAGCCGTAGATGGTGGAGAGAGTGAAATGTCAATAGAAAATGAAGCCAGAGATCTTCGAATCGGAGCTGCTGAAAATATGAAGCAGTTTTCGAAGTCAGGCAAAGCTGGGTCTAAGGATCGCGAATGGTGGACAAACTTTGATTATGAATTGCAACCCACTGCAACAACGCCAATTAGTTATGCTGTGAGACAGAACACTGGCGTCCACATTACGAAAGACTATGATACACATCCCCAACGACAAGAGTCACAGCAACTGTCAACTTCGAGGCAGCAAAACAAGACACTGCAAATTCAAGCAAAACAGTCAGTGCAGCAACAAGCGTCGCAACAAAAATTGCAGCAATCACCATTGCAGCGACAAGTGCTGCAACCTTGGGTGCAGCAACAAATGCAGCAAAGAATGCAGCAACAAGCGTCACAACCTGAATTGCAGCAACAAGTGCCGCAACCAATCGTACATCGACAACAAGCGTAAATTGCAGCAACAAGTGCCGCAACCAATAGTACATCGACCACAAGCGTCGCAACCTGAATTGCAGCAACAAGTGCCGCAACCAATAGTACATCGACCACAAGCATCGCAACCTGAATTGCAGCAACAAGTGCCGCAACCAATAGTACATCGACAACAAGCGTCGCAACCTAAATTGCAGCAACAAGTGCCGCAACCAATAGTACATCGACCACAAGCGTCGCAACCTGAATTGCAGCAACAAGTGCCGCAACCAATAGTACATCGACCACAAGCGTCGCAACCTGAATTGCAGCAACAAGTGCCGCAACCAATAGTACATCGACCACAAGCGTCGCAACCTGAATTGCAGCAACAAGTGCCGCAACCAATAGTACATCGACCACAAGCGTCGCAACCGGAATTGCAGCAACAAGTGCCGCAACCAATAGTACATCGACAACAAGCGTCGCAACCTAAATTGCAGCAACAAGTGCCGCAACCAATAGTACATCGACCACAAGCGTCGCAACCTGAATTGCAGCAACAAGTGCCGCAACCAATAGTACATCGACCACAAGCGTCGCAACCTGAATTGCAGCAACAAGTGCCGCAACCAATAGTACATCGACCACAAGCGTCGCAACCTGAATTGCAGCAACAAGTGCCGCAACCAATAGTACATCGACAACAAGCGTCGCAACCTGAATTGCAGCAACAAGTGCAGCAACTTCAAGTGCAGCGACAACAAGCGTCGCAACCTGAATTGCAGCAACAAGTGCCACAACCAATAGTACATCGACAACAAGCGTCGCAACCTGAATTGCAGCAACAAGTGCCGCAACCAATAGTACATCGACCACAAGCGTCGCAACCTGAATTGCAGCAACAAGTGCCGCAACAAATAGTACATCGACCACAAGCGTGCAACCTGAATTGCAGCAACAAGTGCCGCAACCAATAGTACATCGACAACAAAGGTCGCAACCTGAATTGCAGCAACAAGTGCAGCAACCAGTAGTCCAGCGACATCATGCGTCGCAACCTCAAGTGCAGCAGCCAATAATAGGACAGCGACATCAAGCTTCGCAACCTCAAGTGCAGCAACAAGTGTGGCAGCGACAACAAGCGTCGCAACCTGAATTGCAGCGACAACAAGCATCGCAACCTGAAGTGCAGCGACAGGTGCAGCAAACAACAGTAATGCCAAACCATGTGCGCAACCAATAATGCAGCAAGAAGTACTGCAACCTTCAGTTCAATGGCAAGCACCGCAACTTGTAATGCCACAACATGTGCCGCAACCATTTAATCAGCAAGAAATACTGCAACCTTCAGTTCAGTTGCAAGCACCACAACCTCCAGTGCAGCAGCCAGCGCAGCAACAGTTGCCGCAGTATACAGCTCAACAAGAAATGGCGTACCTCACAAAGTTGTTGATTCAGCAACAGGTCAGAGCCGCTCTTCCTGAACAGACAATAAGCAAGTTTGATGGTGATCCCCTCAAATATACAAACTTTATAAAGGAGTTTGAATACTCTGTAGAAGACAAAACTGAAAACAGTCGGGACAGATTGTCCTACTTAGCAAAGTATACTTCAGGAGAAGCCAATGTTTTGGTTCGAAGTTGTCTGCATTATGCCGACTCTACAGAGGGATACCTAACTGCAAAAACCTTGTTAAGGAAGAAGTACGGAGATCCAATGATTTTTGCACAAGCAATTCAAAAGAGGGCAGTCAATTGGACTGAAATTAAAGAACATGATGCTAATGAACTGAGTAAGTTCGCTTTGTTTTTGTTAGAAGCTGAGAACACTATGAAAAATATCCAAGCCCTCAATGAGCTCAATCCGTCGGCTGTATTCCATAGTGGCGTATAGTGATTTTTGGTCATTTTTTTAAAAATTGGCACATATGTTTTTAATGATGTTCTCTTTCATTTTTTCTAAGTCTCATCAGTCATAATTAGCTAATTAATTAGTAATTGATTAATTAAATGTATGCGATAGTTACAAAGTGACATTTTTCAGTATTCCATAGTGGCGTGTCGACCATACGCCACTTTTTATACACATTTTATAATTATGAAATATCGGCAAAAATGAAAAACATCAGTGTCATAGTGGCGTGCACGTATCGGACCTATACGCCACTATGGAATACGATGTTTTTCATTTTTGCCGATATTTCATGATTATAAAATGTGTGTAAAAAGTGGCGTATGGTCGATACGCGACTATGGAATACGAAATAGGTTAGGGTATTGCGTTTTGTTAGTTTTCCATAGTGACGATAGTTTTATTGTCAGTTTGCCAGCAAAAGTATGTATTTATTTCTTTTGAAAAATATATAACAATAAAATCTATTTAGTTTACTACACAAATTTTACATCATTTACAAAATATAATGAATGTCTGATTTACACAACTCGATTTTAAATTGGCATTTCTTCAAACCCGATTTTCTCGAAAAGTGGTTTATTCGCGGCGCCCCACTATACGCCACTATGGAATACGGACGACGAATCATACAAATAATCTTCAAATCTTGACAAAGAAACTGCCATACAGATTGAGAGGTGCATGGAGGTCAAAGGTGTATGAAATAGAAGAAGAAAGAGGTCAAACGGTGACATTCCATGACTTTGTGCATTTCACGGACAAGCATGCAAAAATGATGACAAATCCAGTGTTTGGTGGCATTCAGTCTGCACCACAGGGAGAAGCTGGTTCCAAAGGAAAGCCTAAGGGCAATAATAATTTTAAGAAACCAGTAAGAGGTTTAGCAACTAGCACAGGACAGAAATCACTTACTAAACCAAATGAATCAACTGACACAAAGAATTGTGAGTTCTGTAAGGGTACGTCTCACAAGTTAGAGACATGCTTCAAATTGGCAAAGCTTTCAATCGAGGAAAGATTGAAATTTGTTAGAGAACAGAAAATGTGCTTTGGCTGCTTAAAGAAAGGAAAACACTTCAGCAAGGACTGCAAAAACAGACTGGAGTGTAAAGAATGCAAGAAAGGGCACCCTACTGTACTACACCATGTGAAATCAATGAACCCTGGTGCAACTCATGAAGATGCCAAGGCCACTAAGACAGCATGTGGTCGTGATGCAGGCGCCGGTGCAGAATCATGCCCAATTATTACACCGGTGACTGTCTATTCAAAGGACACTGGTATATCCGTCCGTCGACGAAGGCAGCGATGCAGTTTTTTTGTTGCAGAACCAACTTGGTGTCTCCGGCAAGAAAACCCAACTTGAGATTGAAACACTCACGGAAACCAGTATTGTAAACTGTGATATGTTACATCTGGAAATTTCAGATCTTGATCGAAAGAATATAATAGATCTACCCAGGGTGTATACTCAAGCAGAATTACCTGCTAGTGTAGATGATGTAGTAACACACCAAGATGTTGAAACCTTTGATTACTTGAAAGAGGTAAAACTACCAGATATGCAGCATGTATCAGATGCCCATGTCGGACTTCTTATTGGCAATAGCGTACCATCAGCCACGGAGCCTCTGGAAGTAATAAATAGTGTTGATAATGGCCCGTATGCTGTCAAGACATTGCTAGGCTGGTGTGTGCATGGAGTACCCAAATCCAGAACAACAAAGAGAATCTTTAGAGTCAAAGTAAACAGCATTGAAGAGCAGTTTCAACAGCTGTACAATCACGAATTTCCTGAAAGACTTATTAACGACACCCCACAGTTGAGTGGTGAAGATGTAGAGTTTTTATCAAAGGTGAATTCAACCACAAAGCTAGTTGATGGTCACTACGAGATGGGCTTACCCATAAGAAATCCAGATAAGGAGTTCATAAATAACATTAATCAAGCTGAGCAGAGGGCAGCACACCTGAAGAAAAGATTTGAGAAAGATCCTAAGTACCATGAAAAATATAAACAATGTATGAATGAGATGCTTCAGAAGAACTATGCGGAAGAAGTGGCTGAAGATGAATTGATATCAGATCGTGTGTGGTACATACCTCACCATGGAGTTGTGCATCAACAGAAAGGCAAACTACGTGTAGTATTTGATTGTGGAGCTACATTCATGGGACAATCTCTCAATTCACGCTTGCTCCAAGGACCAGACCTGACAAATAATCTCACAGGTGTACTATTGAGATTCAGACAATACCCTATAGCAGTAATTGGTGACATTGAAGCCATGTATTATCAAGTGCACGCGTCCTGAAGAGTGACAGGGACCTGTTGAGATTTTTGTGGTGGCAGGATGGAGATGTGAACTTACCGTTGAAAGAATATAGGATGTGCGCACATGTGTTCGGCGCAAAATCGTCACCAGCTTGCGCCAACTTTGCCCTTAAAAAGGCTTCTCAAGATACATCGTATAGCGATGAAGCATGTAATACAGTTAAGACAAATTTCTATGTAGATGACTGTTTGGCATCAGTAGAAAGTACAAACCAAGCAATACAACTGGTGGAAGATCTTACAAACATTTGCAGAGATAAGGGCTTCAGACTCACCAAATGGCTGAGCAACTCTAAAGAAGTGCTGCAGTGCATTCCACAGTCAGAGAGAGCAAAGACGGCAAAGTCACTTGATCTAGATAATGATGACCTGCCTTCTGAGCGAGTACTAGGACTTCTGTGGTCTCCTGAAAATGATACATTTGGATTCCAGATCGTTATCAAGGCGACCTTGTACCAGAAGAGGAATCTTGGCCACTGTGAGTGCCATCTATGATCCCTTGGGATTCCTTGCTCCAGCAATTTTGCCTGCCAAGAGGATCCTTCAGAACCTTTGCAAGTTGCAGTTAGATTGGGACACAAAGGTACCTCCTGAGTATGAGTCAAGCTGGAATAAATGGCTACAAGAAGTTCCATATTTGTCAAACTTTGCAATAGAAAGGTGTTTGAGACCAGCTGAGCTGAGACAGAGCAGTAATATGCAACTTCACCATTTCTCAGATGCCAGCGACAATGGCTATGGGACTGTTAGCTACATTAGAAGTGAAAGTTCATCAGGTACAGTACATGTGTCTTTATTGATGGCCAAAGCGAGAGTTGCGCCCCTGAAGAAAATAACCATACCTCGTATGGAGTTAACTGCAGCCACATCAATGGTGAAGATCAATAGTGTTCTACAGCGAGAATTGCAATTACCAATAGCCAGTGTGTACTACTGGACTGACAGTGAAACTGTACTCAAGTATATCTGCAATTCAACAGCCAGATTCCAAACCTTCGTGCAAAACAGAGTGGCATTAATCAAGGATGGATCACAAACTTCTCAATGGAGACACATTGAAACCAAAGCAAACCCCGCAGATGCCTGTTCCAGAGGTGTTACTGCTAAGACATTAGTTGACAACAAGTCATGGACCACAGGTCCAGAATTTCTGTACCAATCTGAAGAAGACTGGCCAAATACCACAGCCAATTATGTCACACCAGATCTATCTGATGATCCAGAAGTCAAGAAGAAGGTGAAAGTAAATTCAGTCATGACTGACGAATCCATAAAAACAATGGAAAGGCTGGTTACATACTTCTCTTCTTGGTACAAGTTATGCCGTGCAGTTTCCTGGATCATTAAAATCAAGAATCTGCTTATTCAACGAGTAAGGAGAAAAAACAATGATAACAGCAGTAAAAAAAATGTGAGACATGAAGAAGTCAAAGGGCAGTGTCAAACAAAGACTGATATTACTAGCCCTCTCACTATTACAGACATCAGAGAAGCAGAGAAAGCAATAATAGGCTATGAGCAGAAGAAATGGTTCCCAGAAGAGTGGAAATTGCTTGCCAGACAACAACATCACGACCAAACACAGAAAGTGAATGAGGTTATTGTGAAGAAATCAAGCCCTCTTTACAAACTCAACCCGTATATGCTAGACAGACTATTAAGAGTAGGTGGGCGTATAGCTAAAGCAACCTTGCCAGAGGAGACTAAGTTCCCAATAATACTGCCTAGGAAGTCTTTCATCACAGACTTGATAATGCATAACGCTCATGAAATAACTGGTCATGGTGGAAGGAACTTTATGCTAGCTCATCTTTACGAGAAGTATTGGATCATAGGTGCCAACTCATTAGCCAGAAGAGTTATACACAAGTGTGTGATATGCAGGAAGCAACGAGCCAGAGTGTGTGAACAACAGATGGCAGACTTGCCTCAGGACAGAGTGACTGCAGAAAATCCGCCCTTTACATGTGTCGGTGTCGATTATTTTGGCCCGTTTTTGGTGAAGAGAGGGAGATCTGTTGTGAAGCGTTATGGTGTCCTGTTCACCTGTTTGACCACTCGAGCCATACACTTGGAGAAGGCAGATGCACTTGACACAGATAATTGCATCAACGCGATTAGAAGATGCGTCGCCAGGAGAGGTCAAGTCCGAGAACTCCGGTCGGATAATGGAACAAACTTCGTCGGTTCAGAAAGAGAGCTCAGAGAAGAAATTAAGAAGTGGAACAAAGCAAAGTTTACTGCTGAGATGCTGCAGAGAAATGTCGACTGGAAATTCAACCCCCCAGCCGGATCCCATTTTGGTGGGGTTTGGGAGAGACAAATCAGAACAGTCAGAAAAATCATGTCAGCTCTTGTGAAGCAGCAGGTGTTAACTGATGACAGCTTAAGCACTCTCTTCTGTGAGATAGAAGCGATTGTAAACAACCGTCCAATTACTGCAGTGCAAGGTTCTGCTGGTGATTTGGAACCTTTGACTCCTAGCATGCTCTTGTTGATGAAGAGCTCTGGAAGTTTGCCTCCTACAGTGAGTGACAGACCTGATCAGTATGCCAAAAAACGCTGGAAACAAATTCAGTACCTGGCAGATATGTTCTGGCGTAGGTGGTCTCGAGTATGTGACTCAACTTCAAGAGAGACAAAAATGGAGTAAACCACACATGAACTTACAGGTTGGAGATATTGTGTTGGTAGCTGACTCCAACAGACCCAGAAACGCATGGCAGCTGGGCAGAATAGTTGAAACGCATCCTGATGAAAAAGGACTAGTTCGCCAAGCTAAAGTACAAACTACTACTGGAGTGTTGGTGAGACCAGTTGCCAAATTATGCCTTCTTGTGGAGGTTGACACTTCAAAATCAGAAGTTGAAGAACAGAATGACAATGAAGACACTCAATCAAATGCAGAACAAGCTTCAAATGAACCTGAGATCAGGCCTAAAAGAAATAGGAACAAACCTCAACGCCTTGATCTGTAAGCGCCAGTGTTGAATAAGGTGTTTATATGCCTTTAGCATCACAGAAAAGCAAATCATGTGTGGACTATGCTGGTGTTATGTTGTGAACTGGAGACACTGGACAGTGGCTAATGAAGGTCACTTTATTATTTGTTGATGATGCTGTGACGATAAGGGTTACACAATGGAGGAGTAATTAATTAAATCTTCAAACTACTGGTCTTTGAAAAATCTCAATTTTGGTTTGAAGAAGACATTTTAGTATGGAGTCTATCACATTAACTATGAATTAAATTTGAGATTTTCATCCTGAAGAGTGATCTACACCACAGTGCAACCGCAGTCAACTTACCAGTATCCGTATATGATGTGGAAGGATCAACTAGTGTTCAAAGTGGATATTTCAAGCAGTACAGTATGATGGAATCAAACAGCATTGTGATTTGGAAACGACTGATTTTGAGCAGTGTGTGAAAGCAAAGATTCTTGGTGGTGATGGGACTTTGATCAAGATTTTTTCAAGCCAGAACCTGAAGCAAGCCTAGTTGAGGACTCACCTGCCAGCCTTAGTGTTTGATTCATCCAAGTGTTAGTGTATAATTTTATTGTAATGTGTGTGCTTCTACATACCCTGGCCAGAAAATCAGTTGCATAATAGTATCCAAAATTGCATGTAAATACATGTGCAAGTTCTGGCTGGTTGGACTAACATGGGAAGCAACCTGCTTGAAAGCTCTCCTTCCCACATACTTTACAAATTGCCACTTTATTTTTTTGACACCTTCTATGACATGTGAATATTTGTACATGTGCAGGTATAGTCATAGTGGGATACACAGGGATGCATCTTCTTGAAGCTCTGCTCCCTATACTTTACAACACTGCTGTGAACCCCTAAGTGAGAGTGTGTAATATAAGTGGAGTTGTTTGTTTGTATTTCAACTAACCAATGTGTTTATTTCAGGTTATGGTGTTCCTCTTGCCTACACTTCCCACTGAACTGTTTCCTGAACTATATGTGGGTGTGGTAGGCTATGCAGTATCTTCAGCCAGGACACCTCTGAATTCCTCATTGTAATTTAAGGTCAAAGAAGCACACAGGGTCACAGTCAGTATTATTGTTTTTCGTTTAGAAATTCTTCATTTGGAAATAGCTTAGCTAATAGGTTGTGTAGCTTAGATTACATTGACAACCAACATGCATATACATACTGCAACATTCAAACTGACAGCATTGTATGTTAGGGTCAGGAATGTAGGATTTGAGCATGAATAACATTCCTTAGGAGATTTAGATTTAGATTCAAACTTTACCAATCATTTTATTTGAGTTTTGAGAATTGGCTCAGTCAGTTAATTTAGTAATTTGTCAGGATTCTGTAAAAAGGTCAATTTTTGTAGTAAAATGTTGTCTGAGAAAACACATTTTGTGATCAAGCTTTAATTGCATGTTTAAAGAGGCTTCATATGTAAAAGTTTAAGATTTAGGTATGGTAGCAAGTAAACCATAGATTGCTTTATCAATTGTGTTGCAATAGTTGATCAAGCATTTCCAAATGTTTTATCAATTGTGTTACACTGCTTGATCAGGCAATTGGTTTGCACAGGGTTTGCACTCAGTGTGAAATAAGTTGTAAGTAATGTTGTATAAGGTAAAGTCATATCTTGCATTGGATAATACATTGGTTACATTCACCCACAGTTGCTCTTTTGCTCCTTTGCTTCTTAGCTGTGCATTAGTGTTGTTGTGGTTGGGTGAGCTTGTGTGTTGTCTATTGTGGTATTGCATCATTTCAGCTTTGAATATTTTTGTCAGCGTATGAAGAAAAATTAACAGATGTTTAATGTAATGATTAGTTTGTTATCCAGTTGTTTGTAACTTTGCATTTGGAAACATTCAAAAATTTTGATATATGATTGTGTTTCACTTTAATACTTTCAATTTGAAAACTAATGATTTCCATCCATTTATTTGTTTTGGATAAAGTTTTTTGAAGAGTTTTGCATTAATGAGTTAGAGTTTTTTCGAGTTAACGTTGTGAGTTACTAAGGATTCAAGTATATCCTATATGGCACTTCCCAACTAAAGTTGATTGGAGTAATTGTATGTGTGCATAAATTAGGGCGCCGGTATGTAAGTGCCATTTGGTCATTTTGAAATAATCTTAAATTTGTGACTTGATTCTTGTTTAGATCCTCCACCCGGTGGGTTCAGTTTGTATTTAAAGGTAGGACGTATGACCGTTCCAGGATTTGAAAATGACCCCTATTTCACGGGGAATCGAGGACATTTGCAGCAATTTTACCCCCTATTTTGCTTTGAAATCAAGGAAAATTTGCCCCAAATACCTCCCTATTTTTATCATTTTGAGGACGCATTTTCATTTCACCCCCTTATCACGAGGAATCGAGGACATTTTTCCGAAATAAATACCCCTATTTTTACCATTTCAAGGACGCTTTTGAATTTCCCCCCTATTTCACTGGGAAATGAGGACAATAACGAAAACTGTAGCGGTAAAACGCGGACGAAAGTCCTAGAAATACACCCTATTTTTCATTTCAAGGACAATTTTGCTCCAAAACACCACTAATTTTGACAATTGCGAACAATTTTGTCCTCGAAAATTCCGCGGACATTTCTTGAAAAGTACCCCTAATTGGAACCATCATGCGTACACATTGTCAGTGAAGACTGAACCCACCGGGATCCTCCAGTGGTTCGGGCACCCCCCTTTGTGCGCTTTCTTGGGTGTTTTGCTTCAAGTGTGCGTTCGAAACAAAAAGTTTGGCACTCCGGACAACATGGCTGATCTGGACACGAAACAAGTTTTTCTACAGTACTTTTACTCGTGTTTGAATGGGAAAACCCGTGTGATTGTGTTCATTTCAAGAGCATTTACAAGTACAAGAATGCAAGATGTCAAGGTTGTTGCTATTTAGCCGTATAATAAATGCATAATATTCATGATATACTTGAAACAAAACTCTGTGTCGTATCGTCTGCGTGGATTCGTTGTTTTGATATATACCGTGACCCCGGGATTTGTGAAGCTTAAAATCTTGGAGCAGATAACTGTGTCGTGAGTCAAATAATCAAGTTTTCCTGAAGGGTGAAAGGTCCGGAGCCCCTTCAGGGACATTTATTTATGTTTATGTATCAGAAGATTATTAATCATGTTTTACTTTTATTTATTCAGATACTGTTAACTTTTCAAATAGTGTGTTTTCTTGTGCACTCTGAAGTGAATTTGGGTGAAAGGTGTGTTTGGCCTTGACGACTCGGTAACAATATTTGACTCACGTTGCTGTTGAATCGCACCTGCTGTCCCAAATCTACAGAGTGTATACACATTATACACACATACAGATAATACAACTTCTAAGTCCCCCTGACAAATGTTTGAATAAATTAATAGCCGACAGTAAAAGCATAATATAAAAAACATGTTGTGCATCTTCAGTGTTTTAAGGAAATCCATTCAAGCTATTTTAAAGCCTTAATGTACGATCTTTTTAAATTTTTAGATTTTTCTTTTTTTTTTTCTAAAATGATAATATACAATCATTGTGAAAGTTCCCAATACATTTGAACGCGAAAAAAATTGGGAATTTGCAAAGAAACAACATCATAATCTTCACCTCTATCACTCGAAACATCTCGCACTATTTGGATTAGGACAGCATGTACGGCCTCAGAGTTAGTCTCCTCTACTGCGCCAGTTTGAGTTACGCTCCTCCACATGTGGAGGGAGCGTAACTGCTAGTTTGTATCGAGACTACGGTTTATGCGATAAATGGCCGACATAAAGTCATAATCTAAAAAATTATGACTTTATGTCGGACCAACAGAAAATCGTCCCGTTTTACTACAAATAGGACGAATTTGACAGTTTGCTCATAGATTTAAGTTAGAACATGTGTAAGTATTACAAATATGCCAAAAAATCGGTTTTGAAAAAAATAAAGGTAAATTCTGAAAAAAGATCGTACATTATGACTTTAAGTTAAGAGCAGCCCTTCTGATATCATGCCATTGCAACTCAAGTTTTCAAATTTTGTTAACTGCTCTGAAACATGGGAAGCATCATTACATATTTAACACTGAAGATGCCCAACATGCCACAATTACCATGATTACATAATCGGTTGAAAAAACATTTATGAGGGGAAACTGTTAAAAGTTGTGTTACTTGTATGTACAAGGGCACTTCGTGAACACACATAATCTTGGGCCATGTAAAATCACGGACGTCACTTCATTACAAATACAAGGGGAAACAAAGTATTACCTGCAATTTTTTATCACATTGTGTCAACAGTGATTTGAGAAATAAAAGTTATCAAAACAAAATGTTATTTGTGAAGTGTTTACTTGTGTGATTCAATGAGTAACATTACAGCAGAGCATACAAGCTACCAGTTCCTGGTTATTTGAATACTGTTCTACTTGTCAGTGCTTTGAAAGAAATATAGCTGGCTTAAATCTTTCAAGTGGAAAAATGCACAAGGAACATAATTTGTGAGAAGTCCAACTATTGATTAGCTCACAGATTTATTTGGTGTTTGTTTAGGCTAAAAAGCGGCAAATTCATTTTTAAACTTTTGCTCACACAATAAACAAATATATAAGACCCCATTTTTGCCCAAACCACATACCTTTGCAAAATATGTCATTTTGCATGATTATGCAAAATTACATACTTTTCCAAAATTGTGTGCTTTTGCTTATACAACTTAGTATATACTATATTAATAAACGTATAAGACCTAATGTCTTACAGTACATTATGCTTTCGGTGGTGGTTTATGCACCGCTTTTTACCCCCATTTTTGCCAAAACCACATATTTCTGCAGAATATGTCATTTTGCATGATTATGCAAAATTACATACTTTTCCAAAATTGTGTGCTTTTGCTTATGCAACTAAGTATATACTACGTTATATTAATAAACGCGTGCCACCTCCCCCCCCTCCGTTTTTGCCAAAAACCACATACTTTTTCAAAATATGTCATTTTGCAGGGTCATAATGCAATGGTTATACAAAATGACATACTTTTCCAAAAAGTGTGTGCATTTGCTTATGCAACTTAGTATATTCTATATTATTGAATGTATATAAGACCTAATGTCATATAGAACATTATATTTCCCCCTTTTTGCCAAAACCACATACCTTTGCAAAATATGTCATTTTGCATGGTTATACAAAATTACATACTTTCCAAAAGTGCTTTTGCTAACTTAGTATATCTTAATACTAATAACGGCGTGTCCGTCCGTCCCTCTGTCTGCGTGCGCGGTTCGCGTCCGCGCGGTTCGCGTTCACGCGGTGCACTATCGCGTGCTTTGATGCGCTATCGCTGAGTATCAACGGGAGTGTTCAAGCGAGTACAGTGCGCGCGCATCGGAAAAAAGCATTACAGTGTGACTATATAAACAGGTGCATCTCATCGGACCACTAATTATAGGCCTTATTTTCAACACATCACACCTATAAAACAAACAGAGTTGGTTTAAAAAGTCAGGGCAGGTATATGGGTAACGGGTTTGGGTAATTAGAAATAGGCCTATCACGAGAAGCGCCCGACCCGAGAACCGCGAAATCTAGTACTATATATTAATAATAATAATAATAAACGTATTATAAGACCTTTCTTACACATTATATTTCTGTTGGGGGTTTATACACCGCTTTTTACCCCCCCCCCCCCCTCCTCCGTTTTTTGCCCAAACCATGTACTTTTGAAAAATATGTCATTTTGCATGATTATGCAAAATAACATACTTTTAAGTGTGCTATCTGCATATATTATATGCAACTTAGAATATAATATATTAATAAATGTATAATAAGACCTTATGTCTTATAGTACATTACATTTCCGGTGGTTGTTTATGCAGCACTTTTACCCCTAATTATGCCAAAACTCAACATACCGTACTCAATTGCAAGATATGTCATTTTGCATGATTAGGTCTATGTAAATTAACACATTTTTCCAAAAGTGTGTGCTTTGCATATGCAACTTGGTATATAGGCCTACTATATTAATAAACGTATCTTTGGCCTATAATAGTACATCATCGTGGTTTATGCCCCCCCAACGTTTTTGCCCATAGTTTTTTACCCGTAGTCTTTCACACAACGTGCCAAATCTAATAAGTAAAATTGGAATGAGAAAAGTATTACATGTGTAGCCAAATCTCAGTTTGGAAGGGATATAAGCGAGAGATGAGACTGTTTTGAATCGTTTCAAACACCAAATTGCCTGGAATACCTCCAGCTACCTGCAAAAAGCTCCGTGGAATGAATGGTAACGGTGCATTATTAAGTGGTGTGCTCCCGCTTTGGTAGTATGCGCCCTGATTCCCTATAGCCAGCCCGTCGTGTTTCTATACAAAACATCTATTTTTGTATACGTACTGTAAAGTACGGTAAAGTATGATGTTTTGCTTATGCAAAACTACATGTTTTTCGTAAGTATGTGTTTTTGCATATGCAAAAGTACATACTTTTATAAAGCATGTAGTTTTGCATATGCAAAACATCATATTTTGCATAGGTATCTGCTTTTGCACGCAGCACCGGGCCCGGGATGAGCTTGAGTTCACGCGCTTCTTCTAAGGGATTTCGCTAAACTAAATCCTAGGATTTCTCGTGAAACAAACTGGCAACATATTTATTTCGCCAATGATTGGCAATGGCGGGTTGTACGAGTTCCGAGAGTGAATGATAGAATCGCAGCTAATTTTGCAGACCTTAAATGTATGTGATTTAAGAATCAAAACAACTATTGTAATATTTTAAGTTCCTCATTAATGGTTGATGAATTCATATCCGCATTAGAGTTAGAGGTCAACCCAGTAGGTCAGTAGGTGACCACATTCAGAGCTGCGGAACCCAGACAGTCATGACAGTAGACACGGATTACGGAAATATTCTACATGTTGATGTTCCATGTATCCATGCATGCATGATCCATGTCAACATGTAACTGTAAGGCTAGGCCAAAAGGGGGGGCAAGCATTTTCGGCAGGTCGAAAGGGGGTCAAGCGGTTTTGGCAGGTCGAAAGGGGGTGCAAGCGATTTTTGGCACATATATATTTTGGGCACCGTTTCTATATTACGCCCTAAAAGGTGTAGGAAAACATTACGAACACGTTCAAATATGCGCTCGCATTATATGATAAGACAATTTCCGGTTTTAAATTCAGGTTCCCAAAAATCTTAGTGTGTAAATGGTAAAGGGGGGCAAAGATTTTTGGCATGCGAAGGGGGGGGGCAAAGCGGTTTTTGGCACGTCAAAGGGGGGGCAAAGATTTTTGGCACGGCCAAAGGGGGGGCAAGCGATTTTGGCAGACCACTTTGAGAATTCACCACCCCGGGGGTACACATAATTATTGCACAACCCCTAACTCGGCATACTGTTTTGCTGGCCGGACTACATGCAAATTATATGCCAATGAATTACAACAGTCAATAGCCATCCATGTTAGCCCTAGCGGCCAGTGGCGTAGCCAGTGGGGGGGGGGGCAGGGGGCCGGTGCCCCCGCTCGTCATGGCCGTCGGTTCATGTAAGGCCTACAATGTAATCTGAGGAACCCATACCGTGCTTAGCTCTGCTAATCACGGCATGGGATGATCTGTATGCAGAAAGCTAACGCAACGTAATTTCAATTAGAGCTTGTACGAAACCATACAAGGCTCCAGAAGCTAATAAATAGCTGTTTGTCATAATATTAATTACACGGGTTGTGGTACTTCTTACCTAAACGTTCATGTTTGAAATTGTAATTAATACTCCATTATGAATCCAGAAAGTTTTCCAGAGCACACAATTCCAATGCAACTTCAACTTTTAGTGCCGTAAATACGAAATATCACATGATTAGGTGTCACATGGTACCTGTCAGCTCTGTGGCAAAGCGATGACGTCACTCTGCTGAGGCTGTTTATGACTTCGATTTTAGTGCCGTAGGGTTGCACGAATGCACGTACCGAATTTTTTAGATGCGTTTTTCATCTTTTTTGGTGATTGTAGGCCCTACAGTATACAATGCAGCATACATGTATGGTTCTTTTCATAAGGAACGTAGGATTAGTTTGATGAACAATTTAGAGTGAGTATATGTGCAATTTACTGACAATCGACGCGCTAAAACTGAGATGCCTCTTCTGTGCAAACTTAAAATAGGGCAGCATCAATAACGAAAATGTCATACGGTACCGATAAATGACACGTCTGTTTTGCCCGGTTTTTTTAAGTTTGCCTTGCGAACTATGTAAGGCCGTCGGTAGACGGAAGGCGTTGGTGAAAAAAAAATTGGGTTAACAATAGACTGTTTTTTACCCAGGGTGACAGAAAAAAGGGGTGAATTATGAAAAATTGTGAATGAAATTGAATTTTACATAAAAATTTTTATGTTGCATGTGTTGGGTATAAAATGGGTACCGCCTATAATCCTTTTTTTTTGCTCTTCACTTTTTAAAACCATGCAAAAAAAATTGGGGTCAACTTCCGTCGGCAAAAAATATTTCCGTCGGTACATTTACAAGTTGTGCCCCCTCTGTTCCAAAATCCTGGCTACGCCACTGAGCCCTAGCCTAGCCCAGTTGTAGTAACTACAAATTTCGAATGTTTGAGGACTTGTTCTCAAGTGGTAGGGTGCCTTCAGTGTTAATTATTTTCATTATAAATGTCGCAAAATATTGATATTGACTATAATTAACAACCTGTTTCACCTCTCCATATATTCATACATTGCTCACCTGTGAGTTTTCATATCATATTTTGTGGTGAAAAATGATTACAAATGTGTAATTTGCGATGAAATCTTAACAGCCAAGTCATCAATGTTCATGGAGTGATGGAGTCAGACCAAGTACTGTCCTTTTGACACTCCTGAAAGAACTGCCCAGGAGGGTACACCCATCGAATGTGTGTCATCAGCCCTCAGATCGGAACCCATGGATTCGATCCATGTACCAGGAGGGAGCTACATGTAACGTAGAGCATTTCCCTTCAACCATCTCCGTTCTCTCACTGAGGAAATCTTGAAACCAATTTGCCATCTGCCCAGACATTCTGTAGTGGCAAAGCTTGTGAATGAGCCTCCTAGATGGAGCACCTTGTCAAATGCTTTTGTGAAGTTTAATATTGACATGTCCACCAATTTGCTGTTCTCAAGATGTTTACCATTAGGCCAAAAATAAAAGGTTTGTCTCAAAGCTCATGAGTGGTTTGAAAACAAATGCGAAATGTGATTTTTTTTATTATTTTTTTTATTCCGACTTTTTTTGTGTATTTTTATGAAAAAAAAAAAAAAAGTCTGATTTTCGCTGAATGATTCCGGAAAAAACTATAAAAAATCTGCATTTCTTTTTTTTTTTCAAATCATGCGATTTTACAAATCTTGCGCCCAAGCTTTGACAGTCAAAATAAGCTGGGTTTCTGTAGACCTGCATGCTCTAATTAGCTAACTAAAACCATGTTGGCTATTGCTGAGGATGGAATATTGTATCATGGCAATGTACAGTGGCGTAGATTTCTTTTTTGACATGGGGGATGGGGTTGGACAAAATTTCTTGGAAGTATAGTGAATCCAGCACCTTTTTGGGACTAAATCAGTGTAATGGTACAAATTTGCGCGAAGCGCGCGGAAAAATTTAGCCATTGAAGCTAAAATTATGAAATATGGTGCAATAGCTGCATTATATACAATGTATTCGCGCAAAGCGTGCACAAATTTGTACTTTGGGGCTAATATGGCCAAATATGAGGTTAATTTGCTTATAAACCCACATACAATTACAATTTTACATTATTTTATAACCAAATTAAGGTATTTACCGAAAGTGTGTGCATGTAAACCGAACTAAGAAGCGAATTAGCGCGAGTGATACATGTGTATGTCGACTGAGAGAGAATACATAAAGAGATTATAATTATTTTCTGTAACTTTTATTTATTTTTGCTTTTATTTTGTTTACAGTAGTTGAGTAAAGTGTGATCAGTAAGCAAGTAATATGGCGGAACATCTGTTTGACCGAGTGCTGAGTTTCTGTGTGAAGAACACTGGACAAGATGACAAGTAAGTTATCAGAAGATAAAGAAGATCTGAAACCTTCTAGCCAAACATTTTGACATTCCAGACAATGTTAGACTAGTTTCCCTGTTTTTCTTCAGCTTAATACAACATTAGAGGCAGGGTTCGAATTTGGCTGTATCGCATAGCAGTTTGCTCCACATTTTGAAGTAACTGCTACCCAATTTTACATTTGTATAGCACTTTTTATAGTGCTTTAGTATATGGAAGTATCCTGATTATGAGGGATTAGCCAAAAACTGCTACGCAAAAATTTTAAACGAATTCGAAGCCTGATTAGAGGAAATTTCACGAAAAAAATCCAGAACAAGCTTTAAAGGTTACTTTCAATGTTTAAGATTCTGAGGGGAAAATTGACTCAGTCTAACTGTAGAAATTTGAGTACAAAATGCTTTGTTGTTGTATAGGGTGCACAACTTATAAGTTCCCCCCTACATATTTTTTAAAATAAATCGAAATATATTTGACGAAATGCCAACCTGTAAAATGATATGGGTAGCCTTATTTGTTTTACACATGTGGACCAAATTTTAGCGTCACACGTCATTGCGTTCAGTCACAGTGGTTCATTATGTAAAAAAAGGAGACCGTTTTAAACAGTGTTAAAAGTTGCATCTGAGTCCATAGGACTCATCTCAAACAATACAGTAGGCCAGGGATATTCATGTGTTTGTAAAAGAAAACGTAATCTTTGGTATTCTTCTTCTTCTTCTTAAAAAGCAAAGCAGATGTTTTTAATGATAAATGTCTGAGATGGAAGGGATATGTACTGCAGTGAGAATAGACCACATTGCCAGTAGTTCATCACATGTGAAAAGTCACATTTTAATAATGCCGCGTTTGCCAGAATTTCTTCGCAGTAGAGGAATAGGTTTGCTGGATGAAAATGTACCGGTGAAAGAAATTGCTCGTCGTATGGGCCAGCAAAATCTCCTGACATGAACCCCATTGAGCATCTTTGGGACCATGTTAAAATGAGGTTGACCACCTTATCAATGAAAACACAACAGTGCAAGAGCTAACCCGAGCAATCCAACATGTATGGAACAACATGGACCAGCAACGGGTCCGAATTTAATAAACAGCATGCGGCGACGTTGCAATGCACTTGTCAACAGTGCAGGAGGATACATCCCCTGCTAAACATCTAGACTTTAAGATTTATTTCCATTACAAACACATGGACAGGCCTAACATACTGTATTGTTTGACAATTGACTCCTATGGACTAAGGTGCAACTTTTAAAACTCCCTCTTTTTTACATAATGAACCATTGTGGCCAAACGCAATGATGTGTGACACTACAAATTGGCCCAGATTTGTAAAACAAATAAGGTTACTCATAACTTTTACAATTTTACATTTCGTTAAATAATTTTCGATTTATTTCAAAAAGCATTAGGGGGAACTTATAAGTTGTGCACTGTATACATCAAAATGTAAACATGTCCAATAGAGTACATATTTGCATTGGTATTAAAGTGGACCACAACACATGTAAATTGGAATGATATCTTAAGGAGGGGTTTATTACAAATGCACCATTTTGGGTTTTAGTTTCCCTGTTGTTTAGAAAGTACTGATAGCAAAGTGTTAGCAAAGCTCTGAATAGAGTAGCCTCAAGCCCCTCAAGCCCCCACTGGTCATGTGCCTACATTACCGGCTGTCAACAAGGGTGATTTTGAGATGTCCAAGTATTTGTGTTTGGATTTCTCATTAACTTGGAACAACCGATGCCCACGTACACTACTTTTACATCTATGTACATGGGTAGTATTGAGTATTGTTTTTACATCATAAATTAAGTGAAGGGTAGACTTGGAATATGCTTGTTTTCTCCATTTTTATCATGTATCATGCTACCCCGTTACTTGTTTATTGAAATTGATTTAATCTCATATTATTCCTCACTATTATCTACAGGAAGTCATCTGTGCGAGTCACTTTGGAATTGGAAACTTTAACAACACCTCTTTTGAGAAAGGTAAATCTACATTCCTGTTACCAGATGTGTATCTTTGTTTGCAATATGCCAAGAGTAATGGCAATAATATTATTAAACTCTTTACTGAGGTCATAAATTGCCCGATTGGCAGATTTGTACTAAGGCTGGCATTTTCGGTCGGATGGCGGGTACCGCCGAGATTACATTACCCGGTAGGAAATACCCTCCTCGGTACCGAAATTCCAAAAAAAAAGTTTTTATTTTTTTCGGTTTTGTAGTGTCCCTGGACCTAGACCTAAATGCTAGGATCATTCATGGTTGACCTAAAAAAAAAAAAAAAAAAAAAAAAAAAAATTCAAGATGTTTTGTATTTTTAATATAATTTGTATTCATGTCATAGTCTATTAATGATTTCAAAAGGCATTGAATTTGAATGCATTTTGAAATCATTAATAGAGTATGACATGAATACAAAGTATCGATTTTCATATTAAAAATACAAAATATCTTGAAATTTGTTTAAAAAAAAATTTTTTTAGGTCAACCATGAATGATCCTGGCATTTAGGTCTAGGTCCAGGGACCTAGACCTAAATTTTTTTTTTTTTTAATGCAATTTCGGGTACCCGGTTACCCGCCCGAAAAATGCGGCGGGTACCCGGGTACAAAATTACCCGAAAATGCCAGGCCTAATTTGTACTATCACTACGCATAGAGATATCAATTAAAATGTCAAGTCTGATAATAAACTTGCAAATTTAAACCCCAAGAGATTGAAAAAGTGTCAAGCTTGGTGTGTAAGCATAACCTAAAGCCATGCTTTCTCTGTGATACGGAAAAACAGTAAAATTCAGAAATTTGAAAATGCCACAAAATAGTGAAAAACTGTGCAAAATGTCTAACTTTTGTCTTGATTTGTAAAATAAAACAAAGAAAAGTGATTATTTAGCAGTAACCAACCATAGATGATTTTAATGGCGATGTTGAGGGGAGACTACAGTAAAATGGTACATGTAAGACAAAGTACACTTTTAAAACATGTTTGTTTTCACTTTTCAGTGCTTTATAGTGGAAAACGGAAAATCACAGAAATCATGCAATTTGTAACACAGATTTTAAATGTTGTAACACAGCGAAATTGTGGCTTTACTATAACCCCAATATCTCTCGCCTTATTTTGCTTCAGGAGCTCCATGTGAGGTTGACTGATGATGCGGATCCATTCTTTCTTTACAATCTTGCTCTTGGAGAGGAAGACTTTCAGAGGTAGGTGGAATCATATTTGATGTGATCAAGCAAAATAAGTCTTGAAGTCAGAAATTCTAGTTTGCAGATATGGGGAGATATGTGTCAGTATTTCTTATATAATTTCTTTGTTTTTGTGATGCATGACTAAACTTTGAACAACTTTCCTAACAACAGCTCTCCTATAAAACAAACATGGGATTTTCAGTGAAATGAAGTGAACAAAGTCCTAGTTCTAGAAGTATAAAAATGTGGATTTTTATTTGATCTGACTTGAGACTGATTATATTCTTGTTTACATTGACATTACATATAACTATATCAGCTTTCTGAGATGTTTGATTTCTAATTTGATTTCTGTTCAATGATTTCAAGATGTACAATGTAATTCCAGTGTTGAATTCATCCATCCATGCATGCATTAATGACAAGTGCGCCTGAAATTCAAAGTTATATGTGACATAAGTTAGACCTGTGGCAGTGATGCCAAACATAACTCTAATCCTTATACCAATCCTAATTTTATTTTTTGGAGTGGAAGCTTTTATTAAAAAAAAAAATCTTCTAAACCGTAACAACTTGTAATCACAATTCACTGAAAAACTAGACAATTCAATTTCATTCTGATGTAAACAATGTGACATTCCAATTAAAATCCATACAACCCCTATGGAAGACATGACTTCAATAACATCCGGCCGGGATTCCCGCTCCAAGCAGATATTCAATAACAACATCAATCGCTTTGAGAAAGCCAGAAGGTTTCTGGCGAAACTGTCAGAAGAAAAACGTAAGTTTTTCCTTTGGTCTTGACAAAGAACTTTAATTAGATGACTTTAATCTCCCACACAGGGAGTGTGAATTTCAAATGGGGTTACCTCTATGGTCGTGTGTCTTGAGCTCGCCACCAAAAAAAGGTGGCGACGTTACATTTTGCCAACGTCGACTCAAAACAAATGATGATATCTCTGTCAAGCAAGAAGTTATTGTCATGCTTGTGGTCTCATTTCCTTGCTAAATAAAATGCACTTTCAACCCTGTAAAAAGAAATACTTGAACTTTTTTAATACTGACACTGTGCTTCATAGAATTCAGAATGGGCAGGGTGGCGGTGGTGGGGGATGTGGTGGTGGGGGATGTGGTACACACAAACTCTATGGGATTGGTATTTTTAGTGCGTAATCTGCTTCTGTAAAGGCTGTAAATTGGATTTGGACTCTATTTAGCATCTAAAAGACTAATGACCTTACAGCTAAACAATTCTACTAATTGTTTTTAATCATTTATGATTGGTTTAGTCTAGAAAATACAAACATTTCCATACAAAACTACCCGTTGTCATATTAAACACTGTAGTAAGTAATGCAGATGTCTTCAAAATCTAAAAGTTACTGTAAAATTTTAATTACTTATCCTATCATAGTCAAAGTATAGATTTTCTGAAGGGAAATTTGACGAGGAATCTAAATATGGACATATTTTTTCTGCATGGGTTAGGGGGAAAATGTTTAGGTTCAAAATATGTTGAATTGTAAAAAAATCTAACATACTTTGGGACACCCTATATTCCGAGATTACCAAACAGCTATGGTTTTGGTTTCTTCCAAAGTCAGTTGGCTCTCCATATCCTCTAACCAAATGAATGTTGTTTACTTCCAGTTTATTACTGGAAGTTGGTAATAAGCAATGCATTGTGTGGCCCATTTTTTATCAAAATCTTTTTTATTCCACCCTGTATAACTTGCAGGTCACCCTGTATAATGAGTTGAAATGTATATATTTGAATTGCCTATGCCTTCAGCTTTCCAAAAATGTATACTTTTGCTAGTTTAGGGTTGATGATTGTGGAGATAATCTAATTATAAACCCGGTTGGGGTAAAAATTCATAATATTTGTCATGTAACGCTAAGGGTGGCGAGTTCAGGACACACGGCCCTATACGAAATCTGCACTCCCTGTGTGGGGGATTAAGGTCATGATTGTATGGATTTCAGTTGGAATATCCCAATTTAAACTGTCTATATTTATATTCACTAAACATGAAATTTTTGCATTTGTGACATGATCAAGGGGAATCAGTGGCGTAGCTGGGATTTTTTCCAGGGGGGGCAAGCCTGTATGGGGCGGGGCCCAAATCCACCAAACAAAAATTTTGCCGCCCCTTCCTCAACAGCCCGAAAAGGTTTACCCAATTTTTTTTCGGTGGTTTGAAAAAGTGAAGAGCAAAAAAGTAACTAAAAGTAACTCATTTTGATATATAGTTCCATTTTTTAACACAATTTTAAAATTCTCTTTCTCTTTCTTTGCCCCTTTTTTCCATCTCTCTCACTCCTTTATAATTTTGCCCGGGGGGCGGGGACCCAAATAGGCATTACCAGGGGGGAAATTGCACCCCCTGACCCCCGGCAGCTACGCCACTGAGGGGAATGAGTCACATGTCGACCCCGGTCGAAAATGAATTTTACACATGTTTCTAAAGACGACATTGAGAGCTTTCAGAAACTGAAAATCCCATGTTGATACAACTTTTCTTTGCAAAGTTACGTCAATTATCAATCACTGAAAACAATATAAAACAAAAGAATTTTACCACTTTCTTTGTCAATATCTCAAAATCAATATTAGCGACATCCGACTCATTTCCCTTGATCGTGTCACATTTGTCCATATTTTATTTGTTCTTTTTAGTTTAAAAAGTCAACAAGGCCTACTGATGGATTTCGCTGCATTTCCACAAAAGTTCATTGAACTGTTAGAAATATGTTCCCAAGAAGAACAGAAGGATTTACCAAGGTACTTACTGTAATTATTTTGATAACTTTAACATAGTGTAGCAAATAAGATGGTTGAAATTATTACTCAAATTAACAGCCAGTTGTGAACTTGAGATAATAGACTGCTCTAACTATTGCATTATATTTGGATATACGTGAGCAAGGTCTGCACCACAAAACTAATTTATAATTTTAAAATCAGTTAAACATCAATTATCTGCACAGTATGTATGGTACGCAATTTGCCAGGTTACCGTGATCAGTGAAAGAAAACCTTGTATCTGATATTGTTATAAACACATCAAAAGAAATAAGTCCCCCTCTGAAAATTTCGCCATAACATCGTAAAGTAAAACTTTGTACCAATAAAACTTACTTAGAAATAATTATATGATTGTTTACTAAGTGTTTTGTGAAAATGAAAGATGTCCATGACTTCATGGCTGAATGAACCCAAATTGAAGACAAAAACTGCCCTTTCCAAAAGTCACAAAGTAGGCCTATGCTTGTTAACTGCAAAGGCGTGTGGGACAAGGAATGGAACTGGCCATCTTACAACTCACTGTGCTGAACTCTGCACCAAGGGGATTTGCATGGCTGAATGATCAAGAATCGATACGTTACAGTAAATGTTCACTTGGTGAGGATTTTAAACTGCACTCAAACACATGGGGTTTTCCATTAGTAACAAGCCATGAATCAACTTTTGTGACAAGCATAGGCCTACTTTGTGACTTTTAAAAAGGGCAGTTTTTGCCTTCAATTTAGGCTCATTCAGCCCTGAAGTCATGAAAATCTCTCATTTTCACACAGCACTTAAACAGTCATATAATTATTTCAAAGTTAGTTTTATTGGTACAAATCGAAACCTTACAATGTTATGACAACATGTTCAGAGGGGGACTTATTTCTTTTGATGTGTTTATTATTCTTACTCCTTGGTACTGCGACAAATTTCTTGTTAGGAAATAAATATTAATCACAAGTTTTTTATTTGTGGCTAGCTAGTAGACAGGTTGGTGTGCCCCTCGACATGTCATTTCGCCTGGGTTTGAAGACATCAACTGATGTAGCCTCCCTAGTCCTTGTAGGTAGGAGGTTCCATTCTGACAGAAAAGATGATGGGACAGTAAGTTTGCACAACGTCTCCCATCAGACCCCTTGCATTGGTGGATTTAGTAAGATGATCATAATAGTTAACCAACTTAATCAAACTTTATTTTGTGATGTATTTAGATTTATCCTGCATCTGAATCGCATTGATACCATGGAACATGGTATTGCTGAGTTATCTGTGGTGGAAACCAACCCATTCAAGCATCTTACACACCTGGCTCTCAAACTACAGCCAGGTAATGATGCTGAAGTCAAGAAATATTTGGCAAAATGTCTGAAAAAGTTACAGGTAAGATGAGATCAAACAGAAAAGTAAAAAAATAATTGCATGATTAAGTTTGTTGCATAGGCATAGTATAAAATTGATTCATGAAAATCCTAAACCATCGTTGTTATAGAGGGTATTCATTCCTGCCAACTACTTCGATTTTAGCAGAGTCACTCCGATTTCCAGAGCTTTAAACCCCCTAAAATCAGAGTACTCTGATTTTCTGATTTAAAAAAAATATATATATATTTTAATTTTTTAGTTCCATTAACCATATTGTGTCACAATTTAGGGTCTATAACTTCTTTTTTTTTGAAACCCAAAACAATACAATTGTGGCCTTGAATACCGCGATCACGTTTTGGACTCTGTTTTCTAGGTTTTCAATGTTGGCAGGTATGAATATGACTCATGACAGAGTCATCCTCATTGAAATCAAACTCTTTCCTCCATAAGGTAACATGCGGCCAATCCACAGCTTGGTAGCGTGGCGCAGTAATATGTGAACGCGAATATGTGTCCATGCATTGACAAAAATCAATGCATGAATGAAGCACACTTATCAAAGATCCGCTGCTATTGGTTTGTTGCCTCATGAATATTAATACTGTTTATGAATGTTTAATATCCTTTTTGAAATGTTAACAGGTGGATCATAAGCATGTTTTAGCAAGACTTGGCAACACAGAGTCCTCATTATCTCAGCAGTTACAAAGTGCACAACAAGCGCTATCATTACGGACCAAAGAGTTGGAGTCTTTACGAGCAGAATGGAATTCGCATTCAGAGAGCCTTGTATCAAAACAAAAACAAGAAATGGCAGAAGAAAAACAACATGCATTGCAGGTTGGTGTTTTGGGTTTGGTATGAACTGTTAATTGCTTTGGTTTTGAAAAAATATGAGAAAAATTAAAATTAATAAAGAAAAAATATGAAAACAAAGGTGTGCTTGTGTTCAACTTTCGTTGTGCGATATTATGATGGTTAGCCACTCTTGACACCCCTGTCATCTTCCGCTCATAAGTTTTAACTTGTTTTAAAGTTGCTTTTAAGGTTGCTTTTAAGATACAGCATTGAAACTTAGCAGACAGTTATAAGAAGGATGAATATATAATATATGACAAAATGACATTGTTATGTTGAGCCATCACCATATGCGGTTCATTCTCTACATGTAACCTTTTTATGGGACACCTTGTATATCTACTATGTAATACTGTAGAGTGGGTTAACTTCAGATTATGACAAGAACTAAACAAGATCAATATTGAAGGTTGACAAAGTGTGTGTCCTAAAAGGTTACACATAAAGGTAAAAAAGGGCAATAGAGGAAAAAAGCATTTTATGTCAGAAACAAGTTGAACGTTTCAGCTGTTGTTTTACTATAAATGCGTCACTCAATATTGATTGATCTAGTGTGGAAATATAGTGTGAATTGCACTCACAATTTGATTTTATTAGGTCATTTTACTGTGAGACCCAATTTCACTTTACAGCACCAATATTTTGAATGCGAGCACACATTGCGTTATAAAAACACATGTGAAACTTATTTAGTTCAAATTTGATTTTGTCTTCTTTCTCTTAATTCTTTCACTTCATACTTCACACAATTCAAGTTTTTCTAAGCCCTAGCAAACTTACTGGATATATTGTGTAATCCATTTCAATCTGCATGCATTTCCTTTAAACATTTGCAAACCCCACCCATCAATTGGTACATTTCTCTATTCTGTTATTGAAACTTTACAGAATAAAGGTATTGAAGTAATGGTAAGTGTGAACATATAACAACAAGTAATTTTTTCCACTTAACCAGGAGTAGGGGCAATAAAAGAGTAGGGGCAGTAACTACTTCAGTGCCAATTGAGGTTAATTAACCTCAATTGGCACTGAAGTAGTTACTGCCCTTACTCTTTTATTTCAAAATCTACAGTATGTACATGTAGAGTGTGCTCTTATTTAAAATTCTGATGCCTTGTGGACAAAAATTAAAATTGGGTATCATTGTAAAATGCTTCATAAAAGAAAACGATAAATGCCAATTCCTACTTTCACACAAAGTTACTAATGTATAAAGCATTCATATAAAGTTATAAAAACTGAAAAGTTCAACCTGGCTCTAAATTAAATATATTATGGTTTCTTAATTTGCTCTAGTGCACTTTTTACTTGCCCTGTATATCTTCACATATATTTCAAAGCAATACTGATTGCTTGTAGAGTGCACCCTAGAGACCAATGTTTTTTCCATTTTACCGGTGAAGAAAATTAAGTGTTTTGGTGGAAAACCAGTTTATGTCATAACTTCTTGGAGAAAACTTTGTCAGACAAATTAATGTCATTATAAGCCTTGCTTTAATCCAAACACTCCAAATTCATGCTAACAATAATGGGGTGCAATTTTGCAATTTGAAAACTGTTGGAAATTGGTATTGCAATTCGCAAAACGGAATTGGCCTTTTAGAAAATGGAAAACTTTGGTCTCTAGGTACCCCATATCATTGTTGCTATCATTGTACACAGGTTCAGCGTGAAGCAGAGAAACAGTTTAGCCGAGAGAAACATGATGTGGAGTCTAGACATCAGAAGCAAATTAAACAACTAGAAACACTCAATGCTGAACTACAGGCTGCAAATAAGGTAACACTTCAGGGCGCACACCACCAAATCAATGCGCCATTTGTGTAACCCTAATGAGTTCCGGTAAAAACAGAATAATTTTTGAGGTAGTTTGGGCCTCTCTGTGGATTTATAATCAAAAAGAGAAGCATGTTATAGCTTAAATAAAAGATTAAGACCTATACATGAACTTGGATCGCCCAAAAAGTTGCAAAACACAATTTTTGAATAAAGTAGGCCCGCGGATTGAAAAATGGCCAGAATCGGGTTTTCAGGGTATAGAAGGGGTCGAAAATGGTCATGGTGCTGTTTGAGCGCCCATATCTCGAAAATTAATCAGAAGACTACCTGTACATTGAAACATATATTAAAATTTCATCGATTTGCAATCGATTGGTAGTATTTTTATAGTCAGTTTGTTGCCGAAAAGGTCTGAAATCGTGCAGAGAAAAGGCGTGTTTTCACGTGTGTTTCAATGGGACGCTGCATTGGTGGTGTGCGCCCTTCACATTCAAAGTATGACACCATTATCAGAAGAGTAAGGATAACATTCAGGTATAATTAATCACAAGGTTACATGAAAAATAATTATCATCTGCATTGTAAAGTTGCGTCACATGACATAAATGTTTCCAAGACATAGGTGTTGTAATATACATGGTGTATCTCAAAAAATAATACAATTTATTTTTTTTTTTCCAAGTAGAAAAAAGGTGATATACATTCAATGGAGGTGTGTAGTATTTGTTCATTGGTGGTGGGTAGTAATAAAAAGTGAACCAACTAAAATTGTCTGTACTTATGTGAATCACCATATCTTTGTATGTAGATGCTTAAATGGGATGAAATAAAAGCCACTGGATGTGTTGAGTAATCCTTTCTACTGACATATCAGCAGGTTGTACTTGTATGTTAATGAATGAATTGGGCATTTGGGCTATTTCATTTAAAATCCATACATGACATCCAGACATGATGACCTTAATATCCCACACATGGAGTGAAGATTTCAAATGGAGTCACCCATTCAGATAACACCATTTGAAATTCACACTCGCTGTGTGGAAGATTAAGGTCATGTCTTCCATACAATGTAGGAGTGTATGGATGTCAACTGGAATAGCCCATTGGCTGTTTTCCGTGATATTAAACATGTTTCCCATTGTTTTGAGCAGGATTTAACAGATAGAAGATACCGTTTAGAATCCAGTGTAAGGGAGCTCAAATCTAGATTAACTACATCAGAAGAGGTAAGACACAGGAAGGTTTCTCTGCCAAGTACTGAATGTACTATTTAAGGCATGATTCCTGTTGCGCAATAAGTGTACTACTGTCAAAGTACAATGTATATACAGTTTGAAATTAGTGCTGCTGAATTAATTGCTCACATGATTGACTGATGGTCAATTACAGTATTAAGCCCTGTTCAGTTTGGCGCATCTTATAGGTTAAATTCAGAAATTTGCTCTCCGGATGGTACATTTAGAATTGGGTAAATGATCCACTCTGTTCTTCGGATGGGATTTCAATATTATTGGATAGTCAATTTATTAATTATTGTCAATATATCAATGGTTCTTATTGTCAAGCCATGGTTTTGGGGGTCTACCTCTTAGCCTGTGTCCTGGTATTCTATCTTCTAATGATTTGGTTATCTGTCCTTTTGGCATCCGTTCGATGTGTCCAAAGTAGAAGAGTTGTTTGGCTTTGATTGTTGCCCATGATTATGACCTGCTGATTGATGCTGTTTAGATATACACATTACACAATCTAAATACAGATTTGATATGTGTTAAGGTTGCGTAAGTGAACCGGAGGATGTAAACTGATATCTTGTATAATAGTTTGCTAACAAATAAGGTAAAAGTTAATGTGTTGTCCAGTGGTTTGACCAAATTGATTTATTTGTTGTCTACAGGAGAACCAGAGAATGCAGCAAGAGCTTCGAGCCATCCGGCAGCAGAGTGGTGATCTCCAGGTGGAGAAAAGAGGAAGAGAACAAACACTCACCCAATTACAGACCAAGATAGCTGTCCTACAGCAAGAACTCTGTGACAAAGAAACACTTTTGACGAAGAGTAATGAATTGTTACAAGTAGCTACTGAAAATAAGGTGAGTTCCACAGGGATCTATTTGCAGTCCGCTTTGTTAAAATACTGACACTTGGTCATCTGCAAAGAAAATAGAGCAGTTGTACAAATAAAAGTAACTTTTTTTTTGCAATAGGACTTAAGTAGTAAAGAAACTAATGTTGCAACAAGGAAAGAATTCTTAAAAGTAGCATTGGGACTTCTTAATGTTGATGATAGAATCTGGGGAACCTGGATATTCTTTCCAGGAAAAGGGGAGGAGACATCAGGCTAAAATGGGTGAACACTAAATTTTAATTGTAGAGATTTTAGGGAAAGGGGAAGGTAAAAGTGTTGGTCAAAAATGTTGAATTCTCCCCTCCCATGCATATCAGACAAGATTCTTAATAGGCTCTCCTAACCTTTTGATAACAACCATAACAGTAAACATGCAAAGGCCTAATCCATAAATTAAAGGCCCTGCCCCTAAAGAAGACATGGACCCCCTCCTCCCCCCACCAAAAAAAATGTCATTATTCTTTTTAAAAAATACCCCTTTTTAGGTTTGAGGATTCCCAAAAATGTTGGCAAAAAATTTTCTTTAGGGACACTGAGAATTCCCATTTGTTTGGATAACATTTTTGTCTGGGAATTCCCAAAAAAATAACCTAAAAATTTGGATGTGTTCTTTAAGGGGGTGCCATTAATTACTGGAATAGCCCAATTAGGACTATTGGTAGCTCAAGTTTATCTTGGTTGAGTACTTTGTGGCTTAATAATTTAATTTTATAACATAGTTGTGGCTTTACTTGCAATAGTTTATATAAAATTTAGGAAAAGGACACAATTATTGTTCCTTTGGATCAATATGCTCACATGATATTTTAAGCTAGTTTGCTGAATTCAGAATTCTTTGTTATCACTGCGAATAAACAACACAATGTTATGTGACTACATTATTTTTCAGAGTAAGTTAGAAGAAAGTGTACATCAGAAAACTACTCTCATCACCAAATTAGAAAGGACTGTTAAATCCACATCTCAAGAAGTTTTAAAGGTAATTGTATGATATAGGTTAATAAATGCGCATTTCTTGTTAGGAGTGAAATCATTGTACAAAATAATACACACATACTGAGATGTTGATGCGTCTAATGCACAGGCCAGAAAGGGGGGTGCATTAGACGCATTAACATCTCGGTACAAGTGCATTGTTTTGAAATAAAAATACAAAATAAATGTTAAAATCATGCAGCGCCTTTCACATGTATCAACAAGCATTTTATATTTATTCTGCTGTCTCAAGCAAAAAAGTCCCAAGTTTTATGCAAAATATCAGATCTCAAGAACCACTGAACCAATACTAGGCTTGTTGATACGCAGTTTCATGCATTTTTCATGATGAATCCAAATATAGTCATGAAAATGTACAATTCTGAAATTTCTGAATTCCTGTTAAAACTTGTCGCCTGCAGTCGATACCCGCGCAAAGGGAGTTAAAGGCACTCATTGAATAAACCACAAATGATTATGCAATTAGGTTGTGATACAGCTGAACTAGTTGAAATATTAATGGACAAGTTATAAACCCTAGTAACTTGTAAATCTGGACAAACAGGCATGTTGATTCAAGAGCTTACCAGGCTGAGTCCTGATTCAAATTTGATTGTCTTTTTATTTTTATCTGCAGGGAAATGAAATTATCAAGAAACTGCAAGGAGAATTAAAAGCTAATTTAGCAAAAGTGAGTATGACAAAATTTGTCAAAAATCTCTATCATTAACTTGTTTTTTTCCTTATTTGTTGCCCTTCTCAGTGGTGAATGCCAATTGATCCTTTGTTAGATGGATTGGTGTCATTAGATGATGATGATGACCTCTGGATTAGCTTGTCATTACAGATTTTTACCTCTGCTACACCAAAAGAATCTGTTCAGTAGATTTAACACAATATGATCCATGGACACCAAAGGTAGCAAATTTGAAATTGAGATAAAATCAACAATATGGAGTGAAAAAAACTTTAATATCTAAAAACTTCATAACTTTAGAATCAAGTATGCTAGACCTTTGGTGTTTTCAGTATAGCCTGATGATAGTATAAGGCAATAATTATAGTAACTCAATTTTCAAAAATGCCTCCTTTTGGCTTCCATGGACCAGATCGTATATATGTAGAGACAGACATGATGGGTTTGTTATCATCTGTCCTGTGTATGGAGGATTTCAAACTCTCTCATGCAAGTTCAGGTATCGTTATGCACAAAGAGTGGGGTTAGGGCGTGTGGTGCACTGCCATTTATTTCAATGTAACTTTACAGAAGTCTTTTATCCTAAAGTGATTTAAATCTTGATAATAACTACATTGCCACTCTTCCCCTTCCGACTCATTCGCTCAGTTGGTAGAGCATTGGTCCAGTGGTCCGAAAAACCAGAAGGTCCCAGGTTCAAATCGTGGATGAACAGTGGTTTTTTCACTCACTGTTATTCACATTATATTGCATGTACAATGTATGTGGAGACTTGTGTTAAAAACATTTTCTAATAATTACCTTCCCACATATACAGTAAGCCAAACAATTAAGTTACAGCCCTCGAATTAACCCACGGCACCGACGGCATATTGCCGTGGGTGCCCAACCCCACTGCCGCAATGCCCTCAAAATATGTCCTTTACCGACGGCAGTCACTTGCAGTGCCCTCTAAAGAAGTTGCCGTCGGTGCCCTGCACCTCAAAGGACTTTGCCGACCACTCCATTGTGAACTCCTTTGTGATGAGTTCTAAGGTCCTTTCCGACTTTTATTTACATTGATTTCCCCTTCTATGACCTTTTGAAGGGACACCTATGCTAAACTCAAAGCTGACCTCAGAAGACAGTTTTGCCGACAACCCCTTTGTGCACTCCTTTGTGATGAGTCTTGCCGACTTGTATTTACATTTATTTCCCCTTCTATGTGACCTTTGAAGGGACACCTATGCTAAATTCAAAGCTGACCTCAGATGACAGTTTTGCCGACAACCCCTTTGTGCACTCCTTTGTAATGAGTCTTGCCGACTTCTATTTACATTTATTTCCCCTTCTATGACCTTTTGAAGGGACACCTATGCTAATAAGGTCACTTTTGCCGACTTTCTAACTGTTTACATTTATTATTTTCCCTTCCATGACCTTTTTGAAAGGACATTATGCCTAATTAAGATAATTTATTATTTGATTTCTGGACATTTTCGAATTACTTCTTATATCTGTTGGATTCATATATATACCCTCACTTAGACATGATTATAAATTCCATGGTGTTAAATTGTTTTTTAACAACTTCAAATCTATTGTGTTATATCATTGAATTAAAAACATATTTTTAGTGCATTCAGTCATAGTCACTAAATATTTCAATGAGCTAATTTGCATATTAAGGAAACCTGTTTTGTAGTATAGGCCTACGTTCATATCAAAATATTTGCGAACATGATTAAGCTCATCAGTAGAGTAGACTATAATGACTTTATGCTTAATGCTTGTGGTGATAGCTGATGATGTCCAGGGGATGCTGATGTAGCATTTACATATATATTATAATGAGCTAATTTGCATATTTATATTTTGCAATTTTTTAAGGAAAATACCTTAACCTTTGGTGTTAGAAAGGACTGAATAATTCTGGTATACCCTGCACACAAGTATAAACCTAATCCAAATCGATAGAGCTACAGACTGAAATAAAAGGGAATTCCCCAATTCTTTCCGCATTGTATACTTGCGAACTTCAATATTTGAAGACCAATGTTCGATAAGCACTAAAATCATCTATCATGATTGCTAACGTGAGTTTCCTTTACTTTTGAGAAATTGCCTTGGTGCCCTTCTCAAATTTTAAACAGTTGCCGTGATGCCCTTTTGAAATATTACAAATTGCTGTGCTGCCTCGCCTTTTCAATGGAAATCCAAGGCAATTGTCAACTTGCCCTAAAAAAGTTGCCGTGCCCCTTCAGATCCTTAATTCGAGGGCTGTTAAGTTACCAGTTATGTTTACCCCTGTATATCCTAAACAGATATGTCATAATTGGAACCAACAACCAATAGCTGCATCTTTTAGCTCAAATTTAAGACATCATTCATTGAAATTGTTCTAGAAATAAATACATGATGATCCAAAAACCCATGGAAGAAGCCAATTTAAAAGTTGCAGTTGCTCCATTGCATGTGCTACACAAATCGTTCGTGAAAGAGAACTAGCGCTGTGCTTCCAATGATCAGCACATTAAAACTAGCGTCCTGCTTCATTGAAAGAACACAAAAGTGCAACTTTTGATTTTCTTTCTTCATGAGGTTTTAGATCACTGTTTCTTTAATTCTCAACCAATTTCAACAAATAGGTCTTAAATCAGAGCTAAAGAGTACAGGTATTGGCCGCTTGTTTAAATTTGGATGTATTTGTCTTTATTTAGGGTATACAGGGGTGAACACAACTGGTACCTTAATTCATTGGCTTATAACTTTCTGTCTCAGATTTTACTCTTGTTGTACTAATTGCTAATATAAATAAAATCCAAGATTTTATTGCATTGTTCTCTCAATCAAGTCATACATGTATGTTCATGTTTTACACTTCCTGGGTTTGATATTTCATATGCAACAATGCCCTCTATTGGCTTGGTATCTTTGCTTTATATGGGTATTTTATAAACTTGACTAACATTAAAAGCAGTATCATTATCCCTCTATTGGCTTGCTAACTTTGCTTTATACATGTGTTGATCAACAGACAAGCTAGGTATAGCACTATCAGCCGTGGGCAAGTCCACACTTAGCAGAAATAATCTAGTATTGATGGGATGAGATCAATAACAGTTATTTTAAGCAGTGGACAGTGCAGCTGCTTTGCTGAAGCTGTCCAGCAACACCCAAATCTATCATGTGACACTCATACAGAATCAGTTACAAATGTTAAGGGACATCTGAAAGAGCCAGGTTATTGTGTGGTCACTGGCCATACTCTGTCTTTAACCCTTCCTCAAACTCTAAAACCAATCTGAATCTATATATTGTAATAGGCTTTAGGTAATGACAGTGCTTTTTAGGAGATTACACATAAAAATAAACTTAAAATGAAACAAAAATGTTTCATTTATTGGTTAAGCATTGAAAGCATTTCTCAAAGCTGGACCAATGATGTCTCTGAGGCAGGGTCTTATTATAGCTAGCCACCCGTCTGGCCGTCATTTCAGACGGCCAGTTTGCTCCTGGGACGGGCCAAATTAATGCCTTTGACAGATGCCATATTATAAATTGTATGTTTTGAGAAGCTTATTGACCTTTTTAGTAGACCCAATTTGTAGAACAAGGCCAAATCAGCACATATTTGAACTCTTTGAACCCCCAATGGGCTATAGACATCTGGTAAATGTTTAAAGGTCAAATTAGGACAGGCAATTTTATTCAAATGACGGGCAACCCTCAATTTCTAGCTAAGACCCTGTTCTGAGGGATAATAAATGGTACAAAAACTGCAAATCGTGTAGATCTGTAGGCTAGTGTAACAAATGCAGGTTTTCACATTACCTGTTACATGTACGTTTTGATGTGATGGTGAAATTAGCCTTATGTCAGCCAGTTATCTGTTGGGAATCAATATGATTTGCCATCACCTGGAACAGGTGAAGGGTTGGGATGTAAAAACGAGTATGTCCAATAGCTGCCTCACGGTTCTTTGATGTGATCATTTATAAAATTTTGCTACAAAATATTATATAATTTTCAGTTCTAGACCTGGACAATACCAACAGCTATCAAATATACAATATATTTTGTGATATTTTTAACATATAGATTTTTCTTTGTTTAAAATTATTTTTGATCTTCTTCCACCCTTTTGTGGTAATTTTATTCTGGTAAATTGTATTTATGTGCAAATTGGGAACCAAGGGAGAACAGTGCCAGTGCATTGATTGGTCACCCCAGGTTAAATAATAAATAAATAAATAAAATAAATTTAGGGTGCTATTTACGTATATTTTAAGTTTAATTTAGCCCAATAATAAGTGTTATTTCTTTCATTTCATGATTTTTTTAGAAAATTTCCTTGCTATTTGTTACTAATTTTTCTGAAGTTTTAATGTCACTATACAAATGTCTACCCCAAGATGCAAACAAGATTCAAGATAAATAGCACCATCAGTGTTCAGATTTGCTTAAAACTTTTACAGTTCTATGTGCCATAAAACAACCGGGCCTCCTTAAAATGAGTGTTAAAGTCAGAAATTTGTAGTTTCAAGACCCCCAATCCTGGCTGCTGAGTTGCTGTTCTTTATTTGATGCACACATGTACAAGCCAGCAGTATGTCCTTTAGGAATGCCCCATTGTCCATGTTATGCCTCATTCACAAAGGACATATCTATGGCATACAAAATGCCCCATTCGCAAAGATCTACTACTGTCATATACAGGTGCACAACAAACAAAGAATATCAGGTCAGCAGCAAAGATGTCTCAAATTGCGACTACCCTTATTTTGTGGGAGCAGGTCACATTTAATATAAAGAGATCACATTTTCCAAGTACAAGATGAATAATTTATTCATTTTAAAAATACAAAAGGACTAAGAACACAAAATATTTTGACAAAAAGAAATTAAATGTAATATGTATTATCGAAGTAACACACAGCAGCCTTTTGTCATATCACATGTGAATTCTGCAGGTGCAATCAATTTGAATTGACAGGTAGGTTTGTTGTAAATAGGCAATGCTCACTGAAAATTAAACAGATACATTACAATGTCAATGCACAGTGTTAATACAAAATACTTGGCTATATGATAACTGTTAACCAACAAGGGGCACTGGTTTAATAAAAGGAATTTTTGTCAAACAAAATTTGTTTGAATAATAATATTGTGTTCCCTCTTATTCATGATTCTGTACATTTACAGTTAAAATTAAAGAACACAGTGGCAACCAAACAAGAAAAACTACTAGAAGAAAAGTCACAGTCAGTGCAGACACAGAAACAAGAACTAGAAACACTGCAGAAGAGAATACAGCAGTTGGAAACAGAGGTAAGCTTGAAATGTTGAGATTGCAAATTTTGTTGCAAAGTGCAGTTACCAGTGTTGTTATAGTGCCCTCTCTTGTCCAGAATGCCCAAGGTGATGGACTTTTCAAATTGAAGTTTTCTGAAGACATCTGCGGTTTAAAGGTTAATAACTGTGCATCAGTTATTTGGAGGGCATTGTGAAAAATCTAAACATTTTGCCTTTGGAACCGAGTGATAAATGATATTCCGAGGTCCAAAGCAAAATGTTTAGATTTTTCACAATGCCTGACATATGACTGATACAAAGTTATTAACCGAATTCCTGTCATTTTTAATTCATCAAAAACTAATTGTAACAACTTATATTTCGCCCCTTCAAAAAATTGAACAGGCTAAAACTGATTGACCAATTACAGCTACTGTGAAATCACACATCGTGCAAATATGGTAGTTGCGAGGGCAAGTGTTCCGGCGCAAAGGATTCACATACGTGGAATAGGGTGCATCTCATGCTCTCATGTCACACAAATTTCTTGTCCCTAGTCTCAAAACATGCCATTGGTAAATACATTACTCCATACAAATTTAAAATTATTCCGAAGACGTTTAGGGGGCCCTCTGTGACGTTGAAATTGTTTGTCAATGGCCATACCATATGAATAATCCTTGCTACTAGTACTACTCATATCCAGCACCTTTTGGTGACTGATTAAGTTTACGGTACAATTGTGTGTGAAGCGCACAAACATTTTTGCCATATTGAAGCTAAAATTGAGAAGGGGCCCTGTGGTGCAAAAGTAGAACAAATTCATGCAAAGAGCGCACAAATTGGAACTTTTTAGGCTAAAATGGCCAAATAGAGTGACCTATGGGCGTCAAAAGTAAAAAGTCACATACCCGACAGGCAAAAGTACACACAATTGGCATGGGGGCATGTGCGGCGGGCGTGTGTACATGTAAAAGACCAGTCCTATGCATACAGCGTGACAAATATTCTAAATTGAAAGCTAAGAGGCATACTATCAATATATTGGCAATTCCCAGTGCACCATGAAAGCTTGGTCAAGTAGCCAGATTGAATGCTTGAGACATCAAAGTGGTTAACAGGTTGGACCTGACCGGTGAGCCATATGTTGTGGACCCCTGGGCTGAAACATATAGCCCTGGATGGCATAGAATGACCATTTGCAAGAGGAGAGTCATCCTTTGGTTGCAACGTCCAGACTATTGGTCTGTTTATCATCTGCACTCTGAGCAACCTAATCTCTACATAATAGACCACTTGAGAGCATTTATTTGGGTCATGCATTGGGGAGAATTGCTTCGTAAGTGGCTAGTATTATAGTGTCTGTTTTCGCACGATCAATTTTCAGCTGTTGCATGCCAAGTGTCCCATGTTTTCATTTCGAACACAAAAAGGCTGAGATGTACTTACATAGGAGACTGTCGAGCAACTGAAGCAACCAATAACACATCGTACGAATTGTGCTTGAAATGATTTTTTAAATTGAATAATGAGAAGATAGATCACAACAAGTTGTCAAACTTTCATTCCAAAAGCACCATAAAGCATGGATTATACTTTCTTTCAAATTCCTATCTTTTATTGAATATAAAAGCACAGTAAAATACAACATGTATAATGCAAGCGGAGCATAGTAATGCATTCAGTACACAACAGTTCCCATAAAAAAAAACACTTTTGGAATTCTTAATTTCAAGGTATTTAACCTTGGGATTGAGTGGACTTTCAAATCCTAGAAAGTACTTATTAAAAAGACAATTGACAATTGAACTAAGATAATCCCTATTCAATCCTGTGTATAGCACAAACTAATTAGCCCATTTCTCAGAATAGCAATTCGGTATCATTTACAAAATTATGCATATCTTGAAAAGTATTGATGCTATTTGTCAGAACGGGTCACATTATATAATTTATGCCATGCAAGTACCTTTGCAAACTTCAGCCAAGGCAGGAAGAGAAACAAACAAAATGCAAAGGGAAAGGAAAAAAATACGTATCAAGAAAGAAAAGGTGTGATTTAACAGTTTTTTGAAAACAGTAAGAGAAATGGCTTCTCTGATTGAGAGAGGCATGATCCGTAACTGAAAAGGGTTTGTCACCTGTTGAACCATGTGTTTGGGGAATACGGAGACTGGTATGATCAACAGATGAACAAAGGTAATGCTTTGAGTGTTGATAAAACAATATCAGAGGAGAGATATTTTGGTAGAGAGCCATTGGTACATATAAAAAGGCAAATTAAAATTAACATGTTGGCGGACAGGTAGCCAATGAAGCCTCGCCAGGTAAGGAGATGTACTTGTGTCTTTTACCTCCACAAATCACTTAGCTCTGAAAATTTACTTGGATCTGTTGTTGATGTTCATCTGTGCATTCTGTGTTTCATATTAATTACTGATGAAGAAAATTTGTCCTGTGTCTGTCTATGTCTGCATGGGACAAGAATGATTTTGTATTCTTAGACGTACACTCCTTTTAGAAGATTTTCTTTTTATGCCTCCACCGCAAGGCATACTGTTTTTGCAATGTCCGTGCTTCCGTCCGGAGGCTATATCTCGGGCATGGATGGACGGATTGACTTCAGATTTTCAGGATATGTGGGTCATGGTCAGAAACTCTGGCTACTTTTTTTTTTGGGCGAGGTTCAAGGTCATATACTGAGGTAAAAGGTCATTTGAGGTCAGGGGGCCCATTTTCCTTATTTACCTCTTTTCTCGGAGACTTGGTGGGTTGGTGCATCTTGACCCCAGGCAGAACATGTTTGTATTGGTTAGGGGGTCAAGGTCACCTGCGGTCATCCAGGGGTCATCTGAGGTCAAATTAGCAAAAACTGTCATATGGCCATGAAACTTGATAGGTACAGTCAACATTTAGAGCAAAAGTTTTGGAAGGACATTTTGGGGTCATCTGGGGTCCCTCAGGGGTCATCTGAGGTCAAATTAGTAAAAACTTGTATGGGCATGAAACTTGGTGGGTGCAGTCACCATTTAGATACAAATTTTTGAAAGGTCATTTTGGGGTCATCCAGGGTCACCCAGGGGTCATCTGAGGTCAAATTAATAAAAACTGTTGTATGGGCATGAAATTTGGTGGGTACAGTCAACATTTAGAGCCAAATTTTTGGAAGGTCATTTCGGGGTCATCTAAGATCATTCAGGGGTCATCTGAGGTCAAATTAGTACAAACAGTCACATGGGCAGGAAACTTGGTAGACATAATCAACATATAGAGTCAAAATTTTGGAAGGTCATTTTGGGGTCACTAGGGGTCATCTGAGGTCAAATTAGTAAAAACTGTTGGATAGGCATGAAACTTAGTGGGTACAGTCAACATTTAGAGCCAAATTTTTGGAAGGTCATTTTGGGGTCACCAGGGGTCATCTGAGGTCAAATGAGTAAAAACTGTCATACGTGCATGAAACTTGGTGGGTACAGTCAACATTTAGAGCCACATATTTGGAAGGTCATTTTGGGGTCATCCAGGGTCACCCAGAGGTCATCTGAGGTCAAATTGATAAAAACTGGCGTATGGGCATGAAATTTGGTGGGTACAGTCAACATTTAGAGCCAAATTTTTGGAAGGTCATTTTGTCAAAATGTCCATCACATATTTGAGTAGGCTATTTCTCGGAAGTGGTATGTCATGTTGTGATGCACTTTGGTGGAATACATTTGTTATGCAGTAGATTTCGGCACAAAATATGTAAATGAAGTACTAGCTAATTTGCATAATGTGCTAATGTACAGTGATGGGTGAAAAGGTGTATTGGGGTCAGGAAATTCTATGCTTTTTTGAAAGGTCATTTTGGGGTCATCTTAGGTCAAATTCTTAATATTTTTCCTATGGGCATGAAACTTGGTGGGTATTGTCACCATTTACAGCCAAAAATTTTGAAGGTCATCAGGGGTCACCCAGGTGTCATTGGAAGGTTGTTTTGGGGTCATCCAGGTGTCATCTGAGGTCAAATTCAGTCTCCTCTGTTAGGCTTGAAGCTTTGTATCAACTTTTGAGTGCCACATTGCTCCCTTTGGTGGAGGCATCACGGTCGACGCTTTGCGTCGAAAACCGTGAGAACCGCGGTCCATCTAGTTGTATTTGGGGGTGAAAAAAATATGAAAAGAAGTAGTGCAGTGAATACAGCTATTTCTAACAATTCAAATAATGTTAACTCTCTCCACACGGGTGCCGACAGCAAACGACAAGTTTCAAATTTTTTTTAAAATTGAGAACTATAATTTTAATAATTAAAGAAATGGAGCTCAGACAAACTGGCATTATAATAAAGGAGAGAAAAAATCAGAACCGTTCGGATTCGAACCAGCGTGCACTAACGATTACATGTCGTTGGCTCACCACCACACGCCATAACAGCTCATGGCGGATCAGCCGGCTTAATTGAACATGTAATGATTTTATTCTCTCGTAAATGTCGCACGGCCAATGTAAATTAATTATAATTAGAGAGGGCGGCCTATCTGCTGTGTCATAGCATGACAACTATAATTTTAATTACTACATTTGTAATCGGCATGAAAATTGCATTAAAATGAGTACTAACAAGCCTAGTAATTGTTTCAGTGGTTCTTGAGATGTTGAAGACTTATATGGCCAGCATGCAAAACATTAACTCTCATTGTTGAAAGTCTGTGACTATCATAAATTTTTTGGGAAGTATCTTGCACTATGGCTTTAAAGTATGCATCTAAACGTTTGTCTGCATCGCATACAAAGTTGGCTTTTATTCATATTGAGCATCTTATTTTGTATGAAAACATGCCCATGTATTTCAATTTAGCTCTATTTGTAGAATATAGGGAAAATCTTTAGAAATACGGGCAGGGATTGTTTTGATATTGCCTTATTGGAACAAGTGGTCTGGGCTTTTTTGAGCCGTTGTCTGGTTCGTTGATCAATATGATGAGCTAGAAATGGACTTGAAGATCTTTGTAGAGCTGCATCGTGAAGTGCTTGTTATTACAGTTGCTATGTACATAATGTTGCCGAAATGTTGCCATATGCATAATTAAATGTTGATGTTGGTAAGTTCTCATCATAAATATCCATTTGAAGATGTCAATTGGTTCTATAAGATTAGAAAGATTACAAGGTGGCGTGAGGCGTGAAACTAAAAGTTACGATGCTGGATAATTTTTAGCGAAAACAATTTATTATCCCCAATATTCAATATCTGGGTCAATCGGGCACATAGAAAAGGTTTTTTTTTGCCTGTCACTTAAGGGTGGTCTTAACCCTGGAATTATGGAAACTTTCGGGCTTCATAACTGCTAAATTATTAGTCTAAAGAATATAAAAGTATACATTTTAGACTGGAAATGACTTGCTGAATTCATCTGTGAGGTCAATTTGGGCCAAAATTCTCATTTTGGAGAAAATCCCAAAAAGCGGGTTTTTGGCCCAAATTTTTTACAACGTAACAAAAAATTGTTTGGCCAAAAAAAATTTTATTAATTTTTAAAAACTAGATAAAAATATCTAGGGAGCGTTTTTTTTTTTTGAATTTTGACCAACTTTGAGAAATTTGCACCAAAATGGTCAAAAATGCAAAATTTTCAAAAAATCATAAAAAAGCCTGATTTTAGCCCAAATTTCAAATATTTTTGGTGAAGTTGGTCAAAATTCAAAAAATGAAAAACGCTCCCTAGATATTTTTATCTAGTTTTTAAAATCAATAAAAAAAATTTTTGGCCAAACAATTTTTTTGTTACGTTCTACTGAAAAAATTTGGGCCAAAAAACCGCTTTTTAGGATTTTCTCCAAAATGAGCATTTTGGCCCAAATTGGGCCTCACAGATGAATTCATCAAGTCATTTCCATTCTAAAAATGTATACTTTTATATTCTTTAGACTAATAATTTAGCAGTTATGAGGCCCGAAAGTTTTCATAATTCCAGGGTTCAGACCAACCTTAAAGTAATTTAATAGCAAATATATGAGTCTAACGCTCCCTTAATCTCATCATTGCTGACATTTTATTAAAGGTGAAGATAATGTTGGTACACTTTCCATTGTATGCTGCAGTACACATATCCAGGTAAATTGCCTTTCTTAATTAAATGACTTAAGGTTACACGAAGAAAAGCGTATAAAAAGCGATAAAAGACGTATAAAGTTGTTCTCTAAAACCGCGTTTTCTCAGCAATCAAATATCGCAGTGAGTCAAATGTTGGTGCATAGATGTATCTTAACATTATTTTTGTGTGTTTATACAAATTTTAGAATCCGTTTGAAAATCCTTCGTTTAAATCATTTTTACGCACCATGTTCACAAGATCAAAAACACGTTCCATGCAGTTTTTTTCAAATATTCGCTCCGTATAAAACTACGCCGAGTGATTGTTTTCTCCTTTTTTGTATTGTACTACAAATCGACCAAAGAAATAATGTTGCCATGGGGAAGCACCAAAAACAGTACCGATTAAATTTTATGAGCCCGTTTTTGGGAACAATTTTCGAGAATTTTGTACCACAAAACACTGTTATGTTACATTATCGATATCTGGATTGTGGAACATTAATTTTGATTTCTAACTGCCTACATTATTTCTCAAAAGTATGTCGATTCCTTTACCATTTGAATTTCACTCCAAATTTAAGCTACTTTTGCAAAAATCGAGGTTTTTCGCCATCGATACCTCCGACATTTACAGCGGTGATGAGATTGTTTATCATAAGAGCCTGGTATGCACTATTCCATAATAGTCAGTTTGAGATCAATCGATTTCACAGATCACTCAGTAGCTCAATCGGTTAGCGCGTTGGAATCACGTTCGACTATATAATACTATAGTTTTGAGCTGGAAAACTTTGGTACGTGTTCGAGTCCCTATGTGGTCCATTCCATCTATTTTATTTTATTTTTCTCTCACTTTTTCTCTTTTTCTTGTTCGTTTCTTTCTTTCTGACTGCAGATTGATTGTTTTTGCCCGTTTTTTTTTCATTATATAATTCAGGAATTTTTAGGCTATACTAGTCTAATAGGCGCGGCCTATGAATATATTTTTACAAATTAGATTAACAAAATATTGGTTGTTGGTTTTGTTACTGTTGTTGTAGTTATTGTTGTAGGCCTATATTATATTGCATAATCAGGGTATAAATAGGCATACTAGGCCTATTATAGCCTATAGAAGCATTGATTTATTTCACGACAGATATCATCCAGGATAATTTTAAAAATTGAAAATTTAGAAAATCCAAAGGAAAATTGCCGAAAACGGCTGCCCACAATCACACCCCCCCCCCATCAGCCCATATGGTCCTATCATGGTCACCCCTTCCCTATCCCTGCAACATATAGGATGACTCACGAGCCGCGGTTTGTCCGTGGCCCCTAGTTCAGATTGATACACTATTGTACGCGTGAGTTCATTCTTTTCTGCATGGCTGTTTCCATTATTAACTTACGCCCCTCTGGAATCAAGCCTTGAAAATCAATTGTATTTAACCTTAACACGTACTTGGCCGCAATTGTTGGTACACTCTATGGAGAGTGGCTGGACTGAATTGTTTGTGAGATAAGATTTATATCATAGACCCCTTTTACTCAGAGAGAAGTCGACTTCAATTGTGACATCGAATTTAGATTAAGCGACCAAGGATTAGCATAAATATTTGTTGACAGGGTGTTTACATGGTAGTCGACTTCAAAACAAATTGTGATTTCGACTTTTACGCCATCACTTGCTCATGCTTCAAAGTGAAGTTTTAATTTGATAAAAGTGGCTCCAGATCGTCAAATATAAGTCGAGTTCAAAACACAACCACCCTGTTAACACACAAATAAAGTCGAGTTCTAATTCAACTAAAGTCGACTTCAGGCTCTGTGTAAACAGGGTCATAGTTTTAAGATTCACAGATACTCCATCTTATAAAAATTCTCAATTTAAAGTTTGTCTGCATATTTCTAGTTCATGGGTAGGCATTTACAATTTTGTATATTTGCAGTTGCAATATTGCTTGCTTTTACTTGTTTGTTTGCCAATTTATTTATTCATGACTTTTTGAAGTTAAATATTATATTTAGGTCATCAAGGAGAGGCATTCTTACCAATGTTGAATAACTGGGACAAGTAATGTGACTATGTGGAACGATTTTGAATTAATGGGATCTGGGATCTCAAATTTACAAAGTGTTGAACATGTTCTTGGGATCTTATTGCTGCCTAAAGTGTGAAGTGAATGAGACTGCATGCTAAGGGTCTCATTCACAGGAGAACACCCATGCTAGCCCATGATGCAGTAGTAAAATCAAACATTGAACCTTGTTATGTACATGTAGCCTACTTGCCAAATAGGGTAGTTATCTAAAACCTAAGGAAGATGCAAATTCAAAAGTTGCAGTTTTGCTCCATTACCTGATTAAATGCCCTAATGATTTGTACACAAAACATTCTCGAACAAGAGAATTAGCGCCATGCTTCGATTGATTTGCACATAAAACTAGCGACGTGCTTTATAAAAACATGAAAGTGCAACTTTTGATTTCGTTACTTCCTTGGGTTTTAGACCACCATTTCTTTAATTCTTAACCAATTTAAACAAGTGGGGTCTTATATCAGAGCTAAAGGGTACAGGTATTGGCTGCGGGTTTTAATCTTAACATATTCATCTTTGTTTAGGATATACAGGGGTGAACAGAACATAACTGCTGGTACCTTAATTATTTGGCTTACTGTATATTGCATCTATATTGCATCCAAACTTCACTGATACAATATGCTTCTACCCAAAGGAGTTAAGCTTCACTAAAATCGATACTGTGATGCGAAATATGCAACTACGTCACTACTGAACTCATGGTGAACCACAACAAGTGTTCTCAAGACCCGGCATTGACCATGAATGGAGGCATTTTGTTCATCAGATAATAGAATATTGCAAAATATATTTTGTTCTTCCTATTCCTTTACCTATAGTGGCATTTTCTTTGTAAGTAGCTTCTATTGGACACCCCTGAAGGGAGGATGCATTTTGCTATCAAATAAGAGAATACTTTAGGGCACTTATGATATTGCGAGTCAAAAGTCCACTGCAGAGATTATGGGACTATACAGTTAACGTCATCCACGCAGTGAATTCAACTCTGGTCTTCACTGAAAGCGTTGTAATTGCTTGTAGCAGGTCATTTTCCTTACGGGCCAGTTTAAGCTTCAGGAAGGTAACAGTGGCCTTCATTATTTCAAATAAAACATTACTGTTGCTAGTTTATGATTCTATGATTTGATATAGAAATGCTCGATATTTTCATCTGGTTGTGGGGGTCTACATCTGCCTTCATATAAGCATTGATCATTTGAATATCACCTTTCACCAAAAAGACAATTTCACAAATTTACACATTTTTTGTCAATGTGTGTGAAAACTGGCAAATTTTCTAATCTAATATATCCAAGAAGGGGTAGAGAAACAAAGTTAAGATGTGGCACAGGTAATTTTGTAAAAGCATTCATGGTGCAACATTCGTGAAGGCCCTGCCTGTTGAAAAAAAATAATTGGGTCAACAATTCAGTGAAGTTGAGATACATGTTGTTAAAAAAGTATTCCAAAATAAATAAAATACCCCCATGGGCAATGTGTTATATACCCCTTCAGAGGAAAAAAATACAATTGAAAGGGTACACAAATTTGAATATACCCTGAACAGCAAAATTCTTAACAAAAACACTGTCGACTTAATGAAATTGGTTTTGATTTTGCAAATTCAATTCCAAGAAACATTTATTTCATTTTTGTAAAGGATATAATGTGGGACCAAGAAAATTCTCAAAATTTAATTGCCACTGAATAGCAGACATTTTGTCAAAAGAAAAAGGTTGCTGCAAAAATAATGTGTTAAGGATTCAGGGTATAATGTGTAGACTGTCTATGTATCAAGCCTGTATATTATGTATCTTAATTGGTTCAAAGCACTTTAAGTCATAGCAAATTGGTGTTCTGTTTTGTCAGGCTTTTAAATCTGAAGTGCAAAAAGGGTATCAATAAAAATAAAAGCTTTAGGAATATAGAAAGAGTTTACGCTGACTCTTATAGGTATCACATGTAATCACACCACTAAATTCACCTGCCATAGACGATGTCAGGCTCTGTGACAGCAACATAATAAAGAAAATGCTCTCAGTGTATAATTAAAAGGGTAACAGTTGCAAGCAAGCAAGTATGCTCCCCCTTCACAGTGAGATGATTTCAATAAACTCTGGAGCTCGACTAGGAGGGACCTGAAAGTATATCTTAAATTGATGGTAGGGTAGATCAAAATACCTGGTTTCAAGCTGAACATTGCTATCCAGACCACTGTGACATGTTCATATCTCGACAACAACAACAACATGTTACAACACATTTTCAGCCTTGAGTGGGTAATAGCAATTTTAATTCATAAGGCCAATTAGAGTATTTAGCTGTTGTGAATAGGTCAAAATGTAGTATCCTGTGAATAGTAAATAACCTCTTTATAGATAGGTGAATGTTATATAAAAGGTTAACTACAAATTCTGGGCATTTCAAGAGGATCCAATACTGAAAATGGAAGAAGCAGGCTTGTTAATAAACACCAAAAACTGATGGGTACCAATTATTTTTGATACAGCCTGTTTGCAATAAAACTCCCAAGCTTTAGCTTTCATTTGAAACTAAAAATTAATTTTGTACCTTGATTGAAAATAAAAGTAGTACCACATTATTTTTTTTATCCACCCTGTATGCAGATTCAATCACCACATTGTTGAGATCTTTAAGTTAAGATCTGCTCTTGAAAAAATACTCTTTGTCATCACAGATAGTTTTGTCAGGCTTATCTAGAATTGAAAGTACAAGATGGTATCAAGTAATAAAAACAACGGATTAAGGGTACTACACCCTGGCCAATTTGTGCCTATTTTTGCATTTTCTCAAAATTATAGCGCATTGGTGACAAGTAAGATATGTATATTATAGGGGCAAGGACTACAACTACTGCACTAAAAATTTAGCAACTCAAGGCAAGTAGTTATTGATTTATTGATCAAATAGTGGTGTTCCCTCATTTTGACTGTAACTGTTGTCAGTGCTGAAATAAATTTTCCAGTGCAGTAGTTGTAGTCCTTGCCCCTATAATATACATATCTTACTTGTCACCAATGTGCTATAATTTTTGAGAAAAATGCAAAAATAGGCACAAAATTGGGCAGGGGTGTAGTACCCCCTTAAAAAACAAATGAAACTGTCTTTTCTAATTGGGATTAAAATTAGTCAAGGGATTTGCTGGATCAGGGTTTGCTGAATTATTCAGCTAGGCATTGAGTCTGAGGTGAAGGGTTTTTTTTCTTACTATGCTTTACATGTCACCAGATGAGTGAAATATAGTTTTTGCCACTTTTGTTAATTTTTTATGGTATGTTTCAAATACAAAAACTTTAGGAGAGGGGCACTCATTACAATAGTATTTGCCCTTTGCACGGATCTGTCATCTTGCTACCAAAACCAGGATGTCCCTGCAAATGAATGCGCAAAATGTGCATTTTTGTTTCTTGCTTGCCAGAAGACGCAGTATTTAAATCATGCGTTTGACAGGCGTACACCTACACAGTGCTCACGCACTTTGAGGTAGAACCTCATTTTGAGATGACCATGCAATCAGGGAATACCACACTATATACTTACATCATAACAAAATAGAAAGCAATGGCTTTTAATGAATTTTGTCATTTCTGATGCAGGGAAACGAGGACCGAACTTTCGTTTTCCTAACAAGTGGTCACTCAACTCCTTATCTCCTTCAAATTGTCTGGCTTATAGTCCCATCCTCTTTATCCAACTATCTGATTTGTCTGTTTAGAGTGGAAAGAGACAGCCGTGTTCAATTTATTCATTAAACTGGGACTATTACGTTTGATATTCTGTACTGTGCAAGTTTCTCCAGACCAAAAGGATGATATCAGTAAGGTATTGGGTTTATTGACCTGTTTTGAGTGGTAGCTGATGGCTGGAGTGGATAGTGATACTTAGCCATATATGGTATTGCTTACAGAATTGGGACTATATAAATGGACCTTGACATAGAGAGAGGAAAACAATTAGGCCATACATGCAGATTTGGACTTGAAAACATCTACTTGTGCTGCAAGAAAAACATGACCAATTTAAATGAAAGTGAAGAGAAAATGCAGAGATACAATGATGCATTTAGTACAAAATTGTTGTAACTGTTCACCAAAGTGATCATTTATAGTTGTCAAGATTTTAGATATAACTAATTACAACAGTTTGTTGTTTATATTTTTAATTACCCACAATGTTTATAGAATCCCCATCAATTGCAGACAGCTATTAAAGACTCTGCAAGAGTTTATTTTCCTTTCTGCAATCTAACATTGTTTGAGTTTTATTATCCTTTCACCACGAGGCATACTGTTTTTGCACTGTCCGATTTCCGCATTCAATACTTCTGTACCGGATGTTTAAAATTGATGTCATCTATTTAGCCGGTCTTCAAGCTTGTGCAGATCATCTTAAAGTGTTTGCAGCTCCTGCTGCGTTCACAAGATATGTTTTTTTTTTTTAAATAAGAACCCGATTTTTTTCTGTCCTATATCATGACATGTATCCTCAATTGTTGTGGTCAGCAGCAGTCAGAGATGAGTATTATATGATTCAAATATGAAAACTGAAGCCAACTTGATGGCATTGCAATAATATCCATACCAGGTACTTTGAGTGTATTTTAGTATTCATAAACACTTGTTGCTATAGGGTATGAAACGTGTTATTCAGTGAACAGCAGGAATTGCTAACTCTAGGGGATGAAAAGAGGTCAAAAGAATGTTTCAGAGGCTGATATTTGATTACAGGAAAGGTGCACCACTTGGCCTAAATTTGTATTTTCAGGACTGTTTGACTCAAATATAAAGTGTAGGGCATCATTCATGACGTGTGTTGATCTTCAAATTTGTACATTAGAGACTTTGCATTGATCAGCTATTTTATGAACGACTTCATATTTTTCTTTCCACCTCTGAATATTCCTTTGGGCTGCATCCGTTGGGAAATTCTTCAGATGTAAGAAACAAAAAGATGTGGTGGTTTTAACTCTATCCTCAACACGTTCTGTTCTGTGCAAATAACTGAGAAAGAGATGCAGAGATGGGGAAAGTTCTAAACCAAGTATTACATCATGTTGATGTTAGCTAAGGAAGAGGTGCAGGCGGGGAAAGTTCTAAACCAAGTATGAGATCAAAGTGGTGTTGGCACAATGAGTAGATACTTCAATATTCCCCAATAACGCCCTAGGTTAAACTCTCTAATATGGATGCTAGAGAGTGTAAATTATGTCAAGAGGAAAATCACATATGTGTTAATTTAATATAGCTATTGCATGTGGTCTTCAGCTCCTACTTCTATTGACCATTTGCACATATCGGCTATCTTTCTACCAAAACCAGGTTGTCCCTGCAAACGCATGAGCAAAAAGTGCATTTAGGTGTATGCACAAACAACACACTTGTGGGTGAACCCTCCTTTGAGATAAGAGTGTAAAGGATCAATTATTCTGAAATGCCTCATTGTTTTGCACAAAAAACAAAAAACAAAAAAAAGCACCCAGCTTTGTTCTTGTAACATATTTAATAACAAGCATGTCCTTAAAATGATGTGCATAAGTGGACAGCCTTGTTTATACTGCACTCTATAATATGCAAATGATACTCATAGGAATAAACTCTAGCTCGCACTATTCCAATCTTGTATTCTCTGTATATACCTGTAGCCTGCGGATAAGTCCATATAATAGCCATATTTCTGCTGCTACTTCAGGATGCTGTTGTCATAGATAGCCTCTTACTATTCACACCATGATATCAATAAATTGATGACATTTGTGAGCATGGAGAATTCAATTTAACACACAAGTGTTATAATGAAAGACAGAGATAAAAAGACTAAATCGCGTCTGATGTCACTGTCAATCAAATTCCCTACAATTCTTATTGGTCAATATCGCGTAAAAGGAAGAAAAGGAATAGCAGAATATGATGAAAAATTAAGTACTTTTACAAGGCAAAAACCAACTTTTTTAGGCATTGTTGACATGGTGCCTTCGGGAATGAAACTTTCCTACTATAAGGACCTAACTTTTGAGATGGTTTGTATGTTTGAAAGTGCAAAATCAACAATAAGGCGCCCGGCAATACCGCCGCGTTCAGCAACTCGTCACTTTTAAACAAATCGTGCTCGAGTTTGATTGACGGATGACGTCACACTCGATTTAGTCTTTATCTCTGTCTTCAATTATATCCATAGGCTTCTTTTATATGCCATCTCAACCTGTTGAACTTGACAAGATGACAAATAAACGCCAAAAAAAGGATCATCACTAATAGCCCATCAACTACAAGCTGGCAAGCAGGTCAGGGCATCTTTAGTGGTCGCTATTTAGAAAAGTTTTCACTTTGGAAAAAAGTCATGAAAGAAAAGTTGCTAAACACGGTCAGACCTAACAGAAATTATTAGTAAAGCGATGAAAAAATATTCTTCCTTGTCTACTTTTATTCAATTTTGACCGATTTACAGCAAGATATCTGGGTCCAGCCGAATATTCCTAATGACATGAAACTTTTGATGGGATAATCTATTTACAGTAAGGGGTGTTTGAACATTGTAATCATGCATATTGATCAGTGATTCCACCCTTTTTTCTTTGATCCTTTTACTAATCACAATAATGGCGGTCTACTCAAATGCATTCAACAAAAGCATGTTTGCAATCTACCGCGAGAGGTCGTCTCACACACATAACAAATACACTAAGATCAAATAGGTTGATGACAATATTTGATTGAATGGACTGCACTGTGCCATGATTTCGGTGAAGGACACCGGTTAAAATCCTTTGTTTGGAGCCAATCAATAATTCCATGCACAACCTCTATAACTCAAAAGATGTCACAGTTGGTGCATTATAACAAATGATAGAGCAAGTTACTATGCGGCTGGAGTGTATTGTGAATTATACTCCTCACCAATAACATCAGAACATTTATAGTGCATACAATTGGTATTTTCTTAGAATTGGGCCAAGCCAAAAGCATGCACAGAAGAAGATTCAAATACCGCGCCGAATTGTTGTAATTGGTTGAGGGACAGCTGTGATCACTTATAGTTAATACACTAAGAATAAATATGCCAATTAGAAACACTGTCTGCATTTTATGAACTGAATTATATTTTTCATTTTTATAAAATGTTTTTGGTGAGGAGTATAATTAATTTACTATTCATCCATTCACTATCCAAAATCACCATACCTACAAATCTGTATAATGAGACCTTCCAAAATAATGGTACCCAACTTCTACGGGATTATTTTTTAAAGTGTTGAGAAAAACCTTCCAATTTCAATAGAATTTCTGGTAAACTCTCACTCAATGCTTTTTGGAAACACAAAAATCCTGTTAGGTCTCAGCGAATGTTAACACTTTCTTTCATGACTTTCTTTAAAAGTGGATATTTTTTCAAATAAGTAACAAAAACTGGGTGTCTAAGTTAATTGGACAGACAATAGTGTTCGATTTACCCAGGTGCATAGTATGCTATTGTGCGTATAGATTTTAATTGTAATGGATACCTGCTGTCAGCCATAATCCTAACTCCAATTGTAACCAGCGGTTCCTAAACTGTGGTTGTAACCCTTTTCGGGGTCGTCGTGGGCCAATAAGGGTCATGACCACAACTGACCCTAACAACACTTGTATTATAAATACTTACAAAATCAACATTTTTAAAGCTACATTGTGTGTTTGAATTCAAAATTTTCTCATGCTATGCTTGGATTTAGCAGTAAGCATTTTTAGAACACTGTAATTTCAGATCATGCTGCATCTTTTTTTTATTAATCAACTTTGCAAATTGTGTACTCTGGTTTTGTAAAACTTTTGAGAACAAAGTGCCCCGGGGCAAAGTGCCTGTACATTTCAAACTGTTTTGGGTGCATATGGGTTATCTGGTTTATGTAAGATGTGTCAAACGTTAGGGCGCTGGGATTTTCTTTTTGCTTTTCAATTTATTCTTATCTTGAAGTCTTGTCCACCTACCTCTGCTCTAAGTGTATCGAATCGATAGCGGGCCTGCTGAATTAGTTTTCATGGCTTAGAAAAGCAGGGATATGTAACCGAAGAAAATTGCTGATCACAATTTCCACAACGTAACTGCTCTCCAGGGCTAAAAGTCTCCTACCTACCTCTAGAGACCATAAAACAAAACAAAAACCTAAAATGCATTAACATCCACCAAATGTAGGTGTAACTCATATCCACTGTTACCTGGCTGCTTCCGACCTGCTCTCACAAATTGAGAGGAAAGTTGCAAATTCTGTTGTTTTCTATTGCTTTGTGACATGTTCAATAAGCCATATCTCATTTTCTTCCCTGGCAACTCTCCACTCATTTAGCGAGAGCAGGTCTTGTATATCAGAAACATTCATGGTTTAGTGATTAGAATCTGACCTCCTTATTGCAGTAGGTGCTCAGTGGCAAAATCCCTGGTCCTTATTGTTTGGCAGTATGTGTGGGTGTGAAATGTACTCCCTTTTAATTATGCACCTCAAGCTATATACCTGGACATAATAACCATTTATTAAATGTAGGTCTGACATCAAAAAGCTATTGAAACCATTCTAACTTCATTGACATCTTGATTGATGTTGGCAAAGTATTAATCCTCTGATCACACATGTTACTCATGTGTTATGTATAAGACCTGCATGTCCTATTTGACAATAGCCAATAAAACCGTTAATGTTGTGAATTTATGATGTAAATCTAGTAGCAAGTCTTTGTTATGAACCATACATTAAATGCATACATTCATGAATCTAACTACTTGTCTGTATATTTTTTACACTTAGGCTATAATCATGATAATGTAGTGTGTTTTGTTTTTCCACGATACAATGATTCCAAAGCTTTGAAGGAGGATTTAGATTGAAGAAAAACAAGTTAAGCGTGTACTATGTGTTTACTACCAAAACATGTTGATATTATCGTACTAAGCTAAGCCACCCACTAACTTACATATGTGATTCAGCATCAAATTGACTTCAATGCTATCGTCTAAACTTTAAAGAGCACAATTATACTATGCTATATATAATGCTTTCAGCCGTAAATGTTCAAATTGGCGCTAATACTATCCTCAGTAAATAGCATGTGTGTTAATCTCCAAATTGTCTCTAACAATGCTATCTTCAGTAAATAACATGTACTTCAATGTCCAAATTATTACTGACAATGCTATATTCAGTAGATAGCATGTATTTTAATGTCCAAATCATCTCTAACAATGCTATCTTCAGTAGATAGCATGTATTTCAATGTCCAAATTATCTCTAACAATGCTATCTTCAGTAAATAACATGTATTTCAATGTCCAAATTATTACTGACAATGCTATATTCAGTAAATAACATGTATTTCAATGTCCAAATTATTACTGACAATGCTATCTTCAGTAAATAACATGTATTTCAATGTCCAAATTACCTCTAACAATGCTATCTTCAGTAAATAACATGTATTTCAATGTCCAAATTACCTCTAACAATGCTATCTTCAGTAGATAGCATGTAAACTAGTCCCAAAAGTAACTTACCAGGTAAGAAATTAGTCTGTCAAGTTCAAACGACAAATCGTATTATACTGAATAGCATATGAGTGGAAGCGGTGTACATTTACGCGGAGTTTGACACCTCATTTGTCGCAAACAGATCAAAACTTTTGAAGTTATGCTCATTTGAACAAGCCTACTATCAAATTTGAAAGTTGCAGGTCCGCCCCAATGAATTCACACAATAAACAGACACATGAAAGGATGTTCAGAACTTTTATTCTTTGTCAACTCACACTTTCCTGCTCAAACCTTCCTCACATGAACCATCTTAACAGTCTTCAATACCTGGTGTGTCCACCATCTGCATCAATGACAGCCAAACACTCCTAGCCACGTTCAGCGTTCGTGCAGTTTCTGACACGCTCTGACCGGCCTCTAACATTCCATTTAAAAGCCATCTCTGATTTTCACTTAATTTAGGCATATTGCTTGGTCTTGTCAGGTCTTGAACCAATGACCACATGAACGCAATACTCTGGACACACCCAAGGTCCCCTAAATCCCTGGTCATCATATTGATTCTTTCATTCGACTTAATTTCTTCAGATGATTGAATAAGGACAATTGTCATTGAACTTTGATCATTCTTCATCCTCACAAGAAGCAATAGGAAAGTTAGTCATGCAAAGAAGAAGAGGAGAGCACTGATTACACCTGTATACTGCCAACCATCTCAAGTGGTATGAGTGCAACTTTCATTCCAGTGGATAGGTTCGGTTTTAAATAAGCATAACTTCAAAAATACTCATCCGTTTGCAACAAATGAGGTGTAAAAATTCGCCAATTAACACTGCTTCCACTCATATCCAATTTAGTGTAACACAATTTGTCGTTTGAATTTGACAGACAAATTTCTTACCTGGTAAGTTTCTTTTTTGGAGCAGTTTATTTCAATGTCCAAATTATCTCTGACAATTCTATCTTCAGTAGATAGCATGTATTTCAATGTCCAAATTATCTCTAACAATGATATCTTCAGTAAATAACATGTATTTCAATGTCCAAATTACCTCTAACAATGCTATCTTCAGTAGATAGCATGTATTTCAATGTCCAAATTACCTCTAACAATGCTATATTCAGTAGATAGCAGATATTTCAATGTCCAAATTATCTCTAACAATGCTATCTTCAGTAAATAACATGTATTTCAATGTCCAAATTACCTCTAACAATGCTATCTTCAGTAGATAGCATGCATTTCAATGTCCAAATTATCTCTGACAATTCTATCTTCGGTAGATAGCATGTATTTCAATGTCCAAATTATCGCTGACAATGCTATCTTCAGTAGATAGCATGTATTTTAATATCCAAATCATCTCTAACAATGCTATCTTCAGTAGAAAGCATGCATTTCAATGTCCAAATTATCGCTGACAATGCTATCTTTAGTAGATAGCATGTATTTCAATGTCCAAATTATCTCTAACAATGCTATCTTCAGTAGATAGCATGTATTTCAATGTCCAAATTATCACTAACAATGCTATCTTCAGTAGATAGCATGTATTTCAATGTCCAAATTATCTATAACAATGCTATCTTCAGTAGATAGCATGTATTTCAATGTCCAAATTATTACTAACAATGCTATCTTCAGTAGATAGCATGTATTTCAATGTCCAAATTATCTCTAACAATGCTATTTTTAGTAGAAAGCATGTATTTCAATGTCCAAATTATCTCTAACTATGCTATATTCAGTAGATAGCATGTATTTCAATGTCCAAATTATCTCTAACTATGCTATCTTCAGTAGATAGCATGTATTTCAATGTCCAAATTATCTCTAACAATGATATCTTCATGTATTTCAATGTCCAAATTATCGCTGATAATGCTATCTTCAGTAGATAGTATGTAATGCAATGTCCAAATTATCTCTAACAATGCTATCTTCAGTAGATAGCATGTATTTCAATGTCCAAATTATCGCTGACAATGCTATCTTCAGTAGATAGCATGTATTTCAATGTCCAAATTATCGCTGACAATGGTACAGGCTGTATCATAATGATTGGTACCCATCAATTTTGATTTTATGGAAAACGTGTGACTCTTCTAAATGCAACATTGCATACTCTTGAAATGTTCAGAATGTATAGTTTATAACTTGTTATACAATTTATCTACAGATTATATGCATCTTATGTTGAATTTTGATGTGTCAGACTTAGCCATTATCAATGAAAACTCATGGGTACCAATCATTTTGATACAGCTTCTATCTTCAGTAGATAGCATGTATTTCAATGTCCAAATTATCTCTAACAATGCTATCTTCAGTAGAAAACATGTATTTTCAATGTCCAAATTATCTCTAACAATGCTATCTTCAGTAGATAGCATATATTGCAATGTCCAAATTATATCTGACAATGTAATCTTCATATATTTTTATGACTAAACAGTTATTTATGCTTGAGGGACGCGTGCAACCATTCTATTAATGTATCTATTAATGTGAATGTCATGTTTAGTGGGGAATAGCACATATAACTTGCACAACTTTGAACCAATCAGTGAACGAGGATGTATTAATGAAGTATAATAATAATGCATGCAATAGGATTTTTGAGGAATGACTTTGTTATGGTATGAAATAAAACTATTTTTTTAGATACACAATAATAGGATTTTAAGAATGTTCAAATCTGCATGCTATAATGAATTATAAAGTGTTTGCTGTGCCTGGTAATTATGAGAATAATTAATTAATTAATATTAATCCAATCGGGTTATGCTTTGGAATTCACACTACATGACTGATGCAGTGTGCTCCTTATAATTATGCATGGCAAGTATGGGTTCGTGGTGATGATGCTTGAATTTATGTCAAATCCGTAGACTGTGAAACCATGAAATTCATACTTTATATTATTATGTAGTGTATACAATCTAAGCGTATACTGTTGTGTGCTTGGGTTATACATGAATGGCTTGATTATGCCATTCTTTCATATAAGAAATTAATCATAGGTATTTAATATTTGAGGGCACGGTGGCTCAGTGGTTATGGCCTTGGACTCTGAGAGCTTGCTCGACGTGCGTGGGTTCGATCCCCCGTCCCACCACCGTGTTGCACCCTTGGGCAAGGCGCTTTGCCTCGCTTGCCTCACCACGCAATGGGAAGCTGTTAGGGGTAGTCACAGTCATTGTACTATTAGTTATTAGGTGAAGCGGAGGTATGGTGCACGGGAAATTATGCAGTGCGCGAAGTGTCATACTGAGTGAAGCCAAGGCTGAACCCAGTATGACACTGAGCGCACGATAATTTACGGTAACATAACGACGCTGAACATAATAACGAATTTATCATACCACTAAGTCATTCTAAATATTAAAATAATTACGTTTTTTTTTTTTTTTTTTGCTGCTAAATAGGAAAAACATTACAAAAAATTGATGAGTGTTCCGCGTATTACAGATTACGTGCATTTTACGCTACCGGTTTACGCGAATCGCCTTTATATCGCTGCATCTCGCCGCACACACGTGTCGGGCTTGCGAAATACGCCTCACTGACTAGATATAAAGCGTAAAATACGCACTCACTGACTAGATACGAAAATATATCAGGTTAGCGGTGATCTTTGATGTTTCCCTTAGTGGTATGATAATGATGGACCCTGCGCCACTTGTAGCCTGCAAACGTGGTTCCGACATATTCTAATGACGGCGGAATAAATGTAAAGAGCTTTGAGGCTGTTTACGGCATTAAGCGCTATATAAATATCTACATTTATTTATTTATTTATTTGGTATGATTGAGTGTTTAATGGCTGGCCTAATTCTTAGGAAGTACGTTTCCATGTCATCATATTTATACTTCCTGAATATGAAGAAACAGAATGTATATAAGTACTTCATCATTACAGATGTGTGGTGTTTTGATCAATAATTATCATCCTCTTAGATTTTGAATTATATATATATATGTCATCAGCAATGAGATAAAATCCATACTTTATGTATAAATTTTTAGTTGAGACTTTGTTGTGCATGAAGTAATGCTTAGTGGATCAATGATGACTGCCTTAATGTATCATAATTTCAGATCATGAATTGTGTAAATCTGACAAGAAACGTGTCATAATTTGGAATAATAGCAAAGGTGTCAAAAGAAACTACTTGCATGCATTTATAAATCTTCTTTATGTCTGTCAAGAGTGTATATTTTTTCATATGAAGTGTCACATTATTTGTTGATGGTTAGGTGATGCATGGCTTGAAAAATACATAATTGAAACTACCATAATAGCCTACGTATGCCAATATCACTCAGAAGTCATGCTCCACTAACCAGTAACTTTTTCCAGAACTTTTCCAGTACTAAATGATCACCCGGAATGGTATCGTAGGTTTATTTCCTAATGCAAAGGACTTACGATGAATCAATTTGCACATTTTCATTTTTGAGTTATTTCCAGATTCATAATCTTAGGATTACAAGCTTTAAAGGCGTAGGGTTGCTTCTATGGTGTTCTAAAGTGAAAATTTCAATTGTTTTCTATTGTTTTCTGTCATGTTCAATGTACCATCATTTTGTTAGAACAGGTCTCATCTGCTTCATTTAGACGGTGTGAACAAAACATGGTGAATTGTGGTTACCACAACCTGAAGTACCTATCGGGCATGATTGTTATACACATTTTTGCTTCTCATTTCAAAACCATTGGAGCAATGCAACTCAAAATTTGGATACATATGTTTTAATAGTTGGCCTTAATATTAGATAAGCAAAACGTGAAACTAATAATTTGTGATATATAATGTCAAATCGAGTTATAGAATTACAAGATTAGAATTAGAGTTAAGGTAAGTACAAGAACTAGGATGACAGGCTTCACTGCAAAGTTGCTCTTAATGTTCCATTTCCCATGGTAAATTGCAGTAAGTATGGCAACGGTAAAACATGTTATGCCTTCATTACTCAATGCCGTCAATTTGTTTATCTCATTTTCAGAATCAGAATTTAATGGACTCACTTGAGAGTGTGAAGGCCAAATTGGAGGAAAGTAAACAATTGCTGAAAACAAATGAAAATGGTGAGTTTGTGTATAGCCCTTGACATGTGACATCATATTTGCCCTGCAGTATGCGCGCAAATTCTGGCAATTTCCATTTTTCTTTGCCCTGCAGTGTGTGTACGCATCGTAGTTTGCTCAAGGCATTTTAAATCGCCCACCACATTTCATAGTACAAGAAAGCCATTGAACAGTGTAGCGGTTCATTCAAGCATATCGATAGACCAGTCCCTTACCTTTGTTGATAAACAATGATGTCAAGTTGTCTAAAGATGCTTCATTTTGTCATAATGGTCCATTTTCTGCGACACATTTATAATGCTGTGGAAGCGGGCTGGAATTATGCCATATCTTAATTAACAATTGCACTTCACCTAATGGGAATTTTAATGGATGTTCATCAAATTGGCTCCAACAATGATATCTTCAGTAGATAGCACATCTGTAAATGGCCGAATTACCTTTAATTGCAATTGTATCTTCAGTAGATAGCATGTAATTGAATCCACAAATTAATATTTTAAGCATGTATTTCAATTTTCATATAGCGTGTGTTTTATTGTCATTAGGTAGCACTTTGTGTCAATGTTAGGTGTGGTGTATTTTTCTCACATTCTTTTGCACTACACATTACTCTCCCATCACATATGAAAGAGCTATTCTGCTGTGTACCCCAAATGGAATGTGTGTCTGGTTTATGTAGTTTTTTGTCCCATTTACCTCAGTGTCCTGAAATGAGAACTTGTCATTTGTCTTTGCATGACCTTTATGCCAGTCAATTTAGGTGACCACAAAATGTCCTCAAACACTTTTTAAGTGTTTTTGACAGGTGACTTAAGAATCACCTGTCACCACAATGCTTCCAAGCACAGTCTTTACTTGATAGCATGGCTCTTTTTAATTCATAATGTGGAATATTGCAATTTACAATTCACAAGTTATAAATGTGAGTTGGAGGCCAGCACAAAAGTTATAAACCATGTTTTAATGTTAAAGTTCCTTTGCTATTTGCATTAAGTTTGCCCCATAAATATAATTCGGCATTATAAGCATTAATATGCTACTCATGAGTCAATGAATTAATATGATTTGATCAAGCTAAATGAACTACTTGTCACCCAATATAATGTTTCTATTTCATAGTCCCTGCACAGTTAACAAACTATAGCATATATATTAGAATAGATTTTGAAATTTGATTTTCCATTCCTGAGATAGATTATCTTCAACTTGAAGCTAAAAGTTGCCGACAAAAGAAGCTGATCACCTCTTTAGACAGACAGTATCTCCAAATCAAGTGCCAACCAACTGGCATGATCACGTTGCCAGATTCTATCGTCAGTGCTTATGCAGGGTTACAAGCTGCCCTATATTTTCTTGTTTCAATGGGATGATTTCTCCAGGTACACCAAAGAAAATCTGTCATCGCGTTGTCACAAAAGAGATAAATTTCCTGCTCTGTCCATATTTTATTTACTTTCAAAGCTATCGAATGTTAGTTTGGGCCATCCGTTTGACTGAATATGTGATACGTACGCACTTTACACAGTGCTGCAAATGGCATGTTTTTACCTAAAAAGTTGGTTTTGAAGGATAATGTTCTATTTCAGGGGTTCTCAACTGGTGGGCCGTGGGCCAGATCGGACCTGCTGACCAATTGTGGTTAACCCTTGAACAGCTCTGATATGTAAAGTAAACAAAGCAAACCAAGTGTGTGTGTGTCCCTCAACAATCTTTGAAATGATTTTAGAAGATGATTTATCAAATTACTTTTTTCTGAGAGGAAGTATGTTTAAAAATATAAAACTTATCATTGCAGTTGCGTATGGAATGAGTCAAATACCCACTTTATCTGCACAAGATTTCGAACTAAAAACACAGCAAAGACAAAGATGTAAATGAACCCTAACCCGACTGAAACTCACTAACATAACCACTGCACATGCGTGCATTCCACGTGATGATATGACGCAATCAGCCAAAGTCATGCATATACACACAGAATCGCTGGTCTTGTCAGCAAAACCCCTGTGGTGTGGCTACAGGTCGGTGATCGTCTGCGTGGCACGTGAGGGGTCCGAGGTTCAAATTCAGGGGGTACCAAGTGACTTCTTGTTCACCATCTCTCCTTATACATTTCTTCTTTCCCTTCCGATAGCCAAAAAAAAAAGCCACCATGGGTTGTGTTAGGGTTAGAGAATAAGTTATTCTCAACATGTGGACAGAAATCGGTTTATACTAAGATAAAGCTAAGTAGAACACTATATCAACCAATGAAATGACCCATCATATGCCGCTGGGGAAACATGTTCTACTTTACAAAACAAAACAATGGTCTATTTTCTACTTGAGTGATATGCCTTAAAGCCATATGATACAGTCTTAGCTGTAAGGAACTCATGGATTGAGATGGCTGTAATGTGCAGCTGTAACAGCTCTAAATGGGCTATTCCAGTTGCAATCCATACACCTCCTATGGAAGACATGACCTTAATCTCCCACACAGGGAGTGTGAATTTTAAATGGAGTCACCCCATTCAGGTAACCCCGTGTGATACCCACACTCTCTGTGTGGGAGATTAAGGTCATGACTTCCATGGGGGTATATGGATTTTAACTGGAATGGCCCAGTGTCTGCTCTCTATTTGTCTGTTTCTGTAGGATATATGTTCTCTTTTGTTGTAAACTTATATAAATACTTTACAAGGGTCTCAGTTTTCTGCTCTGGAGACAACGGTCTATGTTTTTAAAGCTGTCATTTAAATCCATTAAGTATAGCCTTAGCAATAATGTATTGACAGGCATGGTATATAAATTAGTTCAAATCACCCGTGAGTTAAAGCTGTTGAATGTGGCAAAAACACTATATTTTTGCTTGAATTTAAATAGAAAATTAACTAGTTGAAATGAAGTTTAACTGGTGGCTCTTACACAGCGGAGTAGCTAAGATGTGTGAATTGTAGGTGAGGTGGAGAATACACTATTTTATATAAGGGCAATATATCTCATATTTGTTCATTTTTGTTCCACCCATCCCCTTAATAAACTCAAAGCAATGTTGATTTAAACATGTATCACAATCATCAGCTAGCACTCAACATCGTTCAAGGGGATCAGGAATACTTGAAATCCATAAAGTGCCGCAACATTTTCACATGTGATTTCAGCTATGGATGTTTGTTTATTGCATCTTCATGCATGCTAATTTGAATGCACATGATGTGTATACCTGGGGCAATTTCAGAATGTATAACCACTGATAGCAGCTACAATGACGAGGCTCGGAAATTATATGAGGATGAAATGGAAAAACAGTTAAAAAACAATCAAGACATGGTCTCTTACAGCTGTAACAAGTAGGACATTTTGAACAGAAGTTGGTCTGCTTTACATGTATAAAGTGTTCCCCATTTCTATTAAGCATCACACTCATGTTTATTTATTTAAGGTGCTCTTGGTTAGAACAAAAACTCCTCTCAAATAAATCAGAACATAGATCCTCTTAGTGACAAGTAGATAATTCACTCTGCATCCATAATACTATCCCTTTAAACGATTTCTTGTTTTGTTTTGCTGTATGCCGTGTAATATGAGAAAGAATGGACTTGTTGTAGACAAGAAACCAGACAATGCTGCTAAATAGGACAGTAAAGTGTGTAGTCTCTCCAAAGCTTTCGTGTCCTTTATCAAAGCATGTTAAGTTACATATACAATGTATATTATACATGTATGGGCTATTTGTTCATAAAGTATATAGATGGGAAAATTGAGGGCATGCACAAATTTCATTATAATCTGTTAACTCATTGTAAACCAGAAATTTATTGAGTTCATTGAGTGATAAGGATTTGCTTAAATTATCAAGTTATCAGCTTTCAGCAGATACAAAGACATACTAACAGACACATTGCACTTTGTCTAATTATGCTCCTCAAATATATTCACTACTGACACCCATCATGTTATCTCAATCTTTTAATGTTTTCAATATATCATTGAAACAGCAATTGTATCCATTATAATTCATGATATGTGATGTTCTTATATTATTTTTATGACTATATATTTGTTGGCTGTGAGCTTTCTGGCTTCATTTTGTTTGTTGTGGTTTATCATGCGCTTCGTTAACATATGGCCATTTACCCATATTCAACATGTTCAGTTTTATTCATAGTTCATACATATTTTCCTTTATTTTCTCTGACAGCAATCAAGTCGTTGAACAAATTGAGGTAAATCGGTCAAATAGAGAATCTGCAATGTTTAATATAGGCTTAGTGGCATCAACAAAAAAGTCAATTTCGTTATGAATATCTGTTAGTTGTGATTTCTTACAACTAACAATTCTACTATGAACAGTCCTGATGAATTTGTTCAAGAAGTTATGAATATCTGTGATACAATAAATCATTTTTCCTTCTCTACCTTGTCTGCACATGACGATGACAATGTGGGTACATCTCAGCATGGAAGTATGATACATCTCAGTGGCGTACCGTGGCCGCTCCTACCCCGGGGGGCTGAAGAAAATTCAATTTTGCCGCCCCTTCCTCAACAACCCAAAAAGGTTGACCCAATTTTTTTTTTCGGTGGTTTTTAAAAGTGAAAAGCAAAAAAAAAAAAAAAAGAAGGATTTTAGGCGCTAGCACCCTAAAAGCAATGTATAATACCATTTTTTTCACAGTTTTTTTATACTTTTTCCGCCCTTTTTTTTTTACTAATTCTTTTTTACCACCCTTCTTCTTCCGCGCCCTTCTTTTTGCCGCCCTTCTTCTTCCGCTTTCCCTTCGCTTTGACCGCCCCTACTTTTACCCTGGGGTTAGCGCCCCAAAGCCCACCAAAATACGCGCATGCATCTAAGAGAGTATGCAATGCTTTATTTGTACCATTTGGAAGCGTAATATATATATTGACATTGGTGTTCTCTTTCTTTCGATCACAGTGATCAACTGGTTAAACAAGCAAGTCAATGAAGCTCAGTTACATAGAAGACCTGTTGGAATGTTTGATGCAGCACCATCAGGAGGTCCACAAGTTGCTTATAAACATGCTACTGCACCTTCAGTAAGTTTGAACTACTGTGTTTGACTTTATTAATATCCCTTCCCTAATAACAAATGACTAATTTCAGTCATATGTACCACATAAATAGTTACATACTCTGCCACATACAACAAATATATATATATTTAGAAATACCTTACTGTTTCTTGTAGTGCAAGGAAGCAGTATCTCTACAAACAACCTTTATACATAGGATAAAACTTGAGAACCAAGTATGCTAGACCTTTTAGGATTTCAGTTTATGATATCGTAATGTTTGCATTTATAACTATGCTTAAATAGTAACTTAATTTTCAAAAATATCTCATTTGGCCTCCATGGATGTGTCACATATAGAGACAGCTCAGGTATTCGTAGCTTTCTTTTGATTCTCATTTATCCCTTTATATATTGACTATACACGCACCTGTCTATTTCACAAGCTTACTCAATTAGTATCTTGAATTGTCTAACCAATTGCCCTGATAACAGTCTAGACAATGAAGAGGCCGGTCTGCTTTTTTGACCTTAAGTCATCAATGGATATTGATTGTTGTCACTTTAGTTCCTTGTTTTACTGAAAACGGTTTGATCAAGTCACAGGTAACTCACTACCAGGCTTTGCATGTAAAGCAATATAAAGAAGTGGGAATTTTTCTTCAAAATATATGGAAATTTATACCTTTTTATCAGTATGTAATTCATGAGCTTCACTGTGCCTTATTCATCTACAAATTCTTCAATTCCATACGTGTGTAAAGATTCTCTCTCTGTTCCATATTGATCAGGGGCAAAGAGTAATGTGGCACTTTCACTTAAAAATATCGCATGTGTTCTGAAATAAAATGCTATTAAGGACTTTGTTGCATGCATACACAAGTACATTGTCATTTCCATTTGTGGGATGGTTTCATGGAGACTCCCATTTTAATGCACTTTAAAAAATACTCTATCAACCTAATGAGGACTGTATTGTTGTCAAACTTGAGTCTGTTTTAGAGTAAAGTAAAGTAAACTTAAAATTTGCACCAGAGATGTTTTAATTCAATTTGAATTTTTCAAATTCAATATGAATGTTTGACTTCATTATACTGCGTTGCATGATTTTGCATGATTTTAGTAATTCTCACAAATCTTTCATTGCGTAACAACATGAACAAGGTGAGCCCTAAATGCTCTTAGCGTTAATTGGAGTGAATACATGCATTACTCTGCTCTAGTAGTGGTAACTTTCTCTACAAGTGTAAATTACAATACATGCTCTAAAGCAATCTCCCGTTCAGTTACACAGCATAATTTCCTATATACCATGATATGCAGAAAAAAAAATTCATTATGAGTTATAGTACCCGCGGGGTGTCCCAGTTACCTTTGACCACTTTGGGGACCACGCACTCTAAAATGACCAAGTTTTGCTGAGATATTGTGGATATTTTCACAACAACACTTCTCTCCATAAGGAGAAATAAAGAATATCACTGTTCAAGATGTATAGCACATTTCAGATGTTGTCATAAATGCCCCATTTTTAAAAATGTTTCAAGTTAATAAAAAAATAGGACATTGGAGTGTAAGCTGTTTTCCCATCAATCGCTGTAAATGTGAACACATTTGGAAATGTACTAATGGATATAGAGAGGGAGAGAGAGAGAAAAGAGGGGAAAGAGAGAGAAGGAGAGAGAAAGTGAACAAACAAAGAGAGAGACTAGGACTGGGAGGAGAGAGGGAGAGAGAAAGAAAAGAGGGGAGGGGAGAGAGAAAGTGAACAAAGAGAGAGACTGGGGGAGAAGAGAGAAAGAGGGGAAAGAAGATGTCTGAAGAGAAGCACAAAAAGAGTAGAAGACAATCTAGATAAAAAAACAGGATGAGAAAAAGAGGATAACATCATGACTCAGTTATAGGTTAATTTTCACCACTTGTTGACTTGAGCATTTTAAATGGGAGCTGGTAATTTAAACATGAAGCTGGTGTAAAAACAACGAATATTGATCATTTTGCTCCTACAATTGAACCAGATATGCCCTGTGCCATATATTATGCCCTTTTAATAATGCAACATTATCCCAAAATCTATCGAAATTGGATGTGGATTTCTCGAGATTCAAGTGTTTCGTGTAACTCAAAAACAACACTTAAGTATAATACTATCTGGCCCTATAAAACTAACATGGCCTCGTTTTCCAAACTAGTTTTACCAACATCCGCTACGTTGTGCCTGATCATTTTGCACACATATTTTCTTACCCGGTAAATATTGTTTATAAAATCCATGCTTGCCTGCTATGGGGGATACAATTTTTAAATGGTGTGATTACCAACACTTCACAGTAGGGTAGAGTTTCACATGTTTGTCACCCATTTTATGGAATGTTATATGACGGATATAGGCCATGTTCTTGTATGTGACAAGGAAAATCAGTCGGTTATACAAGGTGAAATTCAATTTTGTGGCAGCGTTGAATTTCTTTCCATTTTACTTATAAAGATTAGCATATTTTATTAGGCAGTGTCAGGTGTCATGTATTGCATTATGATAAGATGCGTAAAATGTTGTTGTCTGTGAAGGTGACAAGAGCATTATATATTAAACAGGAATTTTGATAGCAAAGTGACTCCCTTTCTATTATTGTATCATATTCATATTATTCTGACTTGCTTATTATGGCAGAGTGCTATTACTGATTTGTGTGATTTTTAAAACACTTCAGATTGTAGCATGCCAGACAATTTGAACAAAGGTATTGATGTTCCTGTGTTATAGGCGGAGTTACTCAAATTGGTAAGGGAGGTGATAGAGTTACGCAATCTAATGTTCAGATATCGGTAGGCCTATATTTTAAGAGAATAGATGGGTATAGCTATATATTTTACCTTCATGCAAATTAATTGCTAAGTTTTAGGTAAAAAGAAGCTATGTTTTTGCTATGCAAAAAATGCGTATAGAGGTTGTAATATGGGTGGTTGTGAAGAAATTCCAACCAAATGGCCATTAATTCCGTATAGGAATAAAATAGACACTTGAGTTTCTCTATTTTTGAGAAACTTATAGAAAGCTATCGTGGGGACGCGCGTTTAGATTAATGGTGATCAAGACTTAGTTGATCTTTTTATTAATCTCATCAGCTACCTTTTGCTCAGCTTAATTTTAAGATCACCTAGTATTTTGGTATATTTGTTCACAGTAGAAACATGGATCTACATACCTAATTAACTTAGGTCTAAAGTGCCTAACTTTTTGACATTTGCAGTTTGGTCCATTTTTAGTGACAGAGTTTTTCTCTAAAAATGGCAAATGCAATGTCTATTCTGACATTGTGAAGGCCTATGCTAATATTTAGTGACAGAAATCATGTTCTACTATGAAAATTAAGCATGAGTGGTTTTGATTTCATTAAAATGGATGTCTTTTCTTTATTAGAAAAGAGTAGACCTATTACTAGGCCTACATATGATCATGATAATGAAAATCTAGTTGGTACAATAGGTATAAAGTTTGTATTTGGTATAAACTGAGGAGTAGGCTCTATAATTTAAGTGCCTTCCTAGTGAATCAATAAGTAGGCCTTTATGATTATGCTACTTTTCGTCCATTTAATTAAATCCATTATGTTGCGTTGCTTAGGCGCATTTTATATAATGGACTAATTACTGGTCTCAGTAAAAAGCACAATGTTTGAAAAGGTCACAATAATGAAATCACGGACAGTTTAACCAAAAACTAGTGTCACGAAATGTCATAAAACCCCAGAAAGAAAGAAGGAAAGACAGACAGAAAAAAAAAATGAAAGAAAGAAAGAAAGAAAAAAACAAAAAAGGAAGAAAAACAAACAAAGAAAGGAAAAAAGAAGGAAAGAAAAACAAAGAAAGAAAGAAAAACAAAGAAAGAAAGAAAGAAAGGCTGAGAGAAAGAAAGAAATAAGAAAGAGAGAAATAAGAAAGAAAGAAAGAGAGAGAGAGAGAAAGAAAGAAAGAAAGAAAGAGAGAAAGAAAGAAAAAAGGAACGAAAGAAAGAAGCAAAAGAAAGAGAGAAAGACTGTAATATCCCTGTCAAGCAAAATTGCTTTGATTTTTGGGATATCTACAAATTTCAAATGTCTCCCTAATACAGAATATTCTGCATCAGAAATTTGTTTTCTTTAGCTAAGTTTATGACGAATTTTTTGTTTATATTGGCCAAGTCCTTAAGTGTTTTGGACTTCTTGGATTTTAAGAGTATTTTGGAATTTAAGTGACACTTTCTGGACTTAATTTTGTCCTTATCAAGTATCAAACTGTGGATATTTTGTTTGACTCAAGTAGCATTATGGTATTTATCGCATATTTGACACATAGATCTCTCTAAAAGAGCCAACTTTAGATTTTAAGTTTCTCTTCTTGTCCTTCTTGGTCTTGAAAAATCTAGCGGTCCTTAGAGATAGCGGGATGTCACCACTCAAATTGCGGTTTTGATTGGACTTACTGACTGAGTGACTGACCTATCGATTGAAGAAAACACACTTTTAACATAGCAATGAGCGAAGTTGCTTGATTATGAAGAGATGTTCACAAGCATTGAAATAAAGATTATAAAGATATAGAAAGAAAGTAAATAGTTCATATCCTCATGAATAAACACGATACATGTGATCCAAGATTTTTATTTATTTGCCCAAACGTAAACACAGTTACTTATATTCAACAGTGAACTTACCGCACCGTCAGCGTAAATATTATAATCTCCGTGAGTGCCGTTCTGTGCGTTGAACAAACTGCGCGCATGCTGGCTGCCGTATTTGGATTGCGTGCTGCCATATTTGCACAGATTGTGATTCGTAATTCTGTTATTGGTCATCCTGTTTCAGCCTGTTCAATTTTTGTAAAGGCAAAGTGTAAAAGAAAATTTATCTAATATTTTTGCAAACTTCTGATGAAAATTTTGTGTTATTTTTTAAAGTGAAGAGATGAAAGTACCAGTTATGAATAACTTTGCATCAGTAAGATGACGGTCCAGACGGGCCAGACAGGCATTGTGAAAAATCTGAACATTTCGCTTTGGACCTTGGAATATCCCTGATATGCCTCGGTTCCAAAGGCAAAATGTTTCAGATTTTTCATGATGCCCTCCAAATAACCGATGCGCATTGCGCAGTTATAAACCTTTACAGAATGCAAAGCTTGGTATTGGAGGAGGAGAGCGGAGGAAGAAATGATACAGAAAGATAAGAAAGCAAGGGTGAATGTCCTTATTCCCTATGAATTATTTTACCTTGCCTGTAACATGTGTAATCTTCAATTCCCAGTGAATCCCCTGCGAGTGTTTAGGTATATCCCATAAGTATTTTAGGATTCCTTATATCTTCCATCTGTCAAGTGTATTGGCATATTAAAGTTTCACAGTATCTCATGACATCTGCTTTTCTGATACTAAGCTAATATTCCAAGAATGTTATGTTACTTTGATTATTATTATAACCAAAATCTGGTTTCCTTAAATTGAAGGTAACAACCTGCCAAACCAATACGCGGGACATGTTTGTTGATATTGATAAACTTCTCTTTTATTTTTTGGCATATTTAGATAATACATATTATGTATATACAATTTTAATATACCGCACATAATCTAATGAAAGGTCTAATCCCTCGAGGAAAGTGGTATAAATATTTTGGTGCCTCAACTGGATACGTAGTGTCCTTATAGGTATAGTTTAAAACCACTGAATGTAACATTTACAGAGATCACTGAACTCTAAGATCCTCAAATCTAACAATTGCCAAATATTTCTTATGTGTATTTCACATACATCACGCATAAACACAGTATAATGCATACATACAGATTTCACATACAGTATGACAATGCAATATTCAGATATTTCTTTTACATTTGTCATCAACTGAAATCAATTTTCATTCAAAGTGGATTTCATTACATGACAGTCACTGCTTCTCTGTTCATTTACCTGCACTTTCAAGTGTTTTCTATGATTTTCTTAGCATAATCTCTTAAAATACTAAACACAAATCATTTAATCATGTATATTGGATTAGTGAATATTAAAACTAATTCTTAGGTTACCATTGTCAAATCCTTGGATTAGAAGCAGAACTTATCATCATTGAGAGATAAGATGGAAAGACAATATTTGTGTAAATTGAGAATGTTGGGATAAGTACTATACGATAGGCACAGCTCAGGACAATCAAATGCATGATTATGCCCCCAGTGGTGTTTTGGATAGCCTTTCAACAAGGCTTTGCCTTGGAGCCACAGGTTGGAGCGCCCCTGCTCTTACTGCGCTAATCTATTTTAAATAACACAATCCAAGTTCCAACATTGGTTAAGTGGTTCTACAGATTAATTCTCAAGTATTCATCAAATATTTTGATCAGCGGAAGTACTTGGCCCAAAGATAAGCTGGAAACATGAGATTTATGTGCTGAAATGTAAGTTCATATGTGCTGGTGATAAACCATTACCAAAACTGACCTTCAGCACAACAAAAATGTCAACTAACCTTGAATGTTTGATGTGTCCAACATTCAAGGTTAGTTGAATTTTGTTGCACTGAAAGTCAGTTTAAACTTTTTAAAATTGGATTTATGTAAATTAGGGATGTTTAGAAGTACTCTGTAATACACACAACCAAGTAAAAATGAACAACATGATCTGCCCTCAGTGGTGTTATGGGGTATATGGCCTACACAGTGTGTTTTTGAAAGGTTTAAGGACCAATAGGCACAGCTAAGGTGGATTGAACAACATGCCCCAGTCATGTTTTTAGCTATAAGTAGGATTGATCAGTATGACACCCCCAGTCATGTTTTAGGGCATGATCTGTGGCTTTTGGGAAAGTTCAAGAACCTGTGTTTTCTTCTTCAGAATTTGTAGTATTAAAGGAACATTTGGGATTTTTATAGTAGAGATTCTAGGCAATTCACAAACAGTATTACCTTGCAGTTTGACAGGTTTTTGATTCCTACTGGTGTTCATTACCAAGAAGTTCATTATTATAACTTATACAATACTTATGTGCACAATTTGTAAAAAAAAACTTGTGAGATTCACCCAACTAGCAAATGCAAAACTTTTAATATCTTAGAATATTTAAAAAAGTTAGAATATGCTGTCAGCTATTGGTTCATCCCCATATTATACTGTGTAAAATGACAGCTATTCAAGTGGAATTTTCATAGCTATTAAGCGACTGGTTGCTGATATTGATGGTTAACATTTTGAGATACAAAACATACAACCCATTTTTTCTAATCGGCCACACCTGATTACTACATTATTTAAGAAATAAAGGGTAGTGCATTATCCTTTACACTCACATAATGTCATAAAAACGTAAATAATGGGTGATGTGCAGCAGAACCCATTATTTATATTTGGGTAAAAGGATAATGCTTCACTGTTTATTTCTTTTCTATTACCACAAAATAGTGCGATTTAAAGAGAAAATATCACTTTTTTGCCCAAATATTTTAGCTGTTTACTTGAAAGTGGAGCGTGTACGTGTATCCAAAGCGTATGTGACAGTGTATATCGCAGCAATATTCTACGCATACGCAAGTGTAATGCTTTGCGTAGAATGTGTTATGGTACTCTCACTCCATCGCGCTTTGCTGTGCGTTCTTGTGCGAAAAGAACACAAGGTTCATTTATTGTAAGGTATGGTCTTTCACATGATGCATTTCAACAAATCACAGTGCGCGATTTTGACAAATGTGTTGTGAAGGTACTAGTAATAGAATAATCAAATAAAATTTGTATCTCTACAAAGCCTCAACATTTTCCCAGAATTAACACATAGAAGATAATTTCCACTTTTGGAACATGCCCTTATTTATGATTTAATAAAAAAATTACACTAAAACACCACTTTTCATAGAATACGATTTTTCTGAATTTGACTGCAGTTGCATGCTTCCTTTAACAGGCATGACTGATTGCTCTTGCATCATCTGCAAGGTTATCTTATTTATTGGCGTGGACTCTGAAATGTGCCTTTATATATATTACATCAGCAGCAGGTGTAATCTGATCACCGCCCATTCCAGCCTTCTCTTGCGTAAAATGAGATTTCATTTTAGGGGAAACTTTACAGTCGTCATCCAAGAGGTTATGATGCAAGTTTACCGTACCATGGTATGTAGTGATTAGGATAAACTTTTGCAGTCGTCATCCAAGATTTTATTTGCTTAAGAGGCAGGTTGACCGTACGATGGTGGATAATCATGCAGTAACCCTGTATGCATGACTTGCAATCTGCCCTGTCAGCAAGCATTGACTATTGACTGTACACTCCTGGACCTGGTGAAAGCAACTTATGCTCTTATTTAAGTCCAAACAAGCAAGGCATGTAATGCAGGATTTTTTTTTAAAGCGAGTGGCTTCAATATTTTTATTGGCTTAAAAGGGCTAAACTTTTCATTGGCATTTTTTGCTTGATAAAAACAGTAAGTTTTTACTTACTAATTTTTCGTCCATCTCATAAGAGGACTTCCTCAGATCTACGCATCTGATCCATCTTTACAAATTTAAACCAAGTGATACGAGAAATGTAATTAATGATGACATAAGCAGATAAAGAGGAGGAGAATATGCCAGATATTGAGCGGGGGCACTCATGTATAAAAGTTGTACGCATCCGTGTGAATTGACTTTCAAAAATGACCCTAAGCTAGGATGTCGAAAATTTGTCAAACTAACCCTAAACAGGGATTTTACTCATATAAAAACACCCAAAGCGAGGAATTTGTTTGAAATTTACCCCCAAACAAGGACAGACAATATAAAAACACCATAAGTGAGGAATTGGTTTGAAATTTGCCCCTATTCATTGCGTGTGGCGGTAGAGTGCCGTTCAGTGACAGTGATGATATCGGTAAGCTTAAAATTGACGCTGTTGAAGTCGGCTCCGATTTTAAAAAAAATCTGGTTTGTAAAATTGCTCAGAAACCACTCTTTTGTGCCGAATAACTTGATAAATATGTCACCACTGAATGTCCGTTAATTGGGTAATTTTAAAAAACCACCCTAAGCAAGGATCTTCCTTAAAAAAACACACCCCTTTTAGTAAAATGAGTGTTTTGAGGTTCCTAATCATGGATCCGCATGATCCTTGTTTTGCTTTTCAAAACCACCCTAAATGGGGGTAGGGAAAAAATGGCAAAAACTAAAAAAGTGATTTATAGTTCAGTTTTTTCATCTCAAAACAAATTATTAAGTTACAAAAATAATTTCCTGAGTGTAACAAGGCCAAATTTTAAGTAACATAGTTTTTTATTAAGAAATTAAAGGCATGCGTTTTCATTGCTCATAATATGTTGAATAGGGTGGTTCTTATTTTACAAAAGTCTGAAAATCCATGCTCCTAACCCTTAAAATGGTTCAGTTGGATGAAAAACTTAACCTGTAAAATTTTCAGACACATTGAATAATGTTTAGAGGTAGCTCAACGACCTCAAACTTGGTCGTGACTAACGATGAAAAGTGGTCATCGGTCATTTTAGAGCAATTTTAGGGGGTTATATTTTCCAAACAGAGTCTCTCATAATGCTCTGATCTTAGTAAGGGCATTTACAGTAACTAGTTCAACATATAAATAACAACAGATGTGTCTTATGTAGCTCCATTATTGTTTAAAAGTCAAGTAAACATGGCACTTTGTGCAGTGAGAATCTCTAATATTGGTTGTCGGGCATTTAAGAGCAACTTTAGGGCGCATATTTTAAAAACGGAGTATTTCTTGATGCTCCATTTTTGGAAATGTAATAACAGTAACTAGTGAAATGTGTAAATAATAAAAGATTTCTTGTATGTACTTGCATTTTTATTTTACACTACACCAAACATGGCACTTTGCACCATGAAAACTTCAAAATACAGTTTGTCAAGCATTTTAGAGCAACTTTAGAGGGGCAAATTTTCAAAATGGAGCATTTCTGGATGCTCAATCTCTGGAAATAGATTAACAGTAATTAGTTTAGTATAATTAATTAAAAGTGCTGTGTCTACTTGCATTGTTGCTTTAAACTCCACCAAACATGGCATTTTGGGTTGTGAGGACAAATTCTAGTGCCTGCCTTTTGACATCATTTTCGAGCAAATATCCTTTTAATATATATTATATAAAGTTAAAATCCATTAAGAATAACTATCAAAGATATATTGCATGGTTGACTTGAATCAGTAAAGTTCATGGATTTGCTGTCAAGGTGGACTTCTTGCTGTCAGGAAAGCAGCGTCGATGTTCAGACACAACTTGCAGCAGGAACTGCAACTGGTCTTCGCATTACGTAATTTTCCAGTTGAACTCCTGCACCAGTGCTACTGCTTGCTCCGCATTGTCATTTGTCACTCGTATGTTGCTGATGAGTTGCTCCCCTTTGATATAGTCATCTCTGCTGGTCCAGGTTTCTGGATCGTGATCTAAAATTCAGCTGGAATTCCCAACTTATCCAAGATTCCTGATGCTTTGAAAGTGTGGATGTTCAGAGGCCAATTCCAGCTAACACGCCATGAAGAGAAAAAGGCCTTCGTGAATTTTGTTTATTTACGTTGTCTATTACTGCACCACTCGCTGCCTGTGCTCCTTGATGTAACGACCTCCAGTTGCTGAAGGACCTGCAGACTTATCAAGACAGCCATGCCAATGTGTTTTTAGGCCACATCTGACAAGTTAGTTATGTAACAAAATTCAGCTTCAATTTGGGCTAAAATAACTATAAAATTGAAATTTTTTCACGCGCTTCGAAATCTAAGAACTTGGCCACTTGAGTGCACATACCTACCTCACGGTGCGTTTGGGGGCCTCCAAATGTTGGCCTGGCCCAGGGCCCCCAAAAAGGTAAATCCGCCCTGGACAGGGAGGGTAAAAATGAACCACTAAAGCGCACCAAGGTTGCGTCAAGCCTCATACAGGAAAGTACACTGCAAGACTTCGTCACGCAAAACACCAGAGGAATCTTGGATAAGTTGGGAATTCCAGCTGAGTTTTTAGATCACAATCCAGAAACCTGGACCAGCAGAGATGACTATATCAAAGGGGAGCAACTCATCAGCAACATACAAGTGACAAATGACAATGCGGAGCAAGCAGTACCACTGGTGCAGGAGTTCAACCGGAAAGTTACGTAATGCGAAGACCAGTTGCAGTTCCTGCTGCAAGTTGTGTCTGAACATCGACGCTGCTTTCCTGACAGCAAGAAGTCCACCTTGACAGCAAATCCATGAACTTTACTGATTCAAGTCAACCATGCAACTATATATGACAGCGTTCAAGCTTTGACTTACGTTTGGCGGACACGCGTGTGAAAAAAGTATTTAGGGGTGAAAACAATAAAAATTCTTGATTGTTTATATGTTTCCAAGGGTAAAATATCATCTAGTTTCAGATTTTGGCACTTAAAACTCCATATCTTTTATAGATTTCAAGAAAAATTAAATTTTATGTCCGATTTTGGCCAAAAATAGCCGTTTGGGGTGACAAAAATGTTGACTTGCAGATTTCCTGTGAGTGTATGAACAAGAAAACTATCAAATAGTGCCTACTTTTCTATGCTAATTGTGTAACAAGGGTACAATTGTGATATTAAAAGCATTGAATGGGATCTATACATTTCTTTATTTTTGTAGCAGGGGTAGAAACTTCAGGGTTCGGGTGACAATTGATTTAGAAAAAAATACAATATTCGCATCATTTTCGATTTGAAAAGGCCATATCTCCACAATGGTATGAGCTATAGGGATGCTTTAAGTGTTTATTTGCTCAGTATTTCAATAGCTAAATGGTGATATAACAAAGAAGTAATCTAGATATACAGAAATGAAAATAACTTACAAAATGCTACCCCCACCCCTAAGGATTTTGAGGTCGTGAAAAAAGTCAAGGATTTTGCAAAAAAAATAAGTCCTTCAAAACTGGGAGGTTTGAGGCTAAACAAAAGACATGTTGCCCTTACCAATGCCTCCCTCTAGAGCAACATGTTTTTTGTTTAGCCCTTAGTATCCCCATTTTGAAGGACTTATTTTTTTTGCACCAATTTTCGCTCAAATTTGAAGACTTCAGGCAGAAATATGCCTGTACAGTGCTATGGGAAAAATTTTCAAGTTGATAATTGTGCATTTTTTATCTCAGATTCAGTTTCTACACAAAATTTCACCCTAAAAAATGTTCCTTTAAGTAGGATATCTTTCACTTTAAGTTTCCACCATTCTGTCCGCCAAACGTAAGTCAAAGCTTGAACGCTGTCATATCTTTGATAGTTATTCTTAATGGATTTTAACTATATTAAAGGATATTTGCTCGAAAATGATGTCAAAAGACAGGCACTAGAATTTGTCCTCACAACCCAAAATGCCATGTTTGGTGGAGTTTAATGCAAGTAGACACAGGTAATCACTTTTAATTAATTATACTAAACTAATTACTGTTATTCTATTTCCAGAGATTGAGCATCCAGAAATGCTACATTTTGAAAATTTGCCCCTCTAAAGTTGCTCTAAAATGCCCGACAAACTGTATTTTGAAGTTTTCATGTCGCAAAGTGCCATGTTTGGTGTAGTGTAATATAAAAAATGGAAGTACATACAAGGAATCTTTTATTATTTACACATTTCACTAGTTACTGTTATTACATTTCCAAAAATGGAGCATCAAGAAATACTCCGTTTTTAAAATATGCGCCCCTAAAGTTGCTCTTAAATGCCTGACAACCACTATTTAGAGATTCTCACGGCACAAAGTGCCATGTTTACTTGACTTTTAAACAATAATGGAGCTACATAAGACACATCTGTTGTTATTTATATGTTGAACTAGTTACTGTAAATGCCCTTACTAAGATCAGAGCATTATGAGAGACTCTGTTTGGAAAATATAACCCCCTAAAATTGCTCTAAAATGACCGATGACCACTTTTCATCGTTAGTCACGACCAAGTTTGAGGTCGTTGAGCTACCTCTAAACATTATTCAATGTGTCTGAAAATTTTACAGGTTAAGTTTTTCATCCAACTGAACCATTTTAAGGGTTAGGAGCATGGATTTTCAGACTTTTGTAAAATAAGAACCACCCTAATGTTGAAGGATTCATTAAAAGTTGTGTGCCACTGTTTATGAGCTTTCTGTGTTACATTTTTATATTTGAGTGACTATATGTGAGTTGTTGCCAGTTTTGCCGGTTTAAACCGGGCAAAAACTGGCAAAAACAGGTTTTACCAGTTTTTGCCACGGCAATGGCAAAAACAGTTTTTGCCGGCAAAAACCGAACCCTGAATTTCGTCGGCTGTATTCCATAGTGGCGCATATAGTGATTTTCTCATTAATTAGCTAAGTAGTTAGTAATTAATTAATTAAATTTGGCGTCCGTTACAAAGTGAAATTTTGTGTTTTCCATAGTGGCGTATCGACCATACGCTGCTTTTATACACATTTTATAATTAAGAAATATCTGCAAAAATGAGAAACATTGCATGTCACAGTGGCGTACACCTCACTACATTTAGCCGTCGTAAAGTAACGCCATAGGGATTACACGGCACCGAGGTGGCGTAAGGTTGGCGTTAGGTTAGGGTATTGCACTTTTCGTGTTTTCCATAGTGACGTATAGTTTTGTACTTATTGTTTTCAATTTACCTGTAATAATGTGTCTTTATTTCTTTTAAAAGTTATATAAATATAAAATCTAATTAGTTTACTACAGAAATTTCTCATCAATAACAAACTATAATTAATGTCTGATTTACGCAACTCAATTTTTTTGTTTTGTTATTTCAGGTCCCCAGTTCTTCCTCCATCCCAGCATCTCGGCCTTGGAGTACTTCAGTAATGACCTATAGCTCAACAATACCGCCCATTCCTGAGGAGATATCACCCACCCCTAGGTCAACCATCACAAGACCAGCAGCTATGTTATCAAGATCAAGGTATATGTTTGTTTGTTTTCTTGTTTTACCATCTATTTCTTTGTTTTAGCATAAAATTTGCTCCATTTTGCTGATAATGTGTTCAGTGCTTTTTGAATTTCGGATACTTCTTTAAAAGTTGTGATGGGTATTAATCATTGCATGTTCTGTTTAAAACACAAAGGGGGACTGGAATATAGTAAAAGGTGTTTTTATGACCCACTGCACGGTTAGGCCATCTTAGTTTAATAGTTTGTCTCAAAGCCCTTCCCAAGTTAAAAAAACCTATGGAATGAGCTTTTTCACAAGAATATATCACCTTTTTATCTCTCATGGAGTTCATCTTCAAGATGAAGAATTTTATTGAGATGTCTGGCGATGTCAGACGTAAGTTTTTTGTTTGGCGGATTTGGCAAAAAAACAGCGTAAATATATGAATATCGCGCCAAAAAGTCCAATTTTACTAATGCGCACGGGGTCTTTGAGATGAACTATTAAATTAAGATGGCCTTATCAATGTTGTAAACAAACCAAAAAACAATATAATATAACAATGACATGAAAGTATTCTGTCAAGTACTTGTGAATGAATAATTAATATATTTTAATATATTAATGTTTGATTTTGTTTGCAGTGAGCCAGCATTAGACATGAAATACCTCCAGCAGAAACATCAACAAGTTGGTTTTCATCAACCTGGAGTTCCTCAGATGTCATCAGGGCCTAAACCAGGGCCTCCTCATCCTAGTACCAGCACACCAGCATCTAATGGTGCTCCATCACTCATGAGTGCATACTTCCCACAACAATTACAGACAACTACGTAATATCATCCCAGGCCTCAGATGTCATCAGGGCCTAAACCAGGGCCTCCTCACCCTAGTACCAGCACACCAGCATCTAATGGTGCTCCATCACTCATGAGTGCATACTTCCCACAACAATTACAGACAACTACGTAATATCATCCCAGGCCTCAGATGTCATCAGGGCCTAAACCAGGGCCTCCTCACCCTAGTACCAGCACACCAGCATCTAATGGTGCTCCATCACTCATGAGTGCATACTTCCCACAACAATTACAGACAACTACGTAATATCATCCCAGGCCTCAGATGTCATCAGGGCCTAAACCAGGGCCTCCTCACCCTAGTACCAGCACACCAGCATCTAATGGTGCTCCATCACTCATGAGTGCATACTTCCCACAACAATTACAGACAACTACGTAATATCATCCCAGGCCTCAGATGTCATCAGGGCCTAAACCAGGGCCTCCTCACCCTAGTACCAGCACACCAGCATCTAATGGTGCTCCAACACTCATGAGTGCATACTTCCCACAACAATTACAGACAACTACGTAATATCATCCCAGGCCTCAGATGTCATCAGGGCCTAAACCAGGGCCTCCTCACCCTAGTACCAGCACACCAGCATCTAATGGTGCTCCATCACTCATGAGTGCATACTTCCCACAACAATTACAGACAACGACGTAATATCATCATGAATTGCTGCGCATGCCACCAGTCGGAGTCTACTAATGCTGCAATGTATCCGTGGCATCTTTATGGGAGTCACAGACATAATATAAAGAGTACCTTTTCTCCGTGGTCTTCCTCCGGATGCTGATGACATGGGAGGAGCAATGTTGAATTGTCAACACTAAACCATGCAGCGACCAATCACAGATAGGTTGAACTGTGTAAATATGTGCTGCATGCTTCAACTTGCAAACTGAGGAAAATTATTTTGGTATATGGACATTTTATGTACTCTTATTTTTTACAATATTAGGAGAGACTATTGTGAACCATTATTTCATTTTGTCATATGGTTCTTCCTTCCCATTGGTCACTTCGGGAATAATGTCACCACAAAAGCTATTAAAATCCAAACGTGCCCTGAGTAATTAGGGTTTTGATTCATCATCAGTTGACTGCGGAGCAGGCTACTACAAGCTTCATCCAACTGTTGCGATCTTGGGCAAGCGGAACAATTTTGTTTGGCTGCAGCATCCCTTCAGTATTTCCCAGGAGGTGCTGGACATCTCAAAACACAATTTCTCTGAGATTTGCTTTTTTGTCATGTTCTTGGTTTCCTCTGCAAAACCTAATATTAAAATCATGATCCAGCCATAACATATAATTTTCTTATTTTGGCTCTAATTTTCTTACAAAGAGGTGAATAAACTATAGAAGCGATGTTTATTACAATGGAGCAAATTGCACATGTAATGGTGTATAATGACATTAATACTATGTGAAAATGACACATATGGGTAGAGTTAGCAAACAGCAAACATGATTATTGAGTAATGAAAAAGGTCGTGGTCCCCCATTTACTTTTATCACCCAATTATATCGCATTAAAGCCATGATGTACAATTTCTGTCAAATATTTATGGTGCTATACATGTATTATTTCAATTAAAATAACGATAATCGTAATGACTGTTAGAAACTTCTACTCTCTATTTTAAGCAAAAATAATGAAGCAAAATTAAAGGACTATGACTACCTTGATGATTTAACTATCAATTTATACGGGAGATGTATTATTGCCATCGTGATAATTAGTCACAAATTGCTTTGTTTTCCTACCAACACAACACATTTGGTTGCTTCAAAGTAGGTGAAAGTTAACACATGTTTAAACATTACACATAAGACTTGTTATCACAAATAAGCAAATGGTCGCCATGGTAGAAAAAGAGATATGGTTCATTGATCATACCAGAGAACAATAGAAAATGAAAGAAATTTTTGATAAGTATTGATTTTTGACCACCAATCCTGGCAAGTTATATAAATTATAATTACCTGAATGCATATCGGTATGAATTCGGCAGAGTGACGAATCAAGAATTTTGAGCAAATTGAGTTTTTGTATGCTTATGATTATGTTTCAGGTTATCTTTTATTTCCACCAAAAATTAATGATAAATCTTACTCCCTGACGTAGTTATTGAAATTTTGATTCGGACGAATTGCGCCTAAGTGCGATAAATGAATTCGGCAGAGAGACGAATCGTATACTTAGCTGTACAAATCAGGTTGATGAATAGTATTGTATAGCGGGAAACCCCGAATTTTCTATATTACGTGTCCTATACTGATATATTTGGTACCAACGTATAGCTGTTGGAATCTTCTATCCAGTGATACCAAAATAAGTACAAACATTCCCCACATGATATTGCTGTGGTTTAATAATGTGAGTACGCCCCAGTGAAATAGGAAAATCCCGGAAAATCATACGCAAAATATAGGCCAATATTGTTATTTCTGCTTTATAATCCTCGAGTTTTTGCTAAATATTACAGGGATGACTATTTATAACTTATATAGCAAGTTAAGTATACATAGCCTTAGGACAACCAGTAATTTCTACACAAAAGCTCCAAATTAAGAATGTGTGCTATGGTTTACACGTATTTGTATGCGTATTCGACCTCTCTCTGCGCAGTGGTAGAGACATTTTGGATACAGCATAAAGCCGAATAGCTGTTAAAACGCGTTTTGTGGGATATATCGATTGTTTTAGAACATGCAAGTATTGTAAATAATTAGTGTACATTCACTTCTCAAATGAATGCTCACGAATGTTCTAAATTTTTAGAAGGATCAATGGAATGGTACCAAGATTTTCAAACGCTGTTTACTCAGAACAGCAATTTTGCGTATTCGGCACTCTGCCGTGTTCATAACGATATGCTCCAGGGATTACACATCGGGGCATAACTCACAAATTAAATGTTGCAAACTTTCCTCTAATTCTGTGGAAACTAGGTTTTCAAATATTTATGTATACATTGTACACATGAAAAAATCAGGTTAAAAGTAATAAAACAAATAATAATTCATGATTGCATGATGGCTGTAAATCAAATAGCTAAGATGACACTAATAGGAATTATGGACCTCATATAATAGAATAAAACACTTAACTTCGCACCACTACTTCAATTTTGAATGTTTTCCTTTGCAGCTCTAATATAATTGAGATGCTAAATCAATTTGATTGTGTATATTTGATATTATTATAGTATAATGTAGTAGTACTACAATACATTTGATATATCTATGTTATTCATACTTTATAAAACCATTATCCTATTATGCTATCAAAGTTAGCCTCAATTCATAAGCTTACACAATGAATAATATTGAATGCAGTATAATTGTACAGATGTACAAGAAGAAAATCAATTCATGAAATCCACTCTCCCTGTGGCTCATCTGGTAAAAGTGGGGCAGATGTACCATGATAAATGACTTTGCTACAGTCAGTGCTGATCAGGGAAATAAGCTCATTGTTGGCTACAATTGCATGTCCTGTAAAAATGCCCCGACCAGCATGTGAGCTATCTACTCGTAAGGCAGCCCCTTCACCAGGTCACTTGTGCTGCAGAAGTTTCATCAGCGTTATCTCCTAGATTTCTGCTGTAAAATGCCTAGATATGCTTGATATATGTAAAATGCCTAGATAAGCATGACATAAAAAAGGTAGAATTGGGCTTTTGCAGTTAAAATCCAAAGACATGCCCTTCAGGGTGCACACCAGTAAATAGCCTCCATTGACTTTCTGTACAAACAGGGTCCGGGAAAACATTATTTTCTTGACTCCAGAGCGACTCAGTTCTTCAAAACTAAAGATAAAGACATCCAGTGTAGAGAAAATATACAGAGCCCAGTCATCCCTCTATGGAAGATAATTATGCCCTTAACCTCACACACAGTGTAAATTTCAAATGGAGCCGCTCATTCAAGTAACTCAATTTAAAATTCACACCCCTGTGTTGGAGATTAAGGCCATGTATTCCATGGGGGGGGGGGGGGGGGATTTCAACTGGAATAGCCCAGAAAATGGGTTCTTAATTATTTCAAGAATTACTCTGTGGAAGAAAATACAAGATGACTTGACTATACTCAATGTTTTTAAAATGCTACTGTAAAACATATTGGGCAAACAGTTTTGAAAACAGCTTATCAACACTTTAATTACATTTTGTTTAGTATGTTTTGCAGCTATGTTGTTAAAACATTTTAATACCCTCTATATAACCCGACATTTTGTGTTTGCTGGGTAGCAACAGTACTTCTTATGTACATTATAAGGACCTCAATATAACACAATATTGTAACATAGAAAGAAGGGTGGTTTATTTACGCGCATTTTGATGCCACATACGTCCAATGTCGTTCAATAACAACGAAACAGAATTTAAAAGTGGCAGTTTCTTGAATTGATTTGAATTCAGTGCCAAGATAATGGCGGATCTTTCATGCCACAATGTTTCATAATAACCATTGATCGCTGTAAATTGCAACTTTTAAATTTGCGATATTTTTCTTTAAAAACTACTGTGTTGTTAATACTGAACAACTTTGGACGAATGGGTTATCAAAATGCACATAAATAAAGCATCCTCCTTTCTATATAATTATGTTGAGCTTATATAAGAAGCTACAGGCGTATTTATAATGGCTGTGTTACCTTTTGTGAGGTCTTATTAGTACTGAACACATAATCTACAAAAGTAAATTTCACTCAAAATGCAAACAAAGCATGCATGTAAAAACAGATGCTTATGGTGACACAATCTGCTGGGACCACAGATATCGTGCATGTGTAATGCTACGGGCAATCTGACATATTAGAATGTCCCTCAATGGGACATAAATAGTGGAATTGGAACCAAAATGTGCACTTCTTTTTCAATTTTAGATGAATTTAGATCACAAAAGATGGATTCTAAAAGCTGTTTTGCCAAAACTTGATGTTTTCTTTATTAAGTTGAAAAAGTTATAGTTTTCACCTGAAGGCAAGAGTAGCATCTAATCAAATAATCTACATATGACAGTTTTGAGAATTTCATTGTTTATCTTCCTTTGTTTTGGGTAATATGACCTGTTTTCAATGTATTAAACCCGGAAATATATATGCAAATGTGAGATATCGTATTTGAAATGTGTCTTAAGTGAAAGTGTTTTTGTAGCAGATGTGGCTTTGCTGTGGTTTAATTTGTCCTATTTTGTTGTATCATAATTGCAGAATCCAGACTACTGAGAGACATTGTTCATTGTTTTCTCTTTTTTAGGGTTGCCTGGATACATGAGGCAATGATTATTAGATCTCAATTTTACAACCGCAGCAGTTGTGCATAAAATGTGTGACATAGAATCGATGCTTTTCCAATATTCAAGTTTGTATTACAATGCTCACAAATCAAATACATGTATGAGTTAAAGAATTACTGTCATAGTCATATTACAGCACATTATTTCTGTGAATAATAGATTGTCTTTGATATAGATATTTGTATCGAGGGTATTTATTCTTACTGTGGTAGTGACTTACAGGGCAATGACATGGTCTACAGAATTAAATAGTGCAATGGTGCAATCATATCCATTTAGGACTGCAGGCACAGGGAAGCTATCGCTATCATTTGGTGTCCTGAGAAATGTTAACATAAAGCCATGCCTGCTGTGTACTAGCATAAAACATACTTTGTTAACAATAACAATCAGTTCAATATTACTTTGTTAACAATAACAATTTATACTTTATTGTAACATGCAAAATTGATGAATTTTCACTCTGAATGAAAATTGTGAGGCCAAGGTTCATTGGTACACTTGGGAGTAAATACTTAATTGTATTCTTCAGTTCTTTTCGCTATTGCGAGTTCATTTTATGTTAGCCATAAATCATGAAACATAATTAACTTTTGATGTTATCTAACCTGTAAGTATTTGATAAATACAAAAATATTATTTGCTTGTGTGCAAAATTTACTTTTAAATACACTCCTAATGGTATGTTATATGTTTTATTTGTATGTTCAACATGTGTGAAATGTCAATTTCTTCAGGCACCTTAGGTCTGCTATTTTGCAGTAATAGGTAGTCTTCAACAAAGGACTGCTTGGTTTGTTGAGAGAATTGTTAACCATTAGACTTGTACGTGATCACATTACATGTCAAAAATCTTGACATGTAAGAGTTGTAATCAAGACTATGTACTGGCCGTGGCAGAATATCGATTTTCTCTGAAGCTATTTAAAATATGAAATCACAGAATTGATGTGAGACTGCAAAAGTTAATTGCAGGGAACTGAGTGAAAGTTAATGGCCTTTATTTTTGTATTTGATAGTGTAAAATATGTTGTCAGTCTTCCAGTTACAATTCAAAGCCAAATGTCAAGATCTGCTTGCAAAATTCCATTCTGTATGTGGACCCAGCAACGTAAAATGCTACTGCTGTCTTACAATACATGAATAATGTTCTATCATTGCATCATCTCAAGAACCTCTGAACCAAAACTAGGTATCTTATAATATGTATTTTCTTGTGTAAATACTGTCTTGTGAACATGGCCAACTGTTTACTGAAAGCAATTCCTGCATATCTATCACCTTCATTCTACCTATAACCTATACCTTGCTGTTTTAGGGATGACACCAAAATAGTTCAAGTCCACATTCGATTTCCACAAGTTTGCAATGTATTTGAGGCAGATACTTACCCAATATGCCATACTTTCCCACTGAAATAGTAAAACCCTAGCACTCTTCAGAGTCAATGACACCTGCTAGGTAAATTATATCCCTACTGCACCACTGACCAATATTTATGGTTTGTGGATTGGACTTCTGGACTTCCTTAACCCTAATACTCAAATTACCTTGATATTGAGTATCACTGGCTCCAAAGGCGATGACCTGAAGTGTGGATTCTAACAAATAGAAATGAAGTGTTCAGCTTTCTACATCGGTGTCAGAATGATTGGTAGCCTACTAATTAGTTTTTGATGTCCAGTACTCTCCCAGTGGCATTTCCAAATACAATCATTGATCCACTTGAAAAGAACAGGCTAGATTTGTTGCTTAAGTTTTTATTGTATTAATTAAAATACATTAACATTGTTTTCAAATGTAACAGTTTTATCACCAATCACCGTGGGTGGATGACAATTATATGGAAACAGTCAGGGATCTGTCTTGTAATTTACTGTGTTGTTTGAATCTTATTACTATGACCCGATTGACAGCCTCGGTCACCACTTTAAAAAATTTGATAACTCCAAAACTTGCCACTGAGAAATGATGAGTTTTAAACCTTTCACTATAAAGACAATAGCTAAATTTGAATTCCTGGGCCCATTGGTCTTGCCAATGTTTCCCCAAAGATAAAATAACCTCAAGGGGCTGTGCTCTGATGTATGTGTGCCCAAATTTTGATGTATCTGAATTTTAGAAGCCAATACCATCAATACAAAGCTGTCTATATGGCCAAGATTTATAGCTCCCCTAAGGGTACAAAACAATCAACCTCATGCACGTGATCCCATAGTTATCCGCATTATTGTGTCCCCGTACAGGGCATTGATAAATATTCATGTTATTTTTGTCCGACCTAGACATGAATTGTCAATATCTATTGAAATATATGGCGTCATTGTTGAATGTTTGCCTCCACTGAGAGTAAAATTCCTTAACAATTTTGAAAGCTTCTGAGATGTAAAGAACATCTCCAGAGCAGTGATGAATATTCATAATATGTTTTACTTAATGACATCAAGAAGTTTGCAGCTACCAAAAGCTAAAGACAAACAATACTTTATAAGGATAATTTACAGTATTACTGATTGTATTTAAAATAATAATTTAATATCAGGAACATTTGTTTGCAAAATGTGACCATGACCCGTACGTGATGGTCTATCACTATGAAATAAAATCACTGAAAATAGCACTGACATCTGAAATGAACACTGAACTTGCTGAAAAAACGGTCTCTGTAATAACCACTAAAATAATCACTGAAATTTGATCATTTCAGTGGGATTAGTGAGTTTCAGTGTGATTATTGAAATGACCATGGACACTAATCACACTGAAACTCACTAATCACACTGAAATGATCAAATTTCAGTGAGTGTTTCAGTGATTATTTTAGTGGTTATTACAGAGACCGTTTTTTCAGCATGTTCAGTGTTCATTTCAGATGTCAGTGCTTTTTTCAGTGATTTTATTTCATAGTGTATGTATAGCCATTAGGCAAACTAGAATGTATTCAACACTAATAATTCAAGTGGTAAAGCAAGCAGCAGAAGAACCTGCTACCATTATGTGTATATAATATTTATTACAAATTGCCTCTAGAATGTTTGTAGATTTGTATGAAATTGTGATATAAAATGAAATAAAATTTCTGAGTGAATTAAATATACCCAGATTTAATAATGTCTGTCTTGTCTACTTCATCTGTCCTGCATATCTGTCCCTTATATCAAGCCTTAGGATCTCTATTTAGAACCACCCCTGTGACCCAGCTTAAAGTCATGTTTAGGAATTCAATTTGTATTCATTTTAATGTACATAGTAATTTTGGGTTTTTTTAAAAGTACATTTGTTGCCGAATGAGTAACATGTAATTGAGAAAACCATTGGACATAGCTAGTTCTTGCTCTAAGCCCTCGCTTTAATTTTGGCAACATTTGGGCAAAAAATGTACATAGCAACTGTAATAACAAGTACACCACCATGCAGCTCTACAAAGATCTTCAAGTCCATTTCTAGTTCATCATATTGATCAACAAAGCAGACAATGGATCAAAAAGCTCAGACCACTTGTTCCAAATAAGGCACGTACTTAGCACCAATTGTTAGCTCATGGTATGGAAAGTGGCTGGACTGAATTGTTTGCGAGATAAGATTTATAACATAGACACCTTTTACACATAGAAAAGTCGACTTCAATTGTGACTTTGAATTCAGATTGCGACTAAGGATTAGCATAAATATTTGTTGACATGGTGTTTACATGGTAGCCGACTTCAAAATAAATGAATTTGACTTTTACGCCATCACTTGCTCATGCTTCAAAGTGAAATTTGAATTTGATAAAAAGTGGCTCCAGATCGTCAAATAGAAGTTGACTACTGAAGTCGAGTTCAAAACACAATGACCATATTTACACACAAATAAAGTTGAGTTCAAATTCAACTTAAGTCGACTTCAGGCTCTGTGTGAACAGGGTCATAGTTACAAGATTCACAGATATTCCATCTTATGAAAATTCTCAACTTAAAGTTTGGCTGCATATTTCTAGTTCATGGGTAGGCATTTACAATGTTGTATATCGCAGCTGCAATTGCTTGCTTTTACTTGTTTGCCAATTTATTTATTCATATGACTTTATATAAGTTATATATTATATTTAGGTCATCAAGGAGATGGATTCTTACCAATGTGGAATAACTGGGACAAGTAATGTGACTATATGGAACGATTTTGAATTAATGGGATCTGGGATCTCAAATTTGAAAATGTACTTGAGATCTTATTACTGCCTAAAGTGTAAAGTGAATGAGACTGCATGTTAAGGGTCTCATTCACAGGAGAACACCCATACTATCCCATGATGCAGTAGTAAAATCACACATTGATACTTGCTATATAACCTACTTGCCAAATATGGTAGTCGTTGTTTGTGGAGCATAAAACAAAGTCAATCTGCACATTGCAACTGTTATCTCACACCTTAGTGAAAGCAATTTTATTAATTTGTCAAAACTATGTGCTATGCACTGGTTTATGGAAATGCTATTATACAGCATGGCAGGGTTGTGTAAAGACTTGTGAAACAAGAAATTAATTATGAAACACAAATGAAATAAAATAGGCCATCAAAGAATCACAGGTCTGAAGCTGGAGCTCCTGATCCTGGGCATTAATACAGCGCCCTCTTTTTCTCCTATTTCTGAAACGTTGATCAAATGTATTTTGGTATGTAAGGAAACCTTAAATCGTTAACTTTAATAAACCAAAACAATTCTTTCAATTCTTTTTGAAGAAATGCCTTCTTTAAGAAATGTACCCGTTCTTCACTCTGTCCACGGATGAGGTTTGTCTACATCAAAGATTTAAACTGCTGCATTCGCAAGTATCCGGCGCACAAGGATGGTATACGCAACGCAATTGATGCAATGAGGACTAGAGCTGAAACCTATATTCGTCAATAGACGAATAGGAATATATGAAAATAAAGGGGTTACGTCAAAAAAATTGCAACAAAAGGTTTTGTAACTGATTTTGGTACTATGGGGTCAAACCGTATATTCCCCCGTCTACAAGGAGGCAACCAGGTAGAGGGCAGAGCAGCACAGTAAACTCACTTCAAAAGAACCGAAGACAAACTAAACAGCCCTTTTCAGGGCTACCTTTCATTCCAAAAAGAGAAATGATTTATGTTGTCAATAAAAAGAAACCAAGAAACAATAAAGTAAGAAAGTAAAAGTAAAGGTAAAGGAGACGACCCTGTATAAACAGTGATCGGAGTGCCCATCTCTCTTTCATTGGTGATTGGGCCAGACTCCTCCATGCAATGTTGCTATAGGGGATCGCTACACCTCCTCTACAGCGAGTCTGTTACCTTCCCAGCATTTAAGAATGCCGGTACCCATTTAAACACCTGGGTGGAGAGGAGTAATCGAGATAAAGTGCCTTACTCAAGGGCACAACACGATGGCGTCGCCGGGGCTCGAACCCGCAACCTTCCGATTATGAGTCCGGGCCCGTTCCGCTCGGCCACCGTGCTCAAGTAAGAAAGTAAGGAACATAATAAAACAAAAAGGCAAAAAATAACCGAGAAAAACATAAGTAATTGCAAGTATAGCAAAAGAAGTCCCATCCCACATCAATTTCGCCCAAATTAATGACACTTTACAAAATCCATAACCCATAAGCCCACCGGTAAAGCCCATTCCCTAAAATAAAGTTGTTATTTTATAAAGTTACGAGGGCCGGTCAAAAAGTTCGTAGAACTCGGTATGTTACTTTATATATATGGTCAATTCCAGCCAAAGCGGGCCAAAATTCTCTCTGGGGGCCATTTTGAAAATGTTTTCCTTTAAAATTCTAGACTTATCAAATGAGACGATCATGTCTAGTGAATCATCAGGTGGAAGTGCCATCGGATTGAAAAATAACTTTTCTTGCTAGACCAAATAAAGTGTTAAATGCGCATATGCATGTTACCCACGAATTCAAGCATTTTTCACCTGTTGTACGCCATAAAATTTCACTTTCTTTAATATCTTTCAATATTTTATGTGTGACTCATATACACTAGAAATCGGTGAAGACTTTGAATGTAAAATAGAATTGTATTACATATATCTACAAAGAAATATTTTGGTTATTACAAATTTTAAGAAAGAACCAGGTGTACAGTTAAGATTGTGTCAATTCTTCGAACTCTTTCCAAAGTGGCTGTCATTTAACATTACTGTATTATTTCGAAAGATTAGAATAAATGCTTCATATAAATATAAAGTTAGATTTTGTATCTCGTCGCAGGATGAGGATCTCGGATGGATTCGTGGGTAACAGCGTCTGGAAAATAGCAATTCCTATTAATTTTTTTAATAAAAATAAAAAATACTTTTCCGTATGTCAATAATTCAGGCTGCAATGGCACTAAAATGAATTTTAATCAAAATTCAGACTACATGGAATATTTAGAATGGATCATTATGGCATTTTGGGTATAAAAATTTTGAGAATAATGAAGTTGCCAAATTCAAATAGACAGAGCAAACAGTTTTATATTATTATTTTAGTAAAATCATTCCATATTTTCATGCAGCAATATTCTATTAACTCGTGTTTGACAGTTCCTATGAACTAAAACACTATCAATACATTGTTAACTATAATTTAAGTAGGGATTCGTGGGTAACCAAAATGTTCGTGGGTAACACATATTTGAAGGTATGTATTGGTAAGCGGCAAAATAGAAAATATTACAGAAGGTTGGAAACCACCATGCGGTTATTCCTCCATTGTGTTTCAATGATTCCCGTTTCTCTAACCAATTGCATTTACCCAAAAAATGGTAACTTAGGATAATCAATCAAAACTTCATGATACAGCTTCAGTATACCTTCAAGAGGACGCTATTAAACAGGACTGTTTTGGAAACTATTTCGCATGTTTTCAAAATGTTAAGATGCATAAGAAACATATAATTTACGAGTAAATCCTTGGATTCGTGGGTAACGCCGAATTCGTGGGTAAAGCTATAAGTACTATACACCAATCCGACTTCGCCATTACTGCGGTGTCCCCGATGTAAAACTGCGGTGTCCCGAAGTCGGGGGTTCCACCTTCCACCCATTATTTATTGCGTGCTACACAGAATTGTATCCGGGAATTGTACACAACAGTGATATTCAATACACGATCATAAGTATTGAATTACGAATTAAATCTCCCGCTCTGGTACATCTGTGTTACCGTCAATAGAGGGCCAAATACAGTAAACGCTTCTCGGATTGGTGTATAGTACCGTTTGGGGTTTGCGTTTCTTAGGTGTATAAACTGTAAGTACTGTCAAAATTATAGGATACCCATGGCTTGAATATGTGCTGATTTAAACTTAAAATAAACAATCTCCTTATTTTTCAAGGTTAGCATCTATTCGGGATTCGTGGGTAACAAAAGTTTAAGCCGTCGTAGATTCTTTTTTAAAGCGGTGAACGTATTTTTACGATTTACAATTTTAAGCGCTTGTCAAACTAAATTCAGTGTCCAAAGTCATTAAATGTTAATTTAAGTTATGGCAATTATATTTGCTGGACTCGTGGGTAACAGTTGATACGTGGGTAACGTGTGATTTGATTTTATTGAATTTTATGGGTAAAACGTATTTGCATAAAATAATCACTTGGACCTCAGAATTATAGAACGAAACTTCGTTTCATGATATAGTCATTTATGGCATATTCACTTAACATTTTTCAGAACGATCATTTTATTTTTGATACGCGGGTAACAAAATTATTAGCCAAATTGACTTAATGGCCTCTAGAGTCCACAAACTTTGGTGGAATTCAATCGTTTTACATATGATAAGAGATCATGCAAACGTCTTTCTAACGGTAATAATTTCATTTTGATTGAAGGACATTCAATGACATATATGGTGATTTATCTTTGAATTCGTGGGTAACACCAATTCATTTAAGCTATCATAACTTGTCCCCTGGTATGACTTGCTAGTAAAGGCCTATATGCACAAAGAGAGCACATTGGACGTGACATGATATGCTCCATCAATAACGTGATTTCCTTTATTAATGACATTTTAAAGTGGAAAGTTAACATAGAGAGAATTTTGTCCCGCTTTCGCTGGAATTGACCATATACATATACATTAAATTCTTATAAGGCGCAATATCCAGTATGATCAAGGCGCCATACAAAATACAACAAATAATACCACATGAAATATAATACAAAGCAAAAATACAAATTCAGATTAAAACAAATGAGTTTTCAAGAGTTTTTTGAAAACTGCAATTGAGCCGGCATTTCTTACATGCTGCGGAAGTGAGTTCCAACGTGATGGGCCTGCAACAGAGAAGGCTTGTTCTCCTATACATTTCTTACTAATTTGTCGCACGGTATTAAATTTGGTCTCATTTGAAAGCTTGTTCCTTCAAAACATGACTGCAAAGATATTATATTTTTGCATCACTGTATATGGGCAGGACACTCTTCAGAGGAAGCCTACCTCCATGAATTCACAGGTACTACCAGAAGTGAATACAGGGTCATCATGGAAATTCCTCCAGACGGTGGTGAAAACTCAAATAAACTTTAACAATGTACAGTTGTTGTAAATGGCAATGAAGTACTCGGTATTCAACAGCAACGAAATGGCTCTTAGAGTTCAAGAATGGAATACGCGTCCTTGAAGATCATCCAAGGTCCAAAAGACTTGCTGACGTCACCACTAATGATATACGCGCTGGTACAGTGGCATTGATAATGAATAAAGAGCCAAATAAGAAAGATGAGATAGCCACAGAATATGACAACTCTGATGAATGTGTTTTCAATATTAATCCATACCCATAATCCATTGGGTATCCCAGGGTGTATTCTAGATGGGGTCCCAGAATCTTCATGTACAAAATTGATACCAGTTGACATATTAAGGTCCACACCTTCTATACACTTAGAATGAAGACCAAGGCAAGTTTAATCTATATGTGGCTAAAGGTGATAAGGCATGCATTAATCACTGGAATTATGAGTGAATTTAGTGGAAGCACCTGGATCTCACATCCCTAAGAAGATCATCACTCTGTCACCGTAGTGCAAGGTCTTCATCGCTGTTTCTGAGATCCAGGGATAGTCTTGATGACAGATCATTTGCCAAATGAAAGTACAATTGTAGGCATATATCATACAATTTTTATAGCAAAATTGAGGCAAGCCATCGTGTGAAGAAGGTTGATGGTAGGAATGTGGCTGTTCTCGGATTGTGTCCTGTACGCTATTCTTAGTTTGTCAAGCTGCCATTCACGATAGAGGGGTCAGTTAATTAAACTAACATTGTGGTTCAGGCATGGCCTTCAGTTAGTGAAACCTATTTTAGAATTTTAAGTCCTACCTTCATAATACCAGGTTTGCTGGTGATCAATGCTGGTGAGCCTTCACTGAAGAGTGGCTCAAGGAGCTATCGGAAGACTTCCATTTTGTTGACATAGAAGGTTTCAAGAAAAATTGCGACGGGTACATTAAGGTTTGTATTGACCATGCTCAAGGGAGAGATAGAAAGAAATTGGCTAGTACTCTTTCAAGTACCTTGTTCTACGAACTTATTGACCGCCCCTCGTATCATCGAGGAATGTTTTATATCCATGCATGGTATATGCACTTTTCAACCTTTAAAGTAGCCAAACCTCCTCCGTGGACAGAGTGAAAAACGGATACAATTCTTTAAAAGGGAATATCTTCAAAAATTATGAGCCGATTGAAATAATTGTTTCGGTTTATTATAGCTAACGGGTAAAGGCTTCTTTACATACCAACATATACTTGATCAACTTTTTTCAAATAGGAGAAAAAGAGGGCGCAATGAGGGGCCTCTTTTTTTTGGGACACCCTGTACTTTGCAACAACAACCATGAATCGAGTACTTGTTAGCCTAGGCTGTTTTTGATCAACAAACGTTATGACACGCCTATGAGGGTGATGTGAGTAAAGACAAAATCTGCCATGTTGACCAATTCAGCTTCAGTTTATTGCTTGATTGATGGGAAGACATGATGTTCTGTTAGTTTCATCAATTCAACTAAAGTCGTCTTCAGGCTCTCTGTAAACAGGGTCATAGTTATAAGATTAAAAGATACTCCATCTTATGAAAATTCTCAATTTATAGTTTGTCTGCATATTTCTAGTTCATGGGTAGACATTTACAATTTTGTATATCGCAGTTGCAATATTGCTTGCTTTTACTTGTTTGTTTGCCAATTTATTTATTCATGACTTTTTGAAGTTAAATATTATATTTAGGTCATCAAGGAGATGTATTCTTACCAAAGTTGAATAACTGGGACAAGTAATGTGACTATATGGAACGATTTTGAAAATGCAGATCATTTATACAAATGGGATCTCAAATTTGAAAATGTACTTGAGATCTTATTACTGCCTAGAGTGTAAAGTGAATGAGACTGCATGTTAAGGGTCTCATCTGCAGGAGAACACCCATGCTATCCCATGATGCAGTACCCACACTCACATTGAACCTTGCCAAATAGGATAATCATTGTTTGTAGAGCATGTAACAAAGTCAGTCTGCACATTGCAGCTGTTATCTCACACCTATGTCAAAACTAGGTACTATGCACTTATTTAAGGCATGAAATAATTATGAAATCACAAATGATATAAAATAATCCATCAAAGGATCACATGTCTGAAGCTGGAGCTCCTGATCCTGGGCATTAATACTTTGCAACAACAACCATGAATCGAGTACTTGTTAGCCTAGGCTGTTTTTTGGTCAACAAACGTTATGACACGCCTATGAGGGTGATGTGAGTAAAGACAAAATCTGCCATGTTGACCAATTCAGCTTTAGTTTATGCCTTGATTGATGGGAAGACAGGATGTTCTGTTAGTTTCATCAATACATGTAAGTCGCAGTCTATATGGTGAAAGCAAGTTTGAAAAATATTGTCCTATAAAAGTCTCAGTGGTTTTAAACATATTTCAATTCTGAAATCAAATTACCTAAGTGGCTATCATTAAGGCAGTCGTGCCCTCTCAGAAATGCATGTGGGAAAGTACCATAACTTCATTATGTATTGCATACAAAAGTACAAAAGTTTTAATGGAGTCTACATTTATATAAGCAAAGATTTCTTGTACATAAAAGCATTGTTTTTTTACCTGGGTAAAAGTCAAGAGTCCTTTTCCTTATTTTTCATGAATGATTAAGTTTCAACAAATGTAATTTATAGACAGATAATATAGTGTTAATATTTCATCTCAGATATTTATGATGTATCTTTATGTTCTGAATAATTCACAACTATCAGAAGATAACTTTGAAGTAACATTAAAACATTAAAATGTGGTTTATTGTTGTGTAAATAAGACTGTTCTTCACATCTTTGTTTTTATTTCATCAAAATAAATTGCTTTTTTGATGATGAACCTTTACTAGTTTGTTTGCAAAATGCAGTAAATAATTAAGTAGGGCTTGGGGTAAAAAGTTTACAGTTCGCTTTTTCTTTAGTTTTCATGGTTGTGCGATGTTAACATTCAAATTGAACTGAATGTTTGTATACAGTAGGCCAATGAAAGTCAATTCTGAGGTCAAACAAGGAAGGCAACTACTGCATTTTTAATTATTCATTATTTATGATATGTGTTATCATTCATTATTCAACAAAATGTAGGTTTTAAATATAATATTATACTCTGATGAACTCGATAAAAAGAGTCAAGAAATATACACGAATAAGAGATACTCAGTGATTTTAATATTTGGACCATATTCCATCTTGCATGAATTTTGGTGTAAAAACAAAGAAAAAAACCCCACATTTTGAATATTATTTTTTTTAAAGATTCTGCATAATGAATAATAATAATGTACAAATGCAGGTGTAAAAACCTCAAGAAATTTCACTGATACAATATGCTTCTACCCATAAGATATAAGCTTCACTAAAATCGATACTGTGACAAGCGAAATATGCAACTACGTCACCACTGAACTCAAGGTGAACCACAACAAGTGTTCTCAAGACCATTGACCATGAATGGAGGCATTTTGTCCATCAGATAATGGAATATTGCAAAATATATTTTGTTCTTCCTATTCCTTTACCTATAGTAGCTACTATTGGACACCCCTGAAGGGAGGATGCACTTTGGTTTTCAAATGAGAGAATACTTGAGGACACTTATGATATTGCAAGTCAAAAGTCCACTGAAGAGATTATGGGACTATACCATTGACGTCATCCACACAGTGAATTCCAATCTGGTCTTCACGTAAAGTGTTGTAATTGCACGTTGCAATTCATTTTCCTTACGGGCCAGTTTAAGCTTCAGGAAGGTAACAGCGGTCTACATTATTTCCAATAAAACATTACTGTTGCTATTTTATGATTCTATGATTTGATATAGAAATGCCCGATATTTTCATCTGGGGTGATGGGGGTCCACATAGATCTGCCTTCAAGAAAGCATTGATCATTTGAATATCATCTTTTACCAAAAAGATAATTTGACAAATTTCACACATTTTTTGACAGATTAGCCAGCATCGTATGTCAATGTGTGTGAAAGTTGACAAAATAATCAAATTTCCTAATCTAATATAATTATCCAAGAAGGGGTAGAGAAACAAAGTTAAGATGTTTCAAAGGTAATTTTATTAAAGAATTCATGGTGCAACATACAAGAATAGAGATTCTTGAAGGCCCTGCCTGTTGGAAAAAAATGGGTCAACAATTCAGTGAAATTTAAACACACATATTGTTAAAAAAAGTATTCCAAAATAAATAAAATACCCACTGGGCAATGTGTTATATACCCCCTCAGAGGAAACAATTACAATTGAAAGGGTGCAAAAATTTGTATATACCCCTTCAGCAAAATGCTACACCAAAACCCTGGACTTGATGAAATTGCTGGCAAATTTGTTTTGATTTTGCAAATTAAATTCCAGGAAACATTTATTTCATTTTTGTAAAGTAAATTAAATTTTGAGAATTTTCTTGGCCCAACATTATAATGTTGGACCAAGAAAATTCTCAAAATTTAATCGCCACTGAATATCAGACATAATGTCATTTCACAAAAGCAAAAAGGTTGCTGCAAAAATAACTTGTTGAGGATTCAGGGTATAATGTGTAGACTGTCTATGTATCAAGCCTGTATAATATATGTATCTAATTGGTTCAAAGCACTTTATGTCATAGCAAATTGCTGTTCTGTTTTGTCAGGCTTTTAAATCTGAAGTGCAACAAGGGTATCAATAAAAATAAAAGCCTTAGGAATATAGAAACAGTTTACGCTGACTCTTACAGGTATCATATGTAATCACACCAGGAAATTCACCTGCCGTAGACAATGTCAGGCTCTGTGACAGCAACATAATAAAGAAAATGCTCTCAGCGTATAATTAAAAGGGTAACAGTTGCAAGCAAGCAAGTATGCTCCCCCTTCACAGTGATATGATTTCAATAAACTCTGGAGCTCGACTAGGGGTGACATCCCGCTATCTCTAAGGTCCGCTATCTCTAAGGTTCGCTATCTCTAAGGTTCGCTATCACTAACGTGTAAAGTCTATGGAGACAGAATCCCGCTATCTCTAATAGAGAAAAAGGTTCGCTATACCTAAAAAAGGTCCGCTACTTCTAAGGTTCGATATCACTAATTTAAAATAAGGTTCGCTAGTTCTAAGGTTCGATATCACTAATTTTAAATAAGGTTCGCTATCACTAATTTAAAATAAGGTTCGCTATCACTAATTTTGAATAAGGTCCGCTATCACTAATTTATTGAAGGTTCGCTATCTCTAAGGTTCGTTATCACTAATTCCAATAAAGGTTCGCTATACCTAAGGTTCGCTATCACTAATTTTAAATAAGGTTCGCTATGCCTAATTAATTAAGGTTCGCTATCTCTAAGGTTCGTTATCACTAATTTCGATTAGGGTTCGCTATACCTAAGGTTCGTTATCACTAATTTTAAATAAGGTCCGCTATCTCTAATGTTAAAAAAGGTCCGCTATCTCTAATGTTAAAAAGGTCCGCTATCTCTAATTTAAAAAAGGTCCGCTATCTCTAATTTCAAATAAGGTCCGCTATCTCTAATTTTAAATAAGGTCCGCTATCTCTAATTTCAAATAAGGTCCGCTATCTCTAATTTCAAATAAGGTCCGCTATCTCTAATTTTAAATAGCGCCCGCTATTCCTAATTTTATATAAAGCCCACTATACATCTCTAATTTTCAATAAAGTTCGCTCTTTCTAATTTAAATTAGCCCACTATCTCTGACTTAAATGTTATTTTAAATAAAGCGGGAAAGGCGCCATCGGGTTGAATAGTTTATACGGGTGAAAATATACACATAAAGTACACGAACTCTTAAAAAAAAAGCCGTTTCTTAAACACACTAAAACTAAATTACAAGATAAAGTAGTCAATAGATAGAGAATTTTGTCATGCATATTTTCATGGCCTGCTAATATAAACTTGATGTGGGAGTTACCACCTGTTGATGGAAGCAGGAGGCTGCGGTCTTCGGATGGCTGGTAAAGCTGCCGATCTGAAGCCTGATGTGTTATTGATGTAACTGCTTTATGGTAGGATGTTCCAAATGACACTGACCCCAAAGTGACCCCTTTTGTTGGGAAAAATCCTTGTTTTCCTTTCCATCACATGTTGTTTGGAAGATATAAATTGAAAGTATATTATCTTATCTTAGATTAATAGCAACGTTTGTACAGGGTAGGTCAAAATACCTGGTTTTAATTTGAACATTGCTATCCAGACCTCAAAAACATGTTGCAACACATTTTCAGCCTTCAGTTGGCAATAGCAATTCTAATTCTTAAGGTCAGTTAGGTAGCTGTTGTGAATACATGTAGGTCCAATGGTGGTTTCTTGTGAATAGTATCGACTGCTGGTGAAAATAGTATGGTTATTTTAAAGCAGACTTGACGAATAATTCAAATATCTCAATTGCACTTGTGTAGGTCTTGTGGTTCTTGAGTTATGATCTACATAAACATCTTCATAAAGCGACATATATATCAAAAACCACAATACATTAAACAAAGTGGATATTTTATATTCCATACCCATTTAAATCTTCAGGTGTATCCTTCTATTTATTATTCACAAATCTAGACAATAACTACATGCAATTAAAATGCGACAGATTTTGTACAGGGTGTATCAAAATGGTTGGTACACAATAGTTTCCAGTGATTATGGACAAGGCTGTCACATCAAAATACAAGATAGGGGCTACCTAATATACCGTATAGATAGATGAATGTTATAAAAGGTTATAAAACTATAAATTCTGGGCATTTCAAGAGGATCCAATGCTGCAAATGGAAGAAGCAGGCTTGTTAATAAATACCCAAAACTGAATCATGGGTACAAATCATTTTGATACAGCCTGTATGCAATAAAACTCCAAAGCTTGAGCTTTCATTTGAGACTAAATTTGAATTTGTACTTTGATTGAAAATAAAAGTATTACCACATTTTATCCACCCTGTATGTAGATTCAATCAGCACATTGCTAAGACCTGCTCTTGAAAAAATACTCTTATATCATCACAGATAGTTTTGTCTTGCTTATCTAGAATTGGAAGTACAAGATGGTATCAAGTAATAAAATTAAAGGGATTAAAAACACGGACATTTTTAATTGGGATTAAAATCAGTCAAGGGATTTGCTGGATCAGGGGTTGCTGAATTATTTAGCTAGGCATTGAGTCTGAGGTGAAGGTTTTTTTTCTTACTACGCTTTACATGTCACCAGATGAGTGAAATATACTTGTCTGCCATTTTTGTCAATTTTTTTTTGTGGCTTAAGCTAAAGTTGAGTATTTATGATATGTTTCAAATACAAAAACTTTAGGAGACGGGCACTCATTTCGCCCCTTTGTACAGATCCACCATCTTGTTACCAAAACCAGGTCCTCCCTGCAAATGTATGCGCAAAATGTGCATTTTTGTTTCTTGCTTGCCAGAAGATAGCACGCTATGCTCATGCGTTTGACAGGCGTACGCACACACACAGCACACACTATGTGGTGACCGTGCGATCAGCAAATACCACACCATATACTTACATCACATAACAAAATAGAAAGCAGTGGCTTTTGTTTTAAATAATGAATTGTGTCATTTCTGATGCAGGGAAATGAGGACCGAACTTTCGTTTTGCTAACAAGTGGTCACTCAACTCCTTATCTCCTTCAAATTGTCTGGCTTATAGTCCCATCCTCTTTATCCAACTATCTGATTCGTCTGTTTAGAGTGAAAAGAGACAGCCGTGTTCAATTTATTCATTAAACTGGGACTATTGCGTTTGATATTCTGTACTGTGCAAGTTTCTCCAGACCAAAAGGATGATATCAGTAAGGTATTGAGTTTATTGACCTGTTTTGAGTGGTGGCTGATGGCTGGAGTGGATACTTAGCCATATATGGTATTGCTTACAGAATTGGGACTATATAAATGGACCTTGACATAGAGAGAGGAAAACAATTAGGCCATACATGCAGATTTGGACTTGAAAACATCTACTTGAGCTGCAAGAAAACATGACTATTTAAAAGGAACTGAAGAGAAAATGCAGAGATACAATGTATTTAGTACAAACTTGTCAAGAACTAATTGCAACAATTTGTTGTTTATATTATTAGTTACCCACAATGTCTGTAGAATCCCCATCAATTGCAGACAGCTATGTTAAAGACTCTGCAAGAGTTTATTTGCACTGTCCGATTTCCGCATTCCGTACTTCCGTACCGGATGCTAAAAATTGATCGCATATAGACGAATCCAACGAGCCAAGTCATGGTCAGGATTTGGTCGGCCATCTTTGGGTAGCCGCTAGCATCAACCTGGTGTTGTGAGTGCCCAATTGTGCAAATAAAAGCCGCCTAACACCTAGAGAAGATGCAAGGAAGAGGAGGGTTAATAGAATAATACAATAGAGGTAATCCCGTCGCATCTATTCATGACATAGTCCTTTTGTTCGTACATCCATTTGTAGCGTTTGATACCGCGTGTAGTTAATCCGATTATTATGTCACTTCAACAGCGAATAGACCATAGAAGCTGTGTGTTTTTGCCGAAGGGAACTGTAGGGCCTATTGTGTTGTAAACTTGTAAACTTCTTTTGTCTACCTGTGTTTTCGCGGAAGGTGTAAAACGGGTGATGGAATGCAGGTTACGATTTCAGCAAAGGCCGAATCATTTCACATTTTGGATGCATTGTAGCCGACGGCTACCCAACTAAGATGCAATCTTACACAACTACCCAACGGCTACCTGCTAGTCAGGTATAGAAATGCGTGGATTTGGATTCGTCTATAAACAATTTAAAATCGTATTCGCTACTTGCTTGGTTTCTGCCAATTGCCATTATGCACTATGTGCGGGGATAGCCTCGAACTGGATCAATCCCAGCATACATGAACGGGAGAATTACGTAACCTTACACATACTATTATATGACTGGTTCAATCCCCATTCATTTATGCTGCCAGTTTGAGGCTCTCCCCGCACATAGTGCATAATGGCGGAACCATGCAAGTAGCAAATTGCAACCAAACTGGGGTTCTTGTTACGTTGCTTATCTTCATAATAAAGCATTTTGATGCATTGAAAGACATTTCCATCTATTTAGCCAGTCTTCAAGCTTGCGCAGACCATCTGAAAGTGTTTGCAGCTCCTGCTGCATTTTTTGATGCACTGCACAGTGATCTGCATTTGTTTCCCAATCAATGTTTCCTTGGTTGATGTTGTTTGACACAGAGAGGTACAATTGAGGATGCTATAGTTAAAAAAGGGGTTAAGTTACAAAATCTTGAAAAGTCAGTTTCTGCTATATGTACACCCTCTGTGCAAGTTTCATAGTGATATAATGCAGTGGCGTAGCCAGGATTTTGGAACCGTGGGGGGGGGGGAGCATAACTTTATAATGTACTGATGGAAATATTTTTGGCCGACGGAAATTGTGATTAGTTGACCAAACAATTTTTGCATGGTTTGAAAAAGTGAAGAGCAAAAAAAAAAGAAGAAGGATGATAGATAATAGGCGGTACCTACATAAAAACACAAAAATTTTATGTATAATTCAATTTCATTCAAAATTTTTCATCATTTTTTTACAATTCTCCCCTTTTTCTGTCACTCTGGGTAAAAAATAATCTCTTGTTAACCCAATTTTTTTCACCAACGCCTTCTGTCTACCGACGGCCTTACATGAACCGACGGCAATGACGGCCCCTGCTCCCACCCTGGTTACGCCACTGATATAATGTTGTAGAGGATTGAAACTGCATGGTCAAAACCACGTAGCATTGAAAAACATCGGACTCTATGTTAAAGGTTCGGATAGCGATGTTTGCACAATATTTTGGTGGAAAAAGAGAGCACATCAGACACACTAAATTGCATTCTGAACTCAAGGAATGTCCTTCTGATATCAAGTGATTTGAATTTTTTGAAATTCGCCTATAATACAAATTTTATGATAAACTATTCAAAGATGATATTTTTGACATTTAACAGTCCTCAAAGTAAACTTTATAAATGATATGTGTTCAAAGTATATGAAACTGCGAGGAAAAGCCATCAACCAGATTTAGGCGCTCTGTGCTTTGTGGAGCGCCATATAAATGTTTTATAATAATAATAATAATAATAACCACATGAATATTTTGACCTTTCGTATTGAAGATATACATGAATTTTTGGTCTTTTTATGAAATCAATTAAAAAAAAAAATCCATTTTTGATAGTTTGCCATAAAATTTGTATTACCATGGGTATATCACGAGTTTCAAAAAAATGAGAAGGAAATTCCTCATATTCAAAATATGGTGTGTCTGATGTGCTCTCAGGCCCACAAACAATGCTGCGGAAAGGTGGGTGACCGAACCTTTAACCTCCTTTTAGAACTAGTCCTCAATTGTTGTGGTCAGCAGTGGTCAGAGATGAGTATTATATGATTCAAATATGAAAACTGAAGCCAACTTCATGGCATTGCAATAATATCCAAACAAGTTACTTTGAGTGTATTTTAGTATTCATAAACACTTGTTGCTATAGGGTATGAAACGTGTTATTCAGTGAAAAGCAGGAATTGCTAACTCTAGGGGATGAAAAGAGGTCAAAAGGCTGATATAGATTACAAAGCACCATTTGGCCTAAATTTGTATTTTCAGGGCGTAAACCACCAAATAACTTCTCCATTGAAAAGCACGTAAAAATCACCTTTTTTAAACGGCGTTTTCTACCAGGTGTGACAATATTTTTCACTTTTTAATGTCATCCATGTATTAATTAAGGACTGAAATTTGATTTAAGCTTAAATTTTGGGGAACTTTACAGGTTCAGTTTTTTATTAAAAAATGTTGAAAAGCGACGCCGCTATTTCAACCCCAAAACTAGCATTAAAACTTGTTCCGTTAGCAGGAATTCGGACAGGGCCTACTTTTCTTGTGAAATCGATTTGTATAATTTCATATCTATTTTAGTCATTAATAGGTTAGCATCTTTCATTTAAATCAGAACATGCCAACCTCACGAAGAACATGGTCCCTAAGGACACCACATTGTCTCATGTAGCCATATACGTTTAACCGGAACTCATCACCATTGCACCTTTCGCGCAGTGATTTAGTGTAATACGCCCTTCAGTACAGTTTGACTTAAATATATAAAGTCTAGGGCACCATTCATGACGTGTGTTGATCTTCAAATTTGTACATTAGAGACTTTGCATTGATCAGCTATTTTAGGAAGGCCTGCATATTTGTCTGAATATTCCTTTGGGCTACATCCGTTGGGAAATTCCTCAGATATAAGAAACAAAAAGATGTGGTGGTTTTAAATCTATCCTCAATACATGCTGTTCTATATGCAAATAACCGAGAAAGAGGTGCAGAGATGGGGAAAGTTCTAAACCAAATATTACAATGTAGATCATGGTGATGTTAGTGAGGAAGAGGTGCAGAGATGGGGAAAGTTCTAACCCAAGTATTAGATCATGGTGATGCTAGCTGAGGAGGACATACAGAGATGGGGAAAGTTCTAAACTAAGTATGAGATCAAAGTGGTATTGGCACAATGGGTAGATACTTCAATATTTCCCAATATACAAATAAGGGTTAGGGTTACACTCTCTAAAATGGATGTTAGAGAGTGTAAATTATGTGAAGAGGAAAATCACATGATATGGGTGTTAATTTAAAATAGCTGTGGCATTTGGTCTTCAGGTCCTACTTCTATTGACCATTTGCACATATCTTCCTACTGGATTCAATATTCTTCATTCTTGAGTAAGCTTATGAATTGAGGCTAACTTTGATATGATAACAGGATAATGGTTTTAAAGTATAAATAACATAGATATATCAAATGTATTGAAGTGCTACTACATTATACTATAATAATATCAAATTTACACAATCATGTTGACTTAGCATCTCAAGTATATTAGAGCTGCAGGAAAACATACAAAAGTTGAAGTAGTGGTGGGAAGTTAAGTGTTTTATTCTATTATATGAGGTCTATAACTCCCATTAGAGTCATCTTTGCTATTTGATTTAAAGCCACAATGCAATCTTGAATTATTATTTTTCTATTATTTTCAACCTGATTTTTTATGTGTACAATGTATACATAATTATTTGAAAACCTAGTTTCCACAGAACGAGAGGAAACATTTCATTTTTGAGTTATGCGCCAATATGTAATATCTGGAGCATAAGCTTATAAAATAACTTGCCAGGACTGCTTCATCCTTTGGTGCTCAAAAATCAATACTTATCAAAAATTCTTGTTTTCCGGTATGATCAATGAACCATATCTCTTTTTCGAGCATGGCAACTATTTGCTTATTTGTGACAACAAGTCTTATTGTAATGTTTTAACATGTGTTAACTTTCACCTACTTGGAAGCAACTAAATGTGTTGTGTTTGTCGGAAAACAAAGTAATTTGTGACTAATTATCACGATGACAATAATAAATCTCCTGTATAAATTGACAGTTAAATCAACGATGTAGTGATACTTCTTTCATTTGCTTCATTATTTTTGCTTAAAATAGATAAATTTTTAAGTCATTACTATTATTTTATTGTTATTTTAATTGCAATAATAGCAACATAAAAATTGGACAGAAATTGTATATTATGGCTTCAATGCGATATAATTTGGTGATAAAAATAAATGGGGGTCCACAACTCTTTTCATTACTCAATAATCATGTTTGCTGTTTGCTAACTCTACCCATATGTGTCATTTTCACATAGTATTAATGTCATTATACACCATAACATGTGCAATTTGCTCCAATGTAATAAGCATCGCTTCTACAGTTTATTCAACCCTTTGTAAGAAAATTAGAGATAAAAATAAGAAAATTATATGTTATGGCTGGATCATGATTTTACATGATGAAACAAAGAACATGACAAAAAGCAAATCTCAGATAAATTGGGTTTTGAGATGTCCAGCACCTCCTGGGTGATACTGAAGGGATGTTGCAGCCAACAAAATTGTTTCACTTGCCCAAGATCGCAACAGTCGGAGAAGGCTTGTAGTAGCCTGCTCCGCAGTCAACTGATGATGAATCAAAACCCTAATTACTCAGGGCACGTTTGGATTTTAATAGCTTTTGTGGTGACATTATTCCCCGAAGTGACCAATGGGAAGGAAGAACCATATGACAAAATGAAATAATGGTTCACAATAGTCTCTCCTAATATTGTAAAAAATAAGAGTACATAAAATGTCCATATACCAAAATAATTTTCCTCAGTTTGCAAGTTGAAGCATGCAGCACATATTTACACAGTTCAACCTATCTGTGATTGGTCGCTGCATGGTTTAGTGGTGACAATTCAACATTGCTCCCCCCATGTCATCAGCATCCGGAAGGAGACCAGGGAGAAAAGGTAATTTTTATATTATGTCTGTAACTCCCATAAAGATGCAATGGATACATTGCAGCATAGACTCAGACTGGGGGCATGTGCAGCAATTCATGGTGATATTACGTAGTGGTCTGTAATTGTTGTGGGAAGTATGCACTCATGAGTGATGGAGCACCATTAGATGGTGGTGTGCTGGTACTAGGATCAGGAGGCCCTGGTTTAGGCCCTGGTGACATCTCAGGCCTGTGATGATATTACGTAGTTGTCTGTAATTGTCGTGGGAAGTATGCACTCATGAGTGATGGAGCACCATTAGATGCTGGTGTGCTGGTGCTAGGATGAGGAGGCCCTGGTTTAGGCCCTGACGACATCTGAGGACCTCCAGGCACATTCTCCGATAAAGTGTTCAAAATGCCAAATATGTGTCGCCCATAGTTTCATGTCGTATTCAGACTTGTTTCGTCAGAAAGAAATAACTTTTATTAATATAACTTATACTTAGGAGTTGCTTTTTAAAATGTGTGAGGCTAGAGGTTGTAACATGCCTAGAAAGTATAAAACAATAAAGCTGATTATGCATGTCCATTGTTTTCCTCCATGCCGCCAGCCAAGGTGTGTTCCGTATAATGTGTCCCTGCTCTCTAAACATGCGCGCATATAATGGATTATAGGTACTTTTCATTAGCTGGTATCGTGCCCTAATTATAAAGTATAAATCATCACAACACAGATTATTAAATTTTTCCAACAGGTCTTTCAGACTATGTCGCCAATATTGTTCACAGATACGTTACCATATTTCTAATGGATAACAATCTGTGAAAATAATTAACTAGATGAATGTTCTCATATGTGATGGATCAAGCAGGCTCCATAGTTATATTATATATATGGAACATAACACAATGGTTTCAAAGTAAAAAAATAGGTCTATTAATGGCAAAAGTCCTGATGTTACGTTCATGCCATCACAGATACGTTACCTAAATTCTACCCCCCTTGGAAAAAACGCTGTGATAAATGAAGCCAAATACCATACCAGACTTTAGTACATTGGGTGATGACTGATCAAGTATGGGTATTAAGTCGGTCAGTTTTTACACTTGCACGATTAAGACAAAGATGGGAAAGGGTTTCACAGATGCGTTACCTGATACGTTACCCCCAATACGTACAAGTAATATTGCTCAAAAATGAAGTATTGTTGAAAAATCACCCATGCATTGTTTTGTGTTCTTAAACTATTAAAGTGTACGATTCTGAATGAATTTTTATGAATTCTTTGTGGTTGGCATTTTGTCATTCCGGAGACCAAACTTGAACGCTTTATCGGAGAATGGGCCTCTAGGTTGTTGAAACCCAACTTGTTGATGTTTCTGCTGGAGGTATTTCATGTCTAATGCTGGCTCACTGCAAACAAAAATCAAACATTAATTTATTATTCATTTACATACTGTACCTTACAGTATACTTTTGTGTTATTGTTATATTATATTGCTTTTTGCTTGTTTTAAACATTGATAACCGTGCAGTGGGTCATAAAAACACATTTTACTGTATTCCAGTCCCCCTGCAGAACATGCAATGATTAAAGGAGTATTTCGTGATCCTAGCATCCTCTTTTTATGACATTTTTCAGTACATATCCACGAAAAAAGCCTATTCCCAAAATTTTAGTTGATTCCGATTTTGCGTTTGCGAGTTATACATGATTATGTGTATTACACAGCTCCATAGACAATGCGTTGTAATTTCGTTCTGGTGCACCAGAACGAAAACTCAAATTTCACGATATCTTTGCAAAACGAACTAATCTGCAAGAAATATTTTGTACATAAACATTATGTAGCCCGAGGTTTCCAGTGATATAAAAATCTTAACTTTTTTTGAGAAAAGTGGGGGGATGAGGCTGTGGATCACGAAATGCCCCTTTAATAACCATCAAGACAAGAAGTATCCAAAATTCAAAAAGCACTGAACAGCAAAATCAAATTTTACACAAAAACAAACAAATAGATGGTTAAACAATGAAACAAGCAAACGTATACCTTGATAAGACAGCTGCTGGTCTTGTGATGGTTGACCTAGGGGTGGGCGATATCTCCTCAGGAATGGGCGGTATTGTTAAGCTGTAGGTCATTACTGAAGTACTCCAAGGCCGAGATGCTGCATGGGATGGAGGAAGAACTGGTGACCTGAAATAACAAAAAATATTAAGAAGAAGAATGATGGAGTGGTATTTAGCACAATTAATCAAGAGAAGGATTTGATATGATAATAAGCCTGTGAAAACCAAAATCCTGTCTGACGATTGCAGCGCTATTATCCCGGGCTATTATGCTGCCTGATGAAGTTAATAAGTTTATCATTACTGGGCCTTCAATAGAGGAGGACATTAAACGTCACATAAAGGGCAAGCTGGAAAATACTATCTGGTCTTAACCATGACATCATCAGAATCTAAAAAGGAAAAGGGATGCAACATCCTATGGAATTTTTCTTCCTATACCTGTGTGCTGTACCTTGCGTTGAGTATTGTCCCACATGCTGACTTTGCATGCAGGTTTTACATATGCACAGTGCTGGAACCTAGGATTGATTGCAGATATCTTTTTGAATAGCTGACATTTAACATGAACAGGGATGACTCTTCCTGTACAAAGGACCAAACAGCTTTACGTGACTTCCAAATGACAAGTAAACACCGTACACCTACCTTATATTTGCCCATGCTAAGCAGTGTGAGAAAAAATTCTTCAATTATATTCAGCAAGTAACTGAACATGATTGCAGGATTTCCGACCTTAAAAGAATGTTTTGATAGAGGAGAGGAATTTTCAAGGCAAGCCCAAGGCTTGGACTATCGCAGATCGTATTCTCCCAGATGACAGCGCAACGCCTTAGCCGCTCATGCTGCCATCTCGCCCTCATTGTCTGCACAACAAACATTATTGAAACATGACAGCCACTAAAGGATGTCGCTTTACTGAACCACTTTTTGATAAATTGATTTAATTAGGCTGGTTTGATGCCTGAATAAGTCCATTTACAACAAAATGGCTGATGGCCAGTAATTGCTCAGTCAACACTGCTGGCTGTGTATTATAGATAACACATAAACAAAATACCTATTCAATCATTACAAGATATAACAAAATTTCCCCAGCAAATATAAGCTGATAATACTAATCTCTTAAATCACACACACTTTGAATGATGATAGTACATGTACATGATGTAGGCCAGGACTCAGAGAAGATACCTCACCCTTCCCAGAATCCTTTGCAACATGATACATCACCTCATTTCATCAAATGACACTCCCATTACTTTGAACAGGTAACTTTGAAACATGGGTCGATACTTAAGAAATAAACATAATTTGCAAAGTCTGCATGACCTCTGTTCAATGAGGTACATATCGTCACAATCGACCCAAGCTGTACCAGATAGCAAATCAGGACAGAAAATTGAAATGGGAGAAATGCATTATGAGAAGTGTAAGACATCTTCTCTGGTAGGGACTACTTGCAACATATGGGCTACACGATTTTGAGATGTAATAGGGAGAAAAACCCTGTCTGACTTGTCTTACATGCTAAGATTTTTTTATTTTAACTCAATATCTGGGATATGTTCTCCTCTTCTTTATCTCATCATTGATTTATTCAATATGTGCTTACGTTTTCTTGTATCACTTATTTAAATTTGGAAAGATGGATCAGAAGCGCAGATATCCTCCAATGAGATGGAGGAAATATTAGTAAGTAGAAACTTACTGGTTTTGTCAAGGACAAAATGCCAATGTACATCGAGTTTGAACTCTGAACTCTACTAACATTAAAAACAACGAAATGTTCAGCCCTTTTAAGCCAATAAAAATATTGAAGCCACTCGCTTAAAAAAACAAAAAGCTCCTGCATTACATGCCTTGCTTGTATGGACTTAAATAAAGAGCATTAAGTTGTTTTCATCAGGTCCAAGAGTGTCCAGTCAATAGTAAATACTTGCTGACAGGACAAATTGCAAGTCATGCATACAGGGCTACTGCATGATTATCCACCATCGTACGGTCAACCTGCCTCTAAGCAAATAAAATCTTGGATGACGACTGCAAAAGTTTCTCCTAATCACTACATAACATGGTCCGGTAAACTTGCATCAGAGCAAATAACCTCTTGGATGATGACTGTAAAGTTTCCCCTAAAATGAAATCTAATTTTAAAGAAGAGAAGGCTGGAATGGGCGGTGATCAGATTACACCTACATATATAAAGGCACACTTCAGAGTCCACACCACTAAATAAGATAACCTTGCAGATGATGCATGCAAGAGCAACCAGTCATGCCTGTTAATGGAAGCATGCAACTGCAGTCGTCAAATTCAGAAAAAATCGTATTCTATGAAAATTGGTGTTTTAATATAATTTTTGTATCAAATCATAAGGGCATGTTCCAAAAGTGGAACTTATCTTCTATGTGTTAATTCTGGGAAAATGTTGAGGCTTTGTAGAGATACTAATTTTATTTGATTATTCTATTACTAGTACCTTCACAACACATTTGTCAAAATCACGCACTGTGATTGGTTGAAATGCATCAAGACCTTACCTTACAATAAATGAACCTTGTGTTCTTTTCGCACAAGAACGCACAGCAAAGCGCGATGGAGTGAGTACCATAACACATTCTACGCAAAGCATTACACTTGCTCACGCGTATACGATATACACTGTCACATACGCTTTTAATACACGTACACGCTCCACTTTCAAGTAAACAGCTAAAATACTTGGGCAAAACATTTTTGGTAATAGAAAGAAATAAACGGTGAAACATTATCCTTTTACCTAAATAAAGTGTCCTCGGCAGTGCACATGTTTAAATAATGGGTTCTGCTGCACATCACCCATTATTTACGTTTTTATGACATTATGTGAGTGTAAAGGATAATGCACTACATGTACCCTTTATTTCTGAAATAATATAGTAATCAGATGTGGGCGATTAGAAAAATTGGGTTGTATGATTTGTATCTCAAAATGTTAGCCATCAATATCAGCAACCAGTCACTTTATAGCTGTGGAAATTCCACTTGAAAAGCTGTAATTGTCAGTATAATATGAGGATGAACCAAAAGCTGACAGCATATTCTAACTTTTTAAAATATTCTAAGATATTAAAAGTTTTGTATTAATTTGGGGGAATCTCACAAGTAGTTTTACAAATTGTGCACTTACAGTTTTATAAGTATTGTATAAGTTATAAAAATGAACTTCTTGGTAATGAACACCAGTTGGAATCAAAAGACCTGTCAAACTGCAAGGTAATACTGTATGTGAATTGCCTAGAATCTCTACAATAAAAATACCAAATGTTCCTTTAATACTACAAATTCTGAAGAAGAAAACACAGATTCTGAACTTTCCCAAAAGCTTCAGATCATGCCCTAAAACATGACTGGGGGATGTCATACTGATCAATCCTACTTATAGCTAAAAACATGACTGGGGCATGTTGTTCAATCCACCTTAGCTGTGCCTATTGGTCCTTAAACCTTTCAAACACACACTGTGTAGGCCCTATATCCCATAACACCACTGGGGCAGATCATGTTGTTCATTCCTACTTGGTTGTGTGTATTACAGAGTACTTCTAAACATCCCTAATTTACATAAATCCAATTTTTCAAAGTTTAAACTGACTTTCAGTGCAACAAAATTCAACTAACCTTGAATGTTGGACACATCAAACGTTCAAGGTTAGTTGAATTTTGTTGTGCTGAAGGTCAGTTTTGGTAATTGTTTATCACCAGCACATTATGAACTTACATCCCAGCACATAAATCTCATGTTTCCAGCTTATCTTTGGGCCAAGTACTTCCGCTGATCAAAATATTTGATGAATACTTGAGAATTAATCTTTAGAACCACTTAACCAATGTTGGAACTTGGATTGTGTTATTTAAAATAGATTAGCGCAGTAAGAGCGGGGCGCTCCAACCCGGGGCTCCAACGCAAAGCCTTGTTGAAAGGCTACCCTAAACACCACTGGGGGCATAATCATGTATTTGATTGTCCTGAGCTGTGCTTATTGCATAGTACTTATCGCAACATTCTCAATTTACACAAATATTGTCTTTCCATCTTATCTCTCAATGATGATAAGTTCTGCTTCTAATCGAAGGATTTGACAATGGTAATTGAAGGATTTGACAATGGTAACCTAAGAATTAGTTTTAATATTCACTAATCCAATATGCATGATTAAATGATTTGTGTTTAGTATTTTAAGAGATTATGATAAGAAAATCGTGGAAAACACTTGAAAGGGCAGGTAAATGAACAGAGAAGCAATGACTGTCATGTAATGAAATCCACTTTGAATGAAAATTGATTTCAGTTGATGACAAATGTAAAAGAAATATCTTGTGAAATCTGTATGTATGCATCATACTCTGGCAATTGTTAGATTCTTTAATCTTTAATATAGTTCGGTGATTCCTGTAAATGTTACATTCAGTGGTTTTAAACTATACCTATTTAAGGACACTACGTATCCAGTTGAGGTACCAAAATATTTATACCACTTTCCTCGAGGGATTAGACCTTTCATTAGATTATGCGCGGTATATTAAAATTATGTATGTATGTATGTATTATCTTATTGTGATGCGATCAAGCAAAATCAGTCGGAACTCGGAAATATTGATTTTGAGATATAGCCAAACAAAGGAAATATTTTCTTTTGTTTCCTGTTGTTTTGGAAACTCTTTAATTGCTTATATCTTTGGAACGGGTTGTTCAATTTCAATGGGGTTTTCTGCAAAATCCAGCTGTGTAAATGTTTTTTACCAATCTATAAGAAACTGAAAATTTAATATTTCCGAGTTCCGACTGATTTTGCTTGATCGCATCACATATATGCAAAGAGGAAAAGGGAAGTTTATCAATATCAACAAACATGTCCCTAGTATTGGTTTGGCAGGTTGTTACCTTCAATTGAAGGAAACCAGATTTTGGTTATAATAATCAAAGTAACATAACATTCTTGGAATATTAGTTTAGTATCAGACAAGCAGATGTCATGAGATACACTTTAATATGCCACACTTGACAGATGGAAGATAACAGGGATCCTAAAATACTTATGGGATATCCCTAAACACTCGCAGGGGATTCAGTGGGAAGATTACGCATGTTACAGGCAAGGTATAATAATTCATAGGGAATAAGGACATTCACCCTTGCCTCTCTTTCTGTATCATTTCTTCCTCCGCTCTCCTCCTCCAATACCAAGCTCTGCATTCTTTAAAGGTTTATAACTGTGCATCGGTTATTTGGAGGGCATCATGAAAAATCTGAAACAGTTTGCCTTTGGAACCAAGGCATATCACTTGGGGCATACCCCAGGGATATTCCAAGGTCCAAAGCAAAATGTTCAGATTTTTCACAATGCCCGTCTTGGCCGTCATCTTACTAGTGCAAAGTTATTCATAACTGGTACTTTCATCTCTTCACTTTAAAAATAACACTAAATTTTCCTCAGAAGTTTGCAAAAATATTAGATAAATTTTCTTTTTATACTTTGCTTTTATGCAAAAATTGAACAGACTGAAACAAGATGACCAATAACAGAATTACGAATCACAATCTGTGCAAATATGGCAGCACGCAATCCAAATACGGCAGCCAGCCAGCACGCCCGCAGTTTGTTCAACGCACAGAACGGCACTGACGGAGGTTATAATATCTACGCTGACCCTGATGGGGCGGTAAGTCCACTGTTGAATATAAGTAACTGTGTTTGCGTTTGGGCAAATAAATATAAAAGCTTGGATCACATGTATTGCGTTCGGGGGGGTTCTTCGAAAACAAAATTACGGGGATGTGCCACGCAGACTTTCAGATACTGACTTTCTCTATATCTACTTTTTGCTGTTTTTGCCACCCATCAGTCTACCAATTTTTCACAAAAAACACCCAAAAAGCACCCAAATTTACCATTTGAAATTCAACGCTGCCACAAAATTGAATTTCACCTCGTATAACCGACTGATTTTCCTTGTCACATACAAGAGCATGGCCTATATCCGTCATATAACATTCCATAAAATGGGTGACAAACATGTGAAACTCTACACTACTGTGAAGTGTTGATAATCACACCATTTAAAAATCGTATCCCCCATAGCAGGCAAGCATGGATTTTATAAACTACTAGTGCACCTGCAGCTGTGAGAGCCCTGATGCTGTGAGAGCACTGGCATGATAGCATTTCTGTTTGACCCCAGATGACCTTGGTGTAATTTTTTTCATGCCCCCCTCATACAAAGGATTCCACCTATCAAGTTTAAGGCCAATAGGGCAAAGTTTAAATTTAGCCCCTACATGACCTTTGACCTCGGTTGACCTCAATTTTATTTTGCGCATATATTCCCCTCGCATCAAGGATTCCACCCACCAATTTTGAGCCCGATAGGACAAAGTTTGAAATCCATGACCTTTGACCTTTGACCTCGGATGACCTCCATATAATGTTTTTCATGCTCCCCTCATACGAAGGTTTCGACCCACCAAGTTTGAGCCCGATCGGACAAAGTTTGAAATTTGACCCCTCCGTAATGACCTTTGACCTCGGTTGACCTCGATTTTATTTTGCGCATTATATTCCCCTCCTATCAAGGATTCCACCCACCAAATTTGGGCCCGATCGGACAAAGTTTGAAATTTTGACCTTTGACCTTGACCTCCGATGACCCTCAAAACCACATGGCCAACATGCTTTTCCCAATACCTACCTATATCCAAAATTTCAGCACGATGCGTTGAAGTGCGGCGAAACGCATAGCCGGACAGACAGACAGATAGATACACAGATACACAGACAGATAGACAGAGACCGCTTATTATTTTATTAGTATAGATATGTGTACAAAATGCCCGGGCAAAATGATCAGGCACAACGTAGCGGATGTTGGTAAAACTAGTTTGGAAAACGAGGCCATGTTAGTTTTATAGGGCCAGATAGTATTATACTTTAATAAGTGTTGTTTTTGAGTTCCATAAAACACTTGAATCTCGAGAAATCCACATCCAATTTCGATATATTTTTGGGATAATGTTGCATTATTAAAAGGACATAATATATGGCACAGGGCATATCTGGTTCAATTGTAGGAGCAACATGATCAATATTACTTGTTTTACACCAGCTTCGTGTTTAAATCGCCAGCTCCCATTTAAAATGTTACAGTCAACAAGTGGTGAATATTAACTGAGTCATTCTGAAGATTTTGTCCTTTTTTCGCGTCCTGTTTTTATTTATCTTAACTCCTCTTTTTGTCCTTCTCTTTCAGACATCTTCTTTCTCCTCTTTCTCTCTCCTCCTCCTGTCTCTCTCTCTCCCTCTCTATATCCATTAGTATATTTCCAAATGTGTCCACATTGACAGCGAATGATGGGAAAACAGCTTACACCTACACTCCAATGTCCTATTTTTTTTATTAACTTGAAACATTTTTAAAAATGGGGCATGTATGACAACATCTGAAATGTGCAATACATCTTGAACAGTGATATTCTTTATTCCTCCTTGTGGAGAGAAGTGCTGTTGTGAAAATATCCACAATATCTCAGCAAAACTTTGTCATTTTAGAGTGCGTGGTTCCCAAGGTGGTCAAAGGTAACTGGAACACCCCGCGGGTACTATAACTCATAATGAATCTTTTTTTCTGCATATCATGGTATATAGGAAATTATGCTGTGTAACTGAACGGGAGATTGCTTTAGTGCATTGTGTTTTACACTTGTACTTGTACCACTACAGATGCATGTATTCAAACCAATTAATGCCAAGAGCATTTAGGGCTCACCTTGTTACGTAATGTTTTTTTTTTTTGAGAATTACTAAAATCATACAACACAGTATAATGAAGTCAAACATTCATATTGAATTTGAAAAATTCAAATTGAATTAAAACTTTTCAGGTGCAAATTTTAAGTTTACTTTACTTGTTAGCACTAAAACAGACTAAAGTTTGACAACAAACCATTAGGTTGATAGAAAATGCATTAAAATGGGAGTCTCCATGAAACCATCCCACAAATGGAAATGAAAATGTACTTGTGTATGCATGCAACAATTTAGTATTTTATTTCAGAACCCATGTTTTTTAAGTGAAAGTGCAGCATTACTCTTTTCCCCTGATCAATATTGAACGGAAAGAGAATCTTTACAAATGTATGGAACTTGAAGAATTTGTAGATGTATCTAGGCACAGTGATGCTCATGAATTACAAGTAGTACTTATAAAAAGGTATAAATTTGCATATAATTTTGAAGAAAAATTCCCACTTCTTTATATTACTTAACATGCAAAGCCTGGTATTGAGTTACCTGTGACTTGATCAGTGTATGATTAACTTCAAACCATTTTCAGTAAAACAAAGAACTAAAATGAAACAATCAATATCCATTGATGACTTAAGGCCTCTTCATTGTCTAGACGGTTATCAGGACAATTGGTTAGAAAATTCAAGATACTAATTGAGTAAGCTTGTGAAATAGGCAGGTGCATGTATAGTCAATATATAAAGGGATAAATGAGAATAAAAAGAACGCTACGAATACCTGAGCTTTCTCTATATGTGATACGTCCATAGAGGCCAAATGAGATATTTTTGAAAATTAAGTTAATTTAAGCATAATTATAAATGCGATATTATAAACTGAAAGGTCTAGCATACTTGGTTCTCAAGTTTTATCCTATGTATAAAGGTTGTTTGTAGAGACACTGCCCAGCAAACACAAAACGTTTTAAAAACGTTTTAAATGAGTTATATTTTGGCTTTTGGTTTAGATAAAAACGCTTTCATAACATTAAAATGTAGGGTGATATAAAGGTCATGCTAACGTTTTAAAACGTTTTTTATAAAAACACACTACAACAATATTTTGAAATGTTTTCAAAAAATGTTATTGTAAACTATTTTTGCAAACATTTCTGCCAAATATTGTGTCAATACTTAAATAACATTATGTTGAAATATTTAAACCCAGCAAACACAGAAATGTTCTTAAAATGTTTTTTCAAAACCTTTTAATAACATTTAAATGTCGGGTTATATAAAGGTCATGAAAACATTTTAAAAAATATTTTATTTTTTCAACCCCAAAATAACATTCTGTTTAGAAAGTTTTCAAAAATGTTTTCAAGAATGTTATTAAAACGTTTTTATACCATTTATATAACCCGACATTTAAACGTTTTCTGTAAAACATTTTTGTTTGCTGAGCAGTAGATTATCAAATTTTTTTAAGGTTAGGAAAACGTTTTATACTCTTAATATACCCTTTATATAACCCGACATTTAAACGTTTTCTGACAACCTTTTATAACCTTTTGCGAATGAGGTAAAAAACGTTTTGTATTTGCTGGGTGCTATTTATGTGGTACATACATGTATGACTGAAATTAGTCATTTTTTATTAGGGATGGGATATTAATAAAGTCAAACACAGTAGTTCAAACTTACTGAAGGTGCAGTAGCATGTTTATAAGCAACTTGTGGACCTCCTGATGGTGCTGCATCAAACATTCCAACAGGTCTTCTATGTAACTGACTTGCTTGTTTAACCAGTTGATTACTGTAATCAAAAGAAAGAGAACACCAATGTCAATATATATATTACGCTTCCAAATGGTTCAAATATAAAGCATTGCATACTCTTTTAGATGCATCATACTTCCATGCTGAGATGTACCCACATTGTCATCCTCATGTGCAGACAAGGTAGAGAAGGAAAAATGATTTATTGTATCACAGATATTCATAACAAAAAGATGCCACTAAGCCTACATTAAAGATTACAGATTCTCTATTTGACCGATTTACCTCAATTTGTTTAATGACTTGATTGCTGTAAGAGAAAATAAAGGAAAATATGTATGAACTATGAATAAAACTGAATATGTTGAATGTGGGTAAATGGTCATGTTAACGAAGCACATTTCAGTTTCAGATTTGTACATTTTCATGACTATATTTTGGAATAAGAATGAAAAATGCTTTAAAATGAGGACAAACAACCCTTGAATTGGACCAGAGGTTCTTACGATAGCTCTTGATATTTTGAGAAAATATCTTTTCGGACTTTCTATGTTGAAGCACATGTGGCTAGCATGCAGACTATTACACTTTATAAAGTAGACCTACTTCTGTGCAAAATGTCCTACTTGTTTAGCTGTAATATTCAAACCATGTATATACTGTTTGTTTTTTACCTGTTTTTCCATTTCGTCCTCAAATAATTTCAAACCCTCGTCATTGTAGCTGTGGTTATACAGTCTGGAAGTGCCCAAGATATAGCCTACACATAATGTGCATTCAACTTAGCATACAGGAAGACGCAATAGACAAACATCCATAGCTAAAATCACATGTGAAAATGTTGGGAAGCTTTATGGATTTCATGTATTCCCGATCCCATTGAATGACGCTGAGTGCTAGCTGATGATTGTGATACATGTTTAAATCAACATTGCTTTGAGTTTATTAAAGGGGATGGGTGGAACAAAAACTTCAAATATGAGATGTAATATATGTATTCCACCTTGTTCTTGCCACACTGATGAAATATTCTTCACCTCACCCACAATTCACACATCTTAGCTACTCCGCTGTGTAAGAGCCACAAATTAAACTTCATTTCACCTAGTTAATTTTCTATTTGAATGCTAAAATATAGTGTTTTTGCCACATTCAACAGCTTTAACTCACGGGATATTTGAATTAATTTACTATACCATCCCTGTCAATACATTATTGCTAAGGCTATACTTAATGGATTTAAATGACAGTTTAGAAATAGACTGTGGTCTCCAGAGCAGAAAACTGAGACCCTTGTAAGGTATTTATATAAGTTTACAACAAAAGAGAACATATATCCTACAGGAACAGACAAATAGAGAGCAGACACTGGGCTATTCCAGTTAAAATCCATATACCCCCATGGAAGTCATGACCTTAATCTCCCATACAGAGAGTGTGGGTATCACATGGGTTACCTGAATGGGGGTGACTCCATTTAAAATTCACACTCCCTGTGTGGGAGATTAAGGTCATGTCTTCCATAGGGGTGTATGGATTGCAACTGGAATAGCCCATTTAGAGCTGTTACAGCTGCACATTACAGCCACCTCAATCTATGTGTGTCTTACAGCTAAGACTGTATCATATGGCTTTAAGGCATATCACTCAAGTGGAAAATAGACCATTGTTTTGTTTTGTAAAAGTAGAACATGTTTCCCCAGCGGCAAATGATGTCTCATTTCATTGGTTGATGTAGTGTTCTACTTAGCTTTATAAAAATGATTATTGTCCACATGTTGAAAGCAACATATTCTATAACCCTAACACAACTCATGGTTTTCTTGCTATTGGAAGGGGAAGAAGAAATGAAAAAGGAGAGAAGATGAACAAAGACGTCACTTGGTACCCCCTGAATTTGAACCTCTTAACCCTCTCATGCCAAGCAGTTAGATCACCGACCTGTAGCCATGGGGGTTTCACTGACATGGCCAGCGATTCCTGTATATATGACTTCGGCTGATTGCGTCATAGCATCACATTGAATATATGCATACACAGTGGTTTTGATAGTGAGTTTTTAGTGAGTTTCAGTCGCGTTAGGTTAATTTGTACATCTTTGTCTTTGCTGTGTTTTTAGTTTGCTATCATGTGCAGATGAAGTGGGTATTTGACTCATTCTATACCCAACTGTGAACGATGATAAGTTTTACTTTTTTTAACATACTCCCTCTCAGAAAAAAAGTAATTTGATAAAGTGGAACACGGGTTCTCAACTTCATTGCTCGCGGACCACTGAGGGCTAAAATCAATGCAAAGATTGTTGAGGGACATAATTATACACCTTGGTTTGCTATGTTTACTGTACATCATTTTCAGAGCTGTTCAAGGGCTAACCACTCGTCAGATCTGGTCTGCGGACCGCCAGTTGAGAACCCCTAAAATAGAACATTATCCTTCAAAACCAACTTTTTAGGTAAAATCGTGCCATTTGCAGCACTGTGTAACATGTGTTAAGTGCATATCAGATATTCAGTCAAACGGATGACCCAAACTAAGATTCGATAGCTTTGAAAGTAAATAAAATATGGGCAGAGCAGGAAATGTATCTCTTTTGTGACACCGCAATGATAGATTTTCTTTGGTGTACCTGGAGAAATCATCCCATTGAAACAAGAAAATGTAGGACAGCCTGTAACCCTGCATAAGCACTGACGATATGATCTGGCAACGTGATCATGCCAGTTGGTTGTCACTTGATTTTTGTAGATAATGTCTGTCTTAAGAGGTGATCAACTTCTTTTGTGGGCTTTTAATTTCAAGTTGAAGATAATCTATCTCAGGAATGGAAAATCAAATTTCAAAGTCTTTTCTAAGATGCTATAGTTTGTTAACTGTGCAGGGAATATGAAATAGATAAATTATATTGGGTGAGTGGTTCATTTAGCTTGATCAAATCATGACAATTCATTGACTACTGAGTAGCATATTGATGCTTATAGTAGCAGTGGGCTATACATGGGTGATATTTAGTTTGATTTTCTAAAGAGTTTTTTAAAATTCCATTTGCCCTATCTCAGCATGAAATGACAAAATTTTTGGCAGGGGGTCTGAGAAAAAAGTGTGCAGTGCCCTCTTGTTTCACCATACCTTATCTTTGTGGAGGAGTTGATTTGAGTACAAAATCCTTCATAGTACTCCTTTTCTGGCATATTGCTATGATTTTGGTGTCTAAATATATGTAAATGAGCTAAAGATACATACTTTTGAAAGTTCCACGAAAATCAGACATTACGTTTTCTTAAAAATTGCCATTTTGGGTCAAAATTGAGCGTGAGGGCGCTTTTCAAGATTTTGCGCAAAGTTTCTTCCTTTCGGTATTTTATTGTTTACATCTATGTAGATACACCGAAGTTTGATCTGCTCGAGAAATTTGAGCTTTTTAGCAGAAGTAGTTTGTCCGCAACGCTCATCAGAACGTTCATTTGGATGTCACCATTGGATTTTACATGATAAAAGTCGTTGACCCCCATGTATTTGTATAGCAGTATCGAAGGAACATTCAAACGAGTGCTAGGGACAAACTACTGTGATAAAATGCTAAAATTTCTTGAGCAATTGAACTAGTGATCATCTTCATAGCTATTAACTTAAAAACAGCGAATGGATGTAACCTTGCGAAAAATCATGAAAAGCGCCCTTATGCTCAATTTCGACCAAAAATTTCCATTTTTAAGAAAACGCAATGTCCAATTTTCATGCACCTTTCAAAATTAAGTATTTTGAGCTCATTTACATATTATGTAGACACCTAAATCATAGCAAAATAATTTTGTACTCGAATCCACTCCCTCCACAATGATAAGGTATGGTGACACAAGAGGGCGATGCACACTTTTTTCTCGGACACCAGGCCAAAAATTTTGTCATATCATGTTGAGATAATAGAACAAAAAAAACAACTGTTTACAAATAAAAATAACCAAAAAAGTCATTTTGACTTCGATATAGCCCACTATTACTTATAGTGTGAATGATTCATGGGTAAAACTTAATGCAAATAGCAAATGAACTTAAACATTAAAACATGGTTTGTAACTTTTCTGCTGGCCTCCAACTCACATTTATAACTTGTAAATTGTAATATTAATACTCTGTGTGCTATCCATATTATTCAACATAAAAAGTCCGAACTTTTGAGATGTTTTCTCAAAATATCAAGAGCTATTTTAATAACCACTGAACCAATACTAAGCTTGTTTGTACTCATGTTAATGCCCTTTTCATGCTGATTCCAAATATGGTCATGAAAATCTACATTTCTGAAATTTGTGTATTTTTACAAAAAATGTTGAAACTCGTCGTCTACGAGTATAGTCTGAATGGAGACTAGGTTTAATTCAATTCTCATCATCATTAACCCATACTTGCCATGCATAATTATAAGAAGCACACTGCATCAGTCATGTAGTGTGAATTCCAAAGCATAACCTGATTTAATTAATATTAATCAAATATTTTCATAATTATCCATGATTACCAGGCACAGCAAACACATTATAATTCATCATAGCATGCAAATTTGAACATTTTAAAATCCTATGATTGTGTATTCTACAAAATAGTTTTATTGTGTACCATGACAACTATATTACTCATAAATCATATTACATGCATTATTATAATACGTCATTAATACATCCTTGTTCACTGATTTGTTGAAAGTTTTCCATGTGCAAGTTCTATTATACGGTATACGGTATTCGCTATACGCTATTCGATCAGGCGAGTATAGGTCAGTTTGCCAATTTTAAAACTGAACCTTTGTCTAATTAAATGCTTGTAACTTTACTTCTTGAGGTCACATTGCATTCAATGAGGTGTCATAATGTGCAGAATTAGATAGTACATCTATTAAAACAATAAATTTACCCACATATGGTTTAGTTGTAATATTATGAACACGCACGATTCCCACTATACTATACTATACTATACTATACTATACTATACTATACTATACTATACTATACTATACTATACTATACTATACTATACTATACTATACTATATTATATACCTCATATATAGATTCCTGTCATCTGATTGGTTGAATGTGCAGTCATTGAATTAATTATGCCCTCAAAATGAACTATGGACCGGTCACGTGCGTCCCGATCAAACTGCGCAATCGCAACATCCACGTATCCATTCGGTATATAAAACAAATATTGACTACTTTATTCGTGACATGGTTAAGATTATAGGCCCGCGGTGATCTCAAAACCATGCTGTCACCGCGGGCCTATAATCTTAACCATGCCCTCATAGTAGTCAATATTTGTATACTATACTATACTATATTATACTATACTATACTATACTATACTATACTATACTATACTATACTATACTATACTATACTATACTATACTATACTATACTATACTATATACCTCATATATAGATTCCTGTCATCTGATTGGTTGAATGTGCAGTCATTGAATTAACTATGCCCTCAAAATGAACTATGCACCGGTCCATGGAAATGAACTATGGACCGGTCAAGTGCGTCCCGATCAAACTGCGCAATCGCAACATCCACGTATCCATTCGGTATATAAAACAAATATTGACTGCTTTATTCGTGACATGGTTAAGATTATAGGCCCGCGGTGATCTCAAAACCATGCAATGACCCTCGGCTGCGCCTCGGGTCATAGCATGGTTTTGAGATCACCTTGGGCCTATAATCTTAACCATGCCCTCATAGCAGTCAATATTTGTATACTATACTATACTATACTATACTATACTATACTATACTATACTATACTATACTATACTATACTATAATATAATATACTATACTATAATATACGCAGGTATACGGCCTTTTCGAATAGTGACCTCTTATGTGACCCGGTACTATGAAATTGCTTTGCTCGATTAAAGCTATACGCGTGCGCCTGCAAAACATGCACCGTATACCCGAATAGTATACTTCTATGTGATCGCAGCCTTAGATAACACACAATATATGACATGTTTAATGAAGATAGAACATTAAAAAAATGTTATCTAATGAAGATAGCATTGTTAGAGATAATGAAGAGAGCATTGTTAGAGATAATTTGGACATTGCAAAAAAACCCCAATACATGCTATCTACTGAAGATTGCATTGTCAGAGATAATTTTGACATTGAAATACATGCTATCTAATGAAGATAGCATTGTCAGCGATAATTTGGCCATTGAAAATACATGTTATCTACTGAAGATAGCATTGTCAGAGATAATTTGGACATTGAAATACATGCTATCTACTGAAGATGGCATTGTTAGCGATAATTTAGACATTGAAATACATGCTATCTACTGAAGATAACATTGTCAGAGATAATTTGGACATTGAAATACATGCTATCTACTGAAGATAGCATTTTCAGCGATAATCTGGACATTGAAATACATGCTATCTACTGAAGATAGCATTGTCAGTGATAAAATGGACATTGCAATATGAGCTATTTACTGAAGATAGCATTGTCTGTGATAATTTGGAATTGAAATACATGCTATCTAAGGAAGATAGCATTGTTAGCGATAATTTGGACATTGAAATGCATTTTTAGAGATAATTTAGACATTGAAGTATGTACTATCTATTGAAGATAGCATTGTTAGAGGTACATGTAATTTGGGCATTGAAATACATGTTATCTACTGAAGATATCACTGTTAGAGATAATTTGGACATTGAAATATGTGACCCACCATAACAAAACCCGCCGTAAGTCGCAAAGCATGAATTGGAGATACGGGCCGTTGAAGTTGGAATAGGGGTGAAAAATCATCATTTTTTTATGTTTTAGTATCTGAATGTGTGTTCTTTCATAATAACGAAGTATTTTTACGATATTAACAATGTTTTTACCTTCAAAATCCTGACATTTCTCAAGCTAGTCATTATCAAGATATTCCCAAAATATTCCTAAACATGCCGAAAAACGTCATTTACTTCGATATATTTCATGATTTTACCGCTCGTGTATAGAATTATCCAGCACTTTACCTACACATGCGTAGTCTAGAATCACGTAACCTCTTCACTTCAACCAATCACAACTTGAAACGTCACTCTCCAAGGTCACGTGACATTACCATATAAGGATCCAAGGTCACGTGACATTACCATATAAGGACATGCGCAGAATTCAACTCCCTCCACCAAAACAAGGCACCGCATTTAAGTGGAGGGAAGTGGAGCCTCCACTTAAATACGGTGTTATCTACAAAATAGGCAACATCATTTAAAACACATTTCAACGCAACCAGCTACTGAAGCAGTTGATGTTATAAGCGATGACAACGATGGTGTGTCAGGCAAAAAGCATGATAGTGGTACAGATTTGGATTCACGTGCTATCTACTGAAGAAAGCATTATCAGAGGTAATTTGAACATAGAAATACATAGCACTGTTAGAGATAAACACACATATGGGTAAAGTCAAAAATAAATGGCACCGTTTGGTTATTGATGCCTGCTGCGCTAATGAAAAAGACCAGATAAGAAATTCATCTTTCAAAAAATGTGTTATGATATGTTCTTTAACCACAGCAATTTGTAGTATCATAGCTGTCATCTAAAAAATAATATGCCCAATTTTCTTCCCCATGGTCAGGAGTGTTACATGTTAGCGTGACAAGAAAAAAGGAACTTGTAATTTTAATCATGCACAGTAAAATATAAAAGTTTTTCATTTGTTTTCATGACATTTTGTGAAGTGTCAGCTATTATCAAGTATCAAATTATTACATATTAGTCGCTTAATAGTCTACTTATGAACATGTGAACACTACATGGTGCGAAAAATAAAATATGTTCCAAAAATCACTTGTCGCCAGATTGTGTAGCATTGTAAGGTTATGATGACACTAATAATCTATTTCAGTCTGGTTTTAGTAAAAACAACACTTGGGCCAAACTTGGAAAAAATAGGAACTCAAAAACAAGAAAAAGATTTGCCATTGCTTGAACATGTTTGCTACAGCTATCTAAATAGGCAATGTCAGAAGTGTTACACAGAATTAATTGATTGGCAATAATTCAAATTTCTGAAGAAACTACCAGTATGTTGGTGTTCTTTTAGCCCTGAAAATATATTCCTGAAGCCAAACTGCTGCAATCAGGATATATTCAAGACATATGTACATAAAACCATGGTTTTCGAGATTTTCACAAAATTTTCACTCCTGACAATCAAGTGTAAGTAATTTAGGTTCAACAATAAAATTGAACTAATGTAATTCAAGTTTTTGCCCCTTTTGAGATAGCCATAGATAGTATCACCAAAAAATTACAAAAACTACTTTAGAAAATGTTATTTGTAAATTTATATTTGAGGCTATACAGTTACTATAGCAAAGTGTCAGGAGTGTTACAAAACATGCAAGCTGGGCTCAAAAAATAAAATTGAACGTCAGTCACCTAAATTCTGTGCTTTTTTGAGAGTGCCAAAGATGTTGTCAACAAAAATTACAAAGACTGTGTTTAGAAAATGTAGTTTATAAAATATTTTAGGCCATACAGGCACTATACAGTGTCGCCCTACTTTGATTGATCCTTACATCAATTTGAAGAACAATGTGATGCTAAAACTTCAACACAGCTTTTGCACATCATATTGCATTATAAATACAAACTTAAACAGGAAATAATTTAAGACGTTTCTTGTGACAAACAAAAACTTTTGTTCCTGATTTCCACAAATTTTTAGGTGTTTTAATGAAAATTTCAATTTTTTTTTAAAACTTTGTTTCCATGTGAAAAATTCAGCATGACTATTTTAGTTTAGCATCTAAGTAATTCATTAAAACTCAAAGAATTAATTATATGCATAATCTTGTCAAAATATAACAAGGAATGACATGGAACTTTTGTGTTATGTTTCTGAAGATTTTAGACTACTTTTGCCAATAAACCAGTTGAAAAAATATATTTAGTAACATCACTGATGTAATTTTTTTCTTCTTGACTTTAGATATGTTGTGCTTACAATAAGACAACAATTACATTTCTGTTTGTAATTTTTACCCTTTTGTCACACTTTGGTGCCATTATTTCTGATTATACCCATATGTTATCAACTGACGATAGCATTAGCCCCAATTTGAACATTTACTGATGAAAGCATATATGTGACGTGTCATGTCAAAAGGAGACACTTTTGGGCAGGATCGTAAATGGAGAAATAGCCAAAAATCTGCCTGGGGGCGATATTTTCACAATTTGGATTTGTTACGAATTTGTGATGTTATTCATGTTTAAAATATTGTCTGATAGGTTCAGACCAGAATATACCTGGCATCTTGTATTTTTTGATACATTTTTCAAGGTAATTCCTACTCTCAACATTGTCAATAATATTTTTAAAGGCCGATATCTCAATTTCCAATTTTATAATACCGTAACTTACGAACTCAATATCTTCGCTTAGGAATATCCGATTTCATTGGGGAAAACGGCGTTGTGGAGCAAAATATCTCTTTATTTAAGATATGTAAAAACCTCAAAATTGATAACCTGCCCAAAAGTGTCTCCTTTTGACATGACATGTCACATATACATTGTATGTAAAGCATAGTATATGTGCTCTTTAAAGTTTAGATGATACAATTGTAGTCAATTTGATGCTGAATCACATATGTAAGTTAGTGGGTGGCATAGCTTAGTACAATAATGTCAACATGTTTTGGTAGTAAACACATAGCATACGCTTAACTTGTTTTTCTTCAATCTAAATCCTCCTTCAAAGCTTTGGAATCATTGTATCATGGAAAAACAAAACATACTACATTATAGCCTAAGTGTAAAATTACAGACAAGTAGTTAGACTCATGAATGTATGCATTTAATGTATGGTTCTAGATTTACATCATAAATTCATAACATTAACGGTTTTATGCAGGTCTAATACATAATAAATAACACATGAGTAAAATGTGTGATCAGAGGATTAATACTTTGCCAACATCAATCAATATGTCAATGAAGTTGTCAGACCTACATTTAATAAATAGTTATTATGTCCAGGTATATAGCTTGAGGTGCATAATCAAAAGGGAGTATATTTCACACCCACACATACTGCCAAACAATAAGGACTAGGGATTTTGCCACTGAGCACCTACTGCAATAAGGAGGTCGGATTCTAATCACCAAACCATCAATGTTTCTGATATACAAGACCTGCTCTCACTAAATGAGTGGAGAGTTGCCAGGGAAGGAAATGAGATATGGCTCATTGAACATGTCACAAAGCAATAGAAAACAACAGAATTTGCAACTTTCCTCTCAATTTGTGAGAGCAGGTCTGAAGCAGCCAGGTAACACTGGATATGACTTACACCTACATATGGTGGATGTTCATGCATTTTAGGTTTTTTGTTTTGTTTTATGGTCTCTAGAGGTAGGTAGGAGACTTTTAGCCCTGGAGAGCAGTTACGTTGTGGAAATTGTGATCAGCAATTTTCTTTGGTTATCATATCCCTGCTTTTCTAAGCCATGAAAACTGATTCAGCAGGCCCGCTATCGATTCGATATACTTAGAGCAGAGCCCAGCAAACACAAAAACGTTTTTAAAACGTTTTAAATAAGTTATATTTTGGTTTTTGGTTTAGGTAAAAACGTTTTAATAACATTAAAATGTCGGGTTATATAAAGGTCATGAAATCGTTTTAAAACGTTTTGTATGAAAACACACTATAACAATATTTTTAAAATGTTTTCGAAATGTCATTGTAAACTATTTTTGCAAACATGTTTGGCCAAATATTTTGTCAACACTTAAATAACATTATGTTAAAATATTTGCACCCAGCAAACACAGAAATGTTCTTAAAATGTTTTTTACAAAACGTTTTAATAACATTTAAATGTCGGGTTATATAAAGGTCGTGAAAACATTTTAAAAACGTTATTGTAAATATTTTGGGCAAACATTTTTTGCAAAATATTTTCAACCCCAAATAACATTTTGTTTAGAATGTTTTGTACCAAGTTTTCAAAAATGTTTTTGGAATGTTATTAAAACGTTTTATACCCTTTATATAACCCGACATTTAAATGTTTTCTGTAAAACATTTGTGTTTGCTGTGCAGTAAATTACCAACAAATGTTATTTAATGTTATGAAAACGTTTTATACCATTAATGCACCCTTTATATAACCCGACATTTAAACGTTTTTTGACAACCTTTTATAACCTTTTGCGAATGATGTCGAAAACGTTTTGTGTTTGCTGGGAGGTAAGTGGACAAGACTTACAGATATATAAGAATAAATTGAAAAGTAAAAAAGAAAATCCCAACGCCCTAACGTTTGACACATCTTACATAAACCGGATAACCCACATGCACCCCCACACACACATACACCCAAAACAAGTTTGGAATGTATAGGCACTTTGCCCCCAGGGCACTTTGTTCTCAAAAGTTTTACAAACACAATTTGCAAAGTTGATTAATAAAAAAAGATGCAGCATGATCTGAAATTACAATGTTCTAAAGATGCTTAGCGTAGCATAAGAAAATGTTGAATTCAAACACACGATGCAGCTTTAAAAATGTTGATTTTGAAATTTTTTGTTTATAATACAAGTGTCATGGTTTTCTGTCATAAGGGTCCGTTGTGGTCCTGCCCCTTATTGGCCCACAACGACCCCGAAAAGGGTCACGACCCACAGTTTGGGAACCGCTGGGTTAGGGTTGCAAATTGGAGTTAGCATTGTGGCTGACAGCAGGAATCCATATACAATTAAAATCTATATGTGCAGTAGCATGCATGCACATGGATAAATCGAAAACTAGTTACAAGATGCCCCGACCTGCTTGCCAGCTTCCAAATGTAGTGGACTATAGATGTTGATGATTTGTGTTTACCTGCTTTAATTTGTCATCTTGTCAGGTTCAAAACAGGTTGAGATGACATATAAAAGAAGCCAACACTTGTGTGTTAAATTGAATTCTCCATGCTCACAAATGTCATCAATTTATTGATATAATGGCGTGAATAGTAAGAGGCTATCTATGACAACAGCATCCTGAAGTAGCAGTAGAATGCAGCAATATGGCTATAATATGGACTTATCAGCAGGCTAGAGGTATATACAGAGAATACAAGATTGGAATTGTGCGGATTGTTGAATTTATTCCTATGAGTATCGTTTGCATATTATAGAGTGCAGTATAAGCAAGGCTGAGCACTTATGTGTTACAAGAACCAAGCTGGGTGTTTTGGTTTTTGTAAAACCATGAGGTAATGCATTTCAGAATAATTGACCCTTGACCCTTAAAACGAGGGTTCACCCACACAGGGATGTGAGATTCCACAAAGTGTGTGTTGTTTGTGCATTAACACTTTTCATTCACAGGCTTTAATTACTGGGTACAATTTACAAAAGCCTTCTGGTGTATCGCTAGAAAAGCGTGACAAACAAAAATACACTTTTTGCTCATGTATTTGCAACCTTGTTTTGGTAGGAAGATAGCTGATATGTGGAAATGGTCAATAGAAGTAGGAGCTGAAGACCAAATGCCACAGCTATTGCAAATTAACACCCATATCATGTGATTTTCCTCCTGACATAATGTACACTGTCTAACATCCATGGGCTCTCTAGGGATGGGGTGCTAATTGGGTTGAATACCCCCGGGGTAGGGGGTACTCAAGTTTAGTTTGGATAGGGATGTGCCGCTGAGAATTTGAAAAGGTACCCATCAATATCAAGAAATTTGGACCCATTGATATATATATTCGGCCAAATTTAACACAAATTGTCTAAATTTGTACAAATTTTTCTCCAAATTTAGGAGAAATTTAAAAAATGTTGCAGACAGTGGCTATTTTCTGAAAGGGGTCATTGATATTCCAAAAGACTGAAAATGCTACCCATGTTTGCGGCACATCCCCATATAGTCACAAGTACCCCCCTGGGTGAATACCATAATATGAGTAATGCCTGCATTAGATACACATTTTCAATTTCAAATGGAGTCACACACATTTAGGTAACCCAATTTAAAATTCACACTCCTTGTGTGGGAGATTAAGGTCATGTCTTCCATAGAGGTGTATGGATTTCAACTGGAATAGCCCATTTATCCACTTTCATTGCATCTGTCTCATTTACAGTAGTTGCTTCATTAGTTGCTTCATTCCCAATTATATGCAAATAAGATAAGCCTAACGCCTAACCCTTATTTGTATATTGGGGAACATTTAAGTATCTGCCCATTGCGCTAACATCACCATGATCTAATACTTGATTTATATTAGAACTTTCCCCATCTCTGCACCCTTTTTCTCACTTATTTGCATATAGAACAGCATGCATTGAGGATAGATTTAAAACCACCACATCTTTTTGTTTCTTATATCCGAGGAATTTCCCAACGGATGCAGCCCAAAGGAATATTCAGCTCTAGGTGGAAAGAAAAATATGCAGTCGTTCCTAAAATAGCTGATCAATGCAAAGTCTCTAATGTACAAATTTGGAGATCAACACACGTCATGAATGATGCCCTAGACTATATATTTGAGTCAAACAGTCCTGAAAATACAAATTTAGGCCAAGTGGTGCACCTTTCCTGTAATCAAATATCAGCCTCTGAAACATCCTTTTGACCTGTTTTCATCCCCTATAGTTATCAATTCCTGCTGTTCACTGAATAACACGTTTCATACCCTATAGCAACAAGTGTTTATGAATACTAAAATACACTCAAAGTACCTGGTATGGATATTATCGAAATGCCATGAAGTTGGCTTCAGTTTTCATATTTGAATCATATAATACTCATCTCTGACTGCTGCTGACCACATTGAGGATACATGTCATGATATAGGACAGAAAAAAATCGGGTTCTTATTTAAAAAAAACCATATCTTTTGAACGCAGCAGGAGCTGCAAACACTTTCAGATCTGCACAAGCTTGAAGACTAGCTAAATAGATGGGTAATGTCTTACAATGCATCAAAATACTTCATCATGAAGATAACAAGCCCAGTTTGGTTGCAATACGATTTAAACTGTTCATATGACATCAATTTTAAACATCCGGTACAGAAGTACGAAATGCGGAAATCGGACAGTGCAAAAACAGTATGCCTCGTGGTGAAGGGATAATAAAACTCAAACAATGTTAGATTGCAGAAAGGTAAATAAACTCTTGCAGAGTCTTTAATAGCTGTCTGCAATTGATGGGGATTCTACAAACATTGTGGGTAATTAAAAATATAAATGATCACTTTGGTGAACAGTTACAACAATTTTGTACTAAATACATCATTGTATCTCTGCATTTTCTCTTCACTTCCCTTTAAATTGGCCATGTTTTTCTTGTAGCACAAGTAGATGTTTTCAAGTCCAAATCTGCATGTACATATGGCCTAATTGATTTCCTCTCTCTACATGTATGTCAAGGTCCATTTATATAGTCCCAATTCTGTAAGCAATACCATATATGGCTAAGTATCACTATCCACTCCAGCCATCAGCCACCACTCAAAACAGGTCAATAAACCCAATACCTTACTGATATCATCCTTTTGGTCTGGAGAAACTTGCACAGTACAGAATATCAAACGTAATAGTCCCAGTTTAATGAATAAATTGAGCACGGCTGTCTCTTTTCACTCTAAACAGACGAATCAGATAGTTGGATAAAGAGGATGGGACTATAAGCCAGACAATTTGAAGGAGATAAGGAGTTGAGTGACCACTTGTTAGGAAAACGAAAGTTCAGTCCTCATTTCCCTGCATCAGAAATGACAAAATTCATTAAAAGCCTGATTGCACGGTCATCTCAAAATGTGGTTCTACCTCAAAGTGTGTGCTGTGTATGCGTACGCCTGTCAAACGCATGATTTAATCACCGTGTATACGCTTTGCAAAAGTCTTCTGGCAAGCAAGAAACAAAAAGGCACATTTTGCGCATTCGTTTGCAGGGAGAACCTGGTTTTGGTAGCAAGATGGCGGATCCGTGCAAAAAAATTAACAAAAATGGCAGACAACTATATTTTACTCATCTGGTGACATGTAAAGCATAGTAAGAAAACAAATCCCTTCACCTCAGACTCAATGCCTTGCTGAATAATTCAGCAACCCCTGATCCAGCAAATCCAAGTGACTGATTTTAATCCCAATTAAAAAAGACATTTTTATTTGTTTTTAATCCCTTTATTTTTATTACTTGATACCATCTTGTACTTCCAATTCTAGATAAGCCTGACAAAAATATCTGTGATGATATAAGAGTATTTTTTTCAAGTGCAGGTCTTACCAATGTGGTTATTGAATCTACATACAGGGTTGATAAAAACAAAATATGTGGTACTACTTTTATTTTCAATCAAAGTACAAATTAAAATTTAGTCTGAAATGAAAGCTCAAGCTTGGGAGTTTTATTGCATACAGGCTGTATCAAAAATGATTGGTACCCATCAATTTTTGGTGTTTATTAACAAGCCTGCTTCTTCCATTTTCAGTATTGGATCCTCTTGAAATGCCCAGAATGTGTAGTTAAACCTATAACATTCATCTATCTATAAATTAGGCAAAAAATCTTGTATTTTGATGTGACAGCCTCGTCCATAATCACTGGAAACTGATGAGTACTAACCATTTTGATACACCCTGTACAACATTTATTACATGCAGTTATTGTCTAGATTTGGGAATGAATGGAGGGTTACACCTGAATATTTGAATGGGGGAAAAATATCCCCATTATAATTGCTTAATGGAGTGGTTTTTGAGATATGTGTCATTTTATGAAGATGTTTTAAGAAGATCATAACTCAAGAACAACAAGACCTACAAAAGAGTAATTGTGATATTTGAATTATTCATCAAGTCTGCTTCAAAAAACCACAACAATTTTCATCAGAGGTTATTACTATTCACAGGATACCATATTTTGACCTATTCACAACAGCTAAATACTCTAATTGGCCTTATGAATTAAAATTGCTATTACCCACTGAAGGCTGAAAATGTGTTGTAACATGTTGTTGTTGTCGATATATGAACATGTCACAGTCCCGGGGGGGGGGGGAGGTTCTTCAAAAAATTTTGTACGGGGGGGGGCCACACAGACTTTCGGATGCTGACTTTCTCTATACCTACTTTTTGCTGTTTTTGCTACCCTTCAGTATACCAATTTTCAAGAAAAAGCACCCAAAAAGCACCCAAATTTGCCATAATTGGGCGCTTTAATGGCATTTTTGCCCAAATACGCCCAATTGGGCGCATTGGTATCCACTGAAAACCCACCCATCGATATACCAAAATCGCTGAAAAGATACCCCAAAACCGTGGCACATCCCCGTATACCTTCAACCAGGAAGAACCCCCCCCCCCCGGGGTCACAGTGGTCTGGATAGCAATGTTCAAATTGAAACCCGGTATTTTGACCTACCCTGAACAAACGTTGCTATCAATTTAAGATAAGATAATATTAGGTATATCACCTCAAAAATAAGCGCAGCAGAAAAACGTTATTTAATGTTTTTACATGAATGAGCTTTATTAAAGCATCAAAAATCAAAAAACGGAATTGAAATCGGTCAATGCATTGTGATGTAGTGTCAATTTTAAGATGCTCGTAAATGGAATTAAAACCTGCCACAAATGGCTATAATGACAAAATTGGCACATTTCGAGATTTTGAAGGTTTATTTGGACGCTTGCTTGAACAAGCAGCGTTAATTTAAGTACCACAGGTTAAATGCCTATCTTTCCTAACTTCGTTAAAGAAAACAAAATTTAAAAATCTATCATTGAATAATTATAATAAATTAACCAAATATACTATTTTAGCAAATTCAGCCAATCTGCAGACAAATTAAAGGTGAAAACATGACTAAGTTCAGCTAATTAATATGCAAAATTGATGCCAATAGAAAACCGTACATGATATCAGGGTGCGGTTTTTTTTTCACACATATGTATACAGAGTTATTTTAATTGATAACAAAAAATACACAAAAGTAATTAATTATGCAAATTAGCTAATTACAGGTAATTATGTATTCATGATATTTTTATGTAAATTAGGCATGAGTTATTTTGTGTTTTTTCAATATTTAATGAAAGTCTATTCATTCACCATAAATATGTCAAGTATGAACCTGTTATGATGTTGAATAAAGAAACTGCAGTTAATTACTTAAATATAATACAAAACATACAAAGTTTGACATTTTCACGATGTCTGGAATAGAATTTTCATTTTTTTCTGTAAACATGGTATGTGTCACCATTGCTCAAAGCCAAATCCGAAAAGTAAAAATCATAATTCATTTGCAATGAGACTTTAAATGAACATTTTGTTATCTGGATTAACATGGGTTGACAAATGGTAAACGGAAAAGCCATCCCCACTGTACCGCGTATACAAAAATAGTATGGCCTTGGACACACACAATGGCTTAGAGCTATTGAGGTTGGGAAATTACTCCCTAAAAATATCTTTGATATAATGTTTTGTTTCAACTAGTTTTCTCGAAGTGTTTCATTCGTTTTCGACGGAAATAATTTACATGCTAAGAAAGATTAGTATTTCAGCTAAATGGTGGTAGGTCCCTTTATTTCAACAGACCTATATTTACTGATTTATGAGCGATCTTCAAAAATCCATAAAAACAGGCAGTAGCTCTTAAACAAAACAATTTTTAATTTTGAGGGACCCGATGGTAGCCTCGGAAAGGCTTCACACACCATATATTAAAAATTCAAACAATTTGGATAAATGAAGCATACTGAGGAAATTCATTTATCGACATGGATGTTTTCTAAAATTGGCCAACTTTGAAGCGCGCTCTTTTCAATTCACTGTTATGCTTGCATGCACAGTGTAGCAGAATTATTGTGCAGCCACTGTGACATACCTAATAATATACCTTCAGGCCCCTCCTAGTCGAGCTCCAGAGTTGATTGAAATCATATCACTGTGAAGGGGGAGCATACTTGCTTGCTTGCAACTGTTACCCTTTTAATTATACACTAAGAGCATTTTCTTTATTATGTTGCTGTCACATAGCCTGACATCGTCTACGGCAGGTGAATTTAGTGGTGTGATTACCTGTGATGCCTGTAAAAGTCAGCGTAAACTGTTTCTATATTCCTAAGGCTTTTATTTTTATTGATACCCTTTTTGCACTTCAGATTTAAAAGCCTGACAAAACAGAACATCAATTTGCTATGACATAAAGTGCTTTGAACCAATTAGATACATAATATACAGGCTTGATACATAGACAGTCTACACATTATACCCTTAATCCGTAACAAATTATTTTTGCAGCAACCTTTTTGCTTTTGTGAAATGACAATATGTCTGATATTCAGTGGCAATTAAATTTTGAGAATTTTCTTGGTCCAACATTATATGCTTTACAAAAATGAAATAGATGTTTCTTGGAATTTAATTTGCAAAATCAAAAGGTTTTTGTTAAGCATAAGTTTTGCTGAAGGGGTATATTCAAATTTTTTGTACACTTTCAATTGTAATTTTTTCCTCTGAAGGGGTATATAACACATTGCCCAGGTTTTTTAATATTTATTTTGGAATACTTTTTCAACAATGTAAGTCTCAATATCACTGAATTGTTGACCCAATTTCTTTTTCAACAGGCAGGGCCTTCAAGAATCTCCATTTTTGTATGTTGCAGTCCACCATGAATGCTTTTATAAAATTACCTGTGCCACATCTTAACTTTGTTTCTCTACCCCTTCTTGGATATACAATGTATAGATTAGGAAATTTGGGTATGTGACCTTGACATACGATGCTGGCTAATCTGCCAAAAAATGTGTGAAATTTGTCAAATTGTCTTTTTGGTGAAAGGCGATATTCAAATAATCAATGCTTATATGAAGGCAGCTGTAGACCCCCATTACCAGATGAAAATATCAGGTATTTCTATATCAAATCATAGAATCATAAAATAGCAACAGTAATGTTTTATTGGAAATAATGCAGGCCACACCTTCCTGAAGCTTAAACTGGCCCATAAGGAAAATGACCTGCTACGCTCAATTACAACGCTTTCAGTGAAGACCAGAGTTGAAGCGTGGATGACGTCAACTGTATAGTCCCATAATCTCTGCAGTGGACTTTTGACTCGCAATATCATAAGTGCCCTAAAGTATTCTCTTATTTGAAAGCAAAATGCATCCTCCCTTCAGGGGTGTCCAATAGAAGCTACTTACAAAGAAAATGCCACTATAGGTAAAGGAATAGAAAGAACAAAATATATTTTGCAATATTCCATTATCAGATGAGCAAAATACTTCCATTCATGGTCAATGGTCTTGAGAACACTTGTTGTGGTTCAACTCGAGTTCAGTAGTGACGTAGTTGCATATTTCGCATCACAGTATCGATTTTAGTGAAGCTTATCTCTTACGGGTAGAAGCATATTGTATCAGTGAAATTTGGATGCAATATAGATGCAATATACAGTAAGCCAAATAATTAAGGTACCAGCAGTTATGTTCTGTTCACCCCTGTATATCCTAAACAAAGATGAATATGTTAAAATTCAAACCAGCAGCCAATACCTGTACCCTTTAGCTCTGATATAAGACCCCACTTGTTTAAATTGGAAAAGAATTAAAGAAATGGTGGTCTAAAACCCAAGGAAGTAACGAAATCAAAAGTTGCACTTTCATGTTTTTATAAATGGAAAGCACATCGCTAGTTTTATGTGCAAATCAATGGAAGCACGGCGCAAATTCTCTTGTTCGAGAATACTTTGTGTACAAATCATTAGGGCATTTAATCAGGTAATGGAGCAAAACTGCAACTTTTGAATTTGCATCTTCCTTAGGTTTTAGATCATTGTGGCTTTATTTCTTGACCAATTTTAATGAGTTGGGTCTTAAATCAGAGCTGAAACATTAATTATGACATTTCCGCCTTTGTTTAGGATATACAGGGGTAATAATAACTGGTACCTTAATTGTTTTGCAGACTGTAGTTGCAACCTTCATATATACAAGTAGTCCAATAATAATATCATGTGGTTTAATAGCAGACTTGGCATGCAACACCATTCTATTTTAAAGTTGATTCTTGAGTTTCTCAGTGCCCGCCCAAAATTCAATTTTAGAATCTTTAAAAAAAATAATATTCAAAATGTTATATTTTGTCTTTGTTTTTAATCCAAAATTCATGAAACATGGTCCAAATACTAAGTATCTCTAATTCATGTATATTTCTTGACTCTTTTTATTGAGTTCATCAGGATATAATATTATATATAAAACCCACATTTTGTTGAATAATGAATGATTTAAAGGAAGGTGACCTGATATATTTGGAAAATCAAATTCTTTAAAACTTACGTATAACATAAAATGTCATGCCTTTCAAGCAAAAAAAAAAAAAGAACATGTAAATGTTTTTTTGTAAATGTGACTAATTCCTAATGGAATTACCGACATTTATACAGTGTGATATTGGTAGTCTACAGTGTTTTTATTAATGATAATCATCATGATCATGTAATATATTGATTTCAAATGAAAGGCCCTATTTTTCTCATAAACATATTGAAATTAGAAGTTCCAACTCAGTGTATTTCCCAAGATATCATCAAAAAACTGCCTAATTAGTCTCAACTATGGTATATACCATAGTTAAGACTAATTCGGTAGTTTTTTGATGATTTCTTCGGAAATACACCGATTTGGAACGCCAAATTTCAATATGTTTATGAGAAAAAAAATATGAGCTTTCATCTGATACCAAAATCAGCATTTTGATGAGGTAAAGTGGGTGATGAGATTTTAAATCAGGTTACCCACCTTTAAATAATGCAAATCAGGTTACCCACCTCAGAATTGATATTCATTGGCCTACAATCATTCAGTTCACTTTAAATGTTAACAACACAGGACCATTAAAAGTAAACAGAAATAAAAATAAACTGTAAACGTTTTTACCCCAAGCTCTACTTAATTATTTACTTCATTTTGCAAACAAACTAGTAAAGATTCATCATTAAAAAAGCAATTTATTTTGATGAAATAAAAACAAACTTGTAGATGTTTAGAACAATCTTATTTACAACAATAAAGCACATTAAGTTATCTTTTGATAGTTGTGAATTATTCAGTACATTAAGGTAAATGAAAATATTAACACTATATTATCTTTCTAGAAATTACATTTGTTGATAACTTTATCATTCATGAAGAATAAGGAAAAAGGACTCTTGACTTTTACCCAGGTTTTTGGCGATATTTTGATAAATCATAGATGATAATTAGCTGAAATTACAACCAGAATAAAAAGTGAAACAACTGTTAAACACATTTTTCTCCACTTAAAATGCACAGCAATTTCCAATTATGAGATTCTAGATGCAACAAATATTGCCCAACTTATTACAGTCACATGATATTCAATATACATGTACATCAAACAAATAAAAAACTGTTTGAATTTGAAGATTTTGAAAAGATGCTTTTTTTTTCTTTTTTTTTATCTGTGCTTATATTTCGACTCCTTCCCAACTTTTATACTTTTGCATAATGAAGTTATGGTACTTTCCTACATGCATTTCTGAGAGGGCACAGCTGCCTTTAATGATAGCTAATTACGTAGTTTGATTTCAGAATTGAAAACATCCACTCAGACTTTTTATAGGACAATATTTTTCAAACTTGCTTTCAGTAGACTGCCACTTACATGCATCGGTGAAACTAACAGAACATCCTGTCTTCCCACCAATCTTGCTGCAGGGTTGTAGCCATGAACTATAAAAGCTGAATTGGTCAAGACCGTAAGACGGCAGATTTTGTCTTTACTCACATCACCCTCATTAATGTGTAGTGTTTGTTGATCTAAAAACAGCCAAGGCGAACAGGTTCTCGATTTGTGGGTGTTGCTGCAACGTATTAATGCCCAGGATCAGGAGCTCCAGCTTCAGACCTGTGATTCTATAATGGATTATTTTATTTCATTTGTGATCTCATAATTATTTCCTTTTTTCACAAGTCTTTACATAAAACCCTGCCATGCATTATCACAGCATTTCTAACAAAACCAGTGCATATAGCCCATAGTTTGGACAAATTAAGAAAATTGCTTTATTAGGGGTGAGATAACAGCTGCAATGTGCAGATTGACTTCGTTGATGCTCCACAAACAACGACTACCCTATTTGGCAAGTAGGCTACATGTACATAACAAGGTTCAATGTGTGATTTCACTACTGCATCATGGGATAGCATGGGTGTTCTCCTGTGAATGAGACCCTTAACATGGCAGTCTCATTCACTTTACACTTTAGGCAGCAATAAGATCCAAAGTACATTTTCAACACTTTCTAAATTTGAGATCCCAGATCCCATTAATTCAAAATCTTTCCACATAGTTACATTACTTGTCCCAGTTATTCAACATTGGTAAGAATGCATCTCCTTGATGACCTAAATATAATATTTAACTTCAAAAAGTCATGAATAAATAAATTGGCAAACAACCAAGTAAAAGCAAGCAATTTTGCAACTGCGATATACAAAATTGTAAATGCCTACCCATGAACTAGAAATATGCAGACAAACTTTAAGTTGAGAATTTTCATAAAAAGAGTATCTGTGAATCTTATAAAGACCCTGTTTACACAGAGCCTGAAGTCGACTTAAGTTGAATTTGAACTTGACTTTATTTGTGTGTAAACAGGGTCGTTGTGTTTTGAACTCGACTTCAGAAGTTCTCCCTGGAGCCACTTTTATCAAATTCAAACTTCACTTTGAAGCATGACCAAGTGATGGCGTAAAAGTCGAATTCACAATTTGTTTTGAAGTCGACTACCATGTAAACACCCCATCAGCAAATATTTATGCTAATAGTTGGTCGCAATCTAAATCCGACGTCGCAATTGAAGTCGACTTCTCTCTGTGTAAAAGGGGTCTATGATATAAATCTTATCTCGCAAACATACCATGAGCTAACAATTGCGGCCAAGTACGTGTTAAGTCATTAAGAAAGGCAATTTATCTGGATATGGGTACAGATACAATGGAAAGTGTACCAACATTATCTTCACCTTTAATAAAATGTCAGCAATGATGAGATTAAGGGAGCGTACACTCATATATTTGCTACTAAATTACTTTAAGTGACAGGCAAAAAAACCCTATTCTATGTGCCCGATTGACCCAGATATTGAATATTGGGGATAATATATTGTTTTCGCTAAAAACTATCCAGCATTGTAACTATTAGTTTCACGCCTCACGGCGCCTTATAATCTTTCTAATCTTATAGAACCAATTGCTATCTTCAAATGGATATTTATGATGAGAACTTACCAACATCAACATTTAATTTTGGCAACATTTGGGCAACATATGTACATAGCAACTGTATTAACAAGCACTCCACAATGCAGCTCTACAAAGATCTTCAAGTCCATTTCTAGTTCATCATATTGGTCAACGAACCAGACAACGGCTCAAAATCCCAGACCACTTGTTCCAAATAAGGCAAATATCAAAACAATCCCTGCCCGTACTCTAAAGATTTTCCCTATATTCTACACATAGAGCTAAATTGAAATACAAGGGCATGTTTTCATACCAAATAAGATTGTCAATATGAATAAAAGCTAACTTTGTACAATGCAGACAAACCTTTAGATATGGCTGATGTGCCCTTCAATTTAAAGCCATAGTGCAAGATATACTGTCCCAAAAAAATTTATGATATTCACAGACTTTCAACCACAGACAACTACAGACTATTATCAACAGTCAAAGTCCCTGTGAATGCTGTGAATTCTCGCATATTCATGAAGGCCGATCATTTGATTGTGCCGTGTCTAGCAATCATGCCAGCGTGCCTTCGCGTATACACGCTAGAGCTTTGCATATCTTTGCGTTTATAAGAAAGACCGTAAAAATACGCGGTATAAGTACATAGCAGTTTCACCTGTCGCATTTCATAGCACAATCGGCCCTCATTATCGGGTGATGCTGAGACTTTGACAGTTTTGAGTTTGTAATCTCTTTTGTCCATGCTTTCAACAATGAGAGTTAATGCCTTGCATGCTGGCCATATGGGTCTTCAACATAAAAAGTCCAAGTTTCTAAAATATCAAGGGCTATCTCAAGAACCACTGAACCATAACTAGGCTTGTTTGTACTCATTTTGATGCATTTTTAAATGCTGATTCCAATGAAGTGGAGAGAGTTAACATTATTTGAATTTTGAATTAGAAATAGCCGATAGCAAAAAGCAGGGTTGGGTGTTGGGGTTAAGAATACAAAATTATTCTTGTCCCATGCAGACATAGACAGACACACAACAAATTGTCTTCATCAGTAATTAATGTGAAACACAGATTCTATGAACATCAACAACACATTCCAAGTAAATTTGCACATATCTCCTTACCTAGCGAGGCTTCATTGGCTACCTGTCCACCAATGTGTTAAGTTTAATTTGCCTTTTTATATGTACCAATATTTGAAAGACTCTACCAAAATATCTCTCCTCTGATATTGTTTTATACAACACTCAAAGCATATCTCATCATTATCTACGTTTATCATACTAGGCTCAATATTACCAAAACACATCGATTTTGTGATCTGTCTTATTCAATTAAAAAAAAAATCATTGCAAGCACAATTTGTATGATGTGTTATTGGCTGCTTCAGTTGCTCGACAGTCTCCTATATACGTACATATCAGCCTTTTTGTGTTCGAAATGAAAACATGGGACACTTAGCACGCAACAGCTGAAAATTGATCGTGCGAAAACAGACACTATAATACTAGCCACTTACGAAGCAATTCTCCCCAACCCAAATAAATGCTCTCAAGTGGTCTATTATGTAGAGATTAGGTTGCTCAGAGTACAGACGATAAACAGACCAATAGTCTGGACGTTGCAACCAAAGGACGACACTCCTCTTGCACATGCATGGTCATTCTATGCCATCCAGGGCTATATGTTTCAACCCAGTGGTCCATAACATGTGGCTCATCGGTCAGGTCCAACCTGTTGACCACTTTGATGTCTCAAGAATCCAATCTGGCTACTTGACCAAGCTTTCATGGTGCACTGGGAATTGCCAATAATTATATTGATAGTATGCCTCTTAGCTTTCAATCTAGAATATTTGTCATGCTCTATGCATAGTAGCAACCAGGGCTGGACTTTTACACACACACGCCCACTACACACGCCAACGGCGTGTACTTTTTCCTGTCAGGCGTGTAACATAAAAGTACCGATCACAGTACACACTCTATTTGGCAATTTTAGGCTAAAAGTTCCATTTTTTTGCGCTCTTTGTATGAATTTGTTCTACTTTTGCACTATAGAGCCCCTTTTCAGCCCCAATTTTAGCTTCAATATGGCAAAACTGTTTGTGCGCTTCACACGCATTTGTAACGTAAACTTGGTGGTGGATATGCATATTAGCAAGGATTGTGAATATGGTATGGCCATTGACCAACAATTTCAATGTCACGGAGGTCCCCCTAAACGACTTCGGAATAATTTTAAATTTGGTATCTACCAAAACACGTTTCAAAACGTAAAAAGGGGCCAAGTTTAAAAAATCTTTCCTGTGTGGCTTTTCACCCTTTTTTAAACTTGGTCCCATTCAGTAAAGTGGTACCGTAATAACATGAAGAATGAGTCCTAATTTCTACATGCAACAATTAGGTTTAAGACTGTTCGAAAGCGGTGCAATATGACGTAGGCTATGTATTATCAAAAACATTTGAAGGTTTATGTTTCATTATATTGCGTGTTCATAAAGAGTAGTAGAGTATTATATATACTTAGCAAATGTTACATATTACAGGCCCTACATCTGTACATAAGGCGCAGGATCGCACAAGACGATGAAGAATTTAACAAAGTGAGTATTTGCTACTTTTGCTTAAATCAAAATACATTATAACGTCTTTACGGAAAAACTTCAATCAAGCACGAACATTAATTAATTTACTCTACAAAATGAACACTGACAACTAAGCAAACAAACAAGTAGCCTAAAGATGACTTCGTATGGGTCTTTAGAAACTTTCATAAATGGGACCAAGTTTAAAAAAGGGTGAAAAGCCACACAGGAAAGATTTTTAAACTTGGCCCTTTTTACGTTTTGAAACGTGTTTTGGTAGATATTAATTCTTTTTTTGAGGTAAAAAGATATTGCGCGGTAAGTGGTTCTTTGTAGCCATGCGAGGCGAAGTAGTTGATATCCATATTTCGCGGTTAATGGTTCTTTGTAGCCCTGCGGGGCAAATTAGTTGGATATCCATATTTCGCGATGAGTGGTTTTTTGAAGCTTCGAGGGGCAAACTAGTTGGATATCCATATTTCGCTGTAATACAAAGCTGTCTTTTTATCTAGTGTTTAGACAATGTTTACTCAACCATTGCTATCAATGGATGTTGCCATTTTTGACGATTTCCAACTTTTGAAATGCCCAAAATGAATCAATAAAATCGTGTATAAGATATTTGCGGGGATATTTGGGCGCGATTACAAAAAATTAGAAAATAAATGGGCACTTCTGGGTTGGGTATCTATAGAGGCCCTGCATGAAATTATTGATTGGCTCCAAACAAAGAATTTGAACCGGTGTCCTTCACCGTAGTTATGGCGGAGTACAGTCCATTCAATCAAATGTTGTCATCAACCTATTTGATCGTAGTGCAGGGTTATGTGTGTGAGACGAACTGTCACGGTAGATTGCAATCATGCTTTTGTTGAATGCATTTGAGTAGTCTGCCATATTTACGGGATGATACGTCACATGCAATGCCTCTATAGATTCTATAGAATTTAAGTATGATATATTTTCGATGGTAATATATTTTCACTTTCAAAGTTTGTAGTTTTCATAATTGCAATTTCTGAATATTATATAAAAAGCGGGAATAAGTCTATAAATGTAAGAGTATGGGATCATTTTGAATGTTAATAAATGCGAAACGCCGGCGGTAGACACCTGCAAGATCAGGGATTGCCGCGATTCTTGCAGTAGCTTTTATGAATAGAATACAATAGTGGATACAATAGCGGATACAATAGCGGAACAATAGAGCTCTCTTACGGGTAAATAAACCTCGTCGCGTTTTGCTAATTTCACTTCTTCTTTTTCATGAACTAACCGTTATTTCATTAAGTAACCGTTATTTTTTAAAACTTGGCAAAACCTCGACACGAGGTTTTTAATGAGTAATGTATTTACAATGGCATGTTTTGAGACTAGGGACAAGAAATTTGTGTGACATGAGATGCTCCCTATTCCACGTATGTAAATCATTTACGCCGGAACACTTCGCGCGCTCGCAACTACCATTTGCACGATGTGTGATTTTACAGTAGCTGTAAACCAGTTTTAGCCTGTTCAATTTTTGAAGCTTGGGCGAAATATAAGTTGTGATTACAATTAGTTTTTGATGAATTAAACATGACAGATAGGAATTCAGTTAGTAACTTTGCATCAGTCATATGCCAGGCATTATGAAAAATCTAAACATTTTGCTTTGGACCTCAGAATATCCCTCGGTTCCAAAGGCAAAATGTTTAAATTTTTCACAATGCCCTCCAAATAACTGATGCACAGTTATTAACCTATACACAGCAGCTGTCTTAAGTAAACTTCAATTTGAAAAGTCTATTGCCTTGGGCATTCTGGACAAGAGAAGGCACTATAACATTAACACAGAATCATCAAAATGAGAGGGAAACATTATTATTAATTTTTTTTAAATTCTCCAGCGTGCATCTTTAGCTCAGTTGGTTAGAGCGTCGTACTTGTATTACGAAGGTCGCCGGTTCGAATCCGGCCAGATTCACTTTTCTTCAACGTTTACGTGCCCTGGCTACTCTGGGGAAAGATTCCAATTTGTTCATCCTATTAACCTGGAGAACTAAGTTTATTAATTTTCATACTTATGTAATTTATTATAAATATGCAGTTCTGGTGCCTTCCGCTAGGAACGCGACGAACATCATTCCAAAAGGACAGTGAGCAGTGGTATGGGTTGCAAGTCTGATGAAGATGATAGATTATCATAGAAACGTCACTGAATACGTGAGTAAATATACCATATTTTACTACTGGATTTGATATGATGAACTTTCAAAACCATTTTAAATACAATCCAGATGAACTTGTTCAAAGATTTGAGAAGTAATTATGGACAGGAAGCGGTCAAAGACCTCCGTTCGCTTGAGAACATTGAACGTAAAATACCAAGGTTCAGATGTCACAGAGTGTTTACTCTCCGTGCTAAAGACAGTGGATTGATACCACCCAATCTACGCACCAAAAATGCTCAGTTTATAATACATAAAGCCAATAAAGCTCTTGTTAGGGACAGGATTCGTATCATAACCAACAAAATCAAGACTTTTGAGAGTGAAAAAACGACAGCGAAAGAACAATTAAATTCCCGCGATATATCACATGACCTTCAAGACAAAATCTCGCGTCATGTCGAGTTTTCTCACGAGAGCAAATTCCTACATGTCCGGGAACGTCAAACCCGAAAGTTACAATGGCTATCGGAAAAACAATCAACTTCATCAACTTGGAGAAAGGACAAGATTACAGTGGAACCTGATCTCAGCGGTACTCAACTAAAAAGATGGGTGAAAAACTTGTCCAAATATAAACTGTCTGAGCCACAAACAAAAGTTTTAGCCCGCGGTTTAGGTTTTGCTGTAAGCCCTGATTACATCAACCATCCGTCCATTATCGACGATCATATAGTCGCCGTTGAAAAAGCTTGTTGAAAACTGCCCAAATCGGAAGCAGAGCAACTCCGCGCGGAGATCGTCGCGTTGGGACATTTAAATCTTGCAAATCCCTCCCTCAGCATCAGCAAGGATGAAAGACAAGCCATTAAACAGCTTCAGGAGGAAGATTCTGTCCTTGTTCTCGGTGCCGACAAAGGCAGAGCTACTGTCATCATGGATAAACCTGAACATTGAACTGAGCTAAAGATGCACGCTGGAGAAATATGAACAGGAACAAGAAGGGAAAATACCCTTTCTTGACACTCTCATAATAAAGAAACCCGACGGCTCGGTCAAACTCTGCATTTACAGAAAAAGTACCCAGACTGACCAGTATCTGCAGTTCTCTTCCCTTCCCATCACCCGCTCCGCCAGAAACTTGGTGTCATCAGGACCTTATTAGATAGAAGTGATTCCATTGTGACAGAGGAGGATGACAAAGAGCAAGAAGAGCAACATATCCACAAAGTCTTGTCAATATGTGGCTACCCCGACTGGGCTGTGAAAAGAGTCAAACATGACAAAAACAATCCAAAACCTAAGAAAACCACCAAGAGTAAAACCAACGAAGCTAACACGTCCAAAGGCCTTGTTGTGGTTCCTTATGTTGCGGGACTTACAGAACGCGTTTCGCGTGTTTTTCGGAAACACGGGTTCTCAACAGCCAGCAAACCACATAGAACCTTACGTAATATGTTAGTCCACCCAAAGGACAAGTTAGATTCCCTTCAAAAAACAGAGGCAGTTTATGAAATCCCTTGCGCGGATTGCCAAAAACATATATTGGTGAAACCGGTCACTCTTTTGGTGTAAGACTCCAGGAACATCAAAAGGAGGTGCAAACGTTTGAACTTAAGCAATACACAAGAACAACTCACAAATCACGGATCAACACAAATCTGCTATCACGGATCATGTTGTGGGTAAAAACTACAACATTGACTGGGATCAGGCTAAAGTTATAGACAGAGAGTCGGACAAAACTACCAGATGGCTTAAGGAAGCTATCTGGATTCGGAGGAGAGGAGACAATATTCTCAATAAAGACGATGGGGCATACAAGTTACATAACATCTTTGACCAACTCATCGCCACGCCCCCTATGACGTTCGCCAAAAGGACAGTGAGCAGTGGTATGGGTTGCCAGTCTGATGAAGATGATAGATCATCATAGAAACGTCACTTAATACGTTTCAAAACCATTTTACTACAATCCAGATGAACTTGTTCAAAGAACTGGGAATAATGTTGATTTAGCGGTTGTCCAGTATGGAAGACATAACACTTGACAAGAGCACTACAGATAAATAGAGAATGAGGTGCTGATTTAATTCATTCCCCTCTTCCTGTGCAACATTAACACAGGTCTGTGACTCCTATGAAGTTCAAATTGAGGGCTTAAAGTCAGAACCATCTATGTCCAAAATTACATGTCACTCATTTCGGCAACACATGAACGGTTAATTATGCCCTCCATAATAAATGTGACTTTGGGGTATATGCATGGTCATTTGCAGCTACTAGCGTCCTTTATACGTTGCACGACCGTGCATATACCCCAAAGTCATTTGCATTTATGGAGAGCAGACGTAACCGTCCATTTGTTGCCGAAATGAGTGACATGTAATTTTGGTCATAGATGGTTAAGCCCTCGAAATTTATATAGTAACCGCTGTATAAGTGAGATTAAGTATACATTTTCGATTAATTTTCCGAATTTGCCACTACTTAACTGTTTTACTTTTTATAATTTGTGATTATATGCTTCCTAGTGCTCATTTTTAAATTGCAAGTTTTTGACAAAGGCATAAAGTAATAAAAGTCATATAACTAATGCAAGCAGCAGGACAGTACACAGATGTATGAGCCATGCAAACTGTGCTGAGAATATATATCTATATCAGCTACCCCAATACCAACACAAATATCCCATCCATTGTCATCGTTAAATGCAAGACTCGAAGGATATTGGCAAACTCTTGAATAAACACAAGTACTAAGTGACTTTATTTTCAAGGCGTCCTATTTGACCCATTTCACATCGTTTATTACAGAAAAACAATGCTCTTTTCTGTACCATATTCGTACACCGTTAGTTAAAACATGAGCATTTTTAATCAAATATAATGTAAGTGTGTCAAAAGAAGCTATATCTTACGCTACTGGTATTATTGACTTGCTATTAAAGGCGCGATTACAAAAAGCGGTGTGCAAGAAGATAAAACCGAACCTGGTCCACACTAAGAAGTGCCTCATTCGATAAAACTAGTTACTCTTCAGTTGTTAATGATATTGAATTTAAACAATGTAACTGTTCATTTTTTTTGCCAATGGTATTTCCACTTATAGGTTACCAAAGTGGTCTTTCCACTTGCAAGATTTAAATGTTGCTGAATTTTCAGTGAAGTAGTTGTAGTCCTTGCCCCTATAATATACATATATCTTATTTGTCACCAATGCGCTATAATTTTTAGAAAAATGCAAAATAAGCACAAAATTGGGCAGGTGTGTAGTACCCCCTTAAGTAAATGTCCAAGGAATAATTTGCTATATGGCCACACACTAATAGTCGGATATAACTTACTTATGAGTGTGAAATATGACTAATATGTTTTGCTCTAATATTGACATAATTATGAGGTATATTGAATAAGAATATAACGGGTAACCAGTGGGCACCCTTGAGCATTCCGAGGAATTCAGGGTCAAAGTTTACGTAGGGGTCAAAACCCAAAAATTGTTCCGATGGTTCTAATGGTTCTAAATAGAGATCCTAAGGCTTGATATAAGGGACAGATATGCCGGACAGATGAAGTAGACAGACAGATATTTTTAAATGCCAAATCTGGGTATATTTAATTTACTCAGAAATTTTATTTCATTTTATATCACAATTTCATACAACTCTACAAACATTCTAGAGGCAATTTGTAATAAATATTATATACAAATAATGGTAGCAGCTTCTTCTGCTGCTTGCTTTACCTTATTAGTGTTGAATATTTTCTACTTTGCCTAATGGCTATACATAGACCATCACATACGCGTCATGGTAACATTTTGCGAACAAATGTTCTTGATATTAAATTATTATTTTAAACACAATCAATAATGCTGTAAATGTTCCTAATAAAGTATTGCTTACCTTTAGATTTTGGTAGCTGCAAACGTCTTGATATCATTAAGTAAAACATATTATGAATATTCATCATTGCTCTGGAGATGTTCTTTACATCTCAGAAGCTTTCAAAATTAATAAGAATTTTACTCTCAGAGGAGGCAAAACATTCACCAATGACGCCATGTATTTCAATAAATATTGACAATGTCTAGGTCGGACAAAAATATCATGAATATTTATCAATGCTCTGTACGGGACACAATAATGCGGATAACTATGCGATTACGTTCATGAGGTTGATTGTTTTGTACCCTTAGGGGAGATATAAATCGAGGCCATATAGACAGCTAGTGGTATTGACTGCTAAAATTCGGATCAATCCATATTTGGGCACACAATTATACATCAAGAGTGTATTGAGGTTATTTTATCTTTGGGGAAACATTGGCAAGACCAATGGGCCTACCCAGATAGCAAGACAACGTTGGCCCAACGTTGGCAATGGTCGGCATGGTCGCGGTCGGTAAGCCGACGCCAAGCCAACGTTGGACCAACATTGACATGCCAACCTTTAGTCATGGTTGGTATGAGAACGTCAGGCCAACGTTGGGTCAACGTTGTTATGCCAACCTTATATTATGGTCGATATGCCAACGTCAAGCCAACGTAGCCAGCCAACCTTAAAATGACGGTCAGCATGCCAATGTTGGGCCAACGTTGTTGTGCCAACCTTAAATGATGATCGGTATGCCAACGTCGAGCCAACGTAGCCAGCCAACCTTAAAATGACGGTCGGTATGCCAACGTTGGGCCAACGGTGTTGTGCCAACCTTAAATGATGGTCGATATGCCAACGTCGAGCCAACATAGCAAGCCAACCTTTAAATGACGGTCGGTAAGCCGAGGATGGGCCAACGTTGTTGTGCCAACCTTAAAATGATAGTCGGTATGCCAACGTTGCACCAACGTAGCCAGCCAGTCGTAAAATGACGCGTTGTTACGTGGAGGTTGGGCCAACGTCGTCGCAAAAACGGTTGGAATCCCAACATTGGACCAACGATGGTATAAACGGTTGTTCAAGTCATGGAAATTGTCATGTTTATAATTATTTTCTTTTTACTACTAAGGCGTAAGAGTGACATTAAATAAAGACTATAAAAGCCCCACTAGATAAACTTATAATAATATTAAATATTATCAAATAATAGTAATAATAATAATAATAACAATAATAATAATTAATAATAATAATAATAATAATAATAATAATAATAATAATAATAATAATAATAATAATAATAATAATAATAGGCCTAATGAATAATAATGATGATAATGATAATAATAATGGTGATGATAATAATGATAATGCTTATAGCCTACTAGGTACCCCCGGTATGTAATTATATTTAACAATATTGCTTTGGAATTAAATCAACAATAAGAATTTTATTTTTATATTACTTTTTTTTTTAAATCAACATTTATAGAAAATGTTATCAATATTCACAGTAAATTTGATCAATATCCCTAAAAATATGCACTTTGGCAGGTTTAGTCATGAAAATATAGCTTATATTTACTTAAAACACTTGTTCAACTATGTAATCCCAGTTAGCTCAATTGGTAGAGCATCAGACTGTTAAACAGAAGGTCCCTGGTTCGAATCCCGGTAGGTACTAAGGTAAGTGACTTGTGTAAGTTAAGGTAGTTAATTTGTCTTCGTTGTAAAATAGAGAGCCAGGTAATTTAAGACTTAAAGTAAGCACAGTATACACAAGTAACTAATTGTTTTCATTTTTTTTTCTCATTGGGCTTGTTTGCCAATGGTTGGCTCAACGTTGGCTATTGGTTGGATCAACGTTGGTCAAATAACGTTGGCCCAACATCAAAGATCCAACGTCGCAAATTACATTTGCATTGCGGTTGGGTCAAAGTTGGCTCGACATTGGCCCAACGTTGGCCCAACGTGGTGGTGGTTGGGTGCCTGGCCAAAATCACGTTGGGCCAACGTCGAAAAGCAACGTTGACCCAACGTGGTAAGGTCAGTTTGCTCACGTTGGCCCAACGTTGGGCCAACGTAGTGTTGCTATCTGGGTAGGAATTCAAATTTAGCTATTGTCTTTATAATGAAAGGTTTAAAACTTTTAACTCATCATTTCTCAATGGCAAGTTTTGGAGTTATTAAAATGTTTAAAGTGGTGACTGAGGCTGTCAATCGGGTCATACAGTTTTAAGATTCAAACAGCGCAGTAAATTACAAGACAGATCCCCGACTGTTTCCATGTGCTTGCCATCCACCCATTTCCAGTGATTGGAGATAAAAAGCTCTGTCACATTTGAAAACAATGTTAATGTATTTTAATTAATACAATAAAAACTTAAGCAACAAATCTAGCCTGTTCTTTTCAAGTGGATCAATGATTTTATTTGGAAATGCCACTGGGAGAGTACTGGACATCAAAAACGTACCAATCATTCTGACACCGATGGCGAAAGCTGAACACTTCATTTCTATTTGTTAGAATCCACACTTCAGGTCATCACCTTTGGAGCCAGTGATCATGGTGATACTCAATATCAAGGTAATTTGAGTATTAGGGCCTGCATGGTTAAGGAAGTCCGGAAGTCCAATCCACAAACCATAAATATTGGTCAGTGGTGCAGTAGGGATATAATTTACCTAATAGGTGTCATTGACTCTGAAGAGTGCTAGAGTTTTACTATTTCGGTGGGAAGGTATGGCATATTGGGTAAGTGTCCCTCAAATACATTGCAAACTTGCGGAAATCGAAAGCGGAATTGTGACATGATTTTCATTTGAACAACTATTTTAGTGTCATCCCTAAATTACAGCAAGGTTTAGGTTATAGGTAGAATATGTGAAGGTGCGATAGATATGCAGGAATTGCTTTCAGTAAACAGTAGGCCATGTTTACAAGACAGTATTTACACACAAAATGCATATAAAGATACCTAGTTTTGGTTCAGTGGTTCTTGAGATGATACAATGATACAACATTATTGTAAGATGGCAGTAGCATTTTACGATGCTGGGTCCACATACAGAATGGAATTTTGCAAGCAGGTCGTGACATTTGGCTTTGAACTTGTAATTCGAATTGTAACTGGAAGACTGACAACATATTTTACACTATCAAATACAAATATAGAGGTCATTAACTTTCACTCAGTTCCATGCAATTAACTTTTGCAGTCTCACGTCAATTCTGTGATTTCATATTTTAAATAGCTTCAGAGAAAATTGATATTCTGCCATAACCAGTACATAGTCTTGATTACAACTCTTACATGTCAAGATTTGTGACATGCAATGTGGTCAAGTACAAGTCTAATGGTTAACAATTCTTTCCATTATTTTTCTCTCAACAAACCAAGCAGTCCTTTGTTGAAGACTACATATTACTGCAAAACAGCAGACTTAAGGTGCCTGAAGAAATTGACATTTCACACATGTTGAACATACAAATAAAACATATAACATACCATTAGGAGTAAATTTTGCACACAAGCAAATAATATTTATGGTTTTATCAAATACTTACAGGTTAGATAACATCGAAAGTTAATTATGTTTCATGATTTATGGCTAACATAAAATGAACTCGCACATAAATACATTAGAGTGACTGACTCCCATGTGTACCATAGGACTGACGGTCAAACCAAAGTAAATACCTTGGTCAAACAGTCCAATGAATATTGGCCTCACAATTTTCATTCAGAGTGAAAATTCATCAATCATATTTAAATGTTACAATAAAGTATAAATTGTTATTGTTAACAAAGTAATATTGAACTGATTGTTATTGTTAACAAAGTATGCTTTATGCTAGTACACAGCAGGCATGGCTTTATGTTAACATGTCTTGACATTTCTCAGGACATCAAATGTTAGCGATAGCTTTCCTGTGCCTGCAGTCCTAATGGATATGATTGCACCATTTAATTCTGTAGACTATGTCATTGCCCTGTAAGTCACTACCACAGTAAGAATACATACCCTCGATACAAATATCTATCTCAAAGACAATCTATTATTCACAGAAATAATGTGCTGTAATATGACCATATGACAGTAATTCTTTAATACATACATGTATGTGATTTGTGAGCATTGTAATACAAACTTGAATATTGACAAAGCATCGATTCTATGTCACACGTTTTATGCACAACTGCTGCGGTTGTAAAATTGAGATCTAATAATCATTGCCTCGTGTATCCAGGCAACCCTAAGAAAGAGAAAACAAAGAAAAATGTCTCTCAGTAGTCTGGATTCTGCAATTATGATACAACTAATTAGGACAAATTAAACCACAGCAAAGCCACATCTGCTGCAAAAACACTTTCACTTAAGACACATTGCAAATACGATATCTATACACATTTGGATATATATTTCCAAGTGTAATACAATAAAAACAGGTCATATTACCCAAAACAAAGGAAGATAAACAATGAAATTCTCCAAACTGTCATACATGTGTAGATTATCTGATTAGATGCTATACTTGCCTGCAAGGGAAGGTTTTCTTTAACCATGTTAACAAACTACAAATGTAAAAGTATCTTGAGTCATCAAATGTTTGAAAATTCCCCATTCAAATGGGTTTTTATCTTTCCCATTCAACTTAATAAGTTTTGGCAAAACAGCTTTTAGAATGCGTCTTTCGTGATCTAAATTCATCTAAAATTGAAAAAAGAAGTACTCATTTTGGTCCCAATTCCACTATTTATGTCCCATTGTGGGACACTCCAATATGATCGATTGCTCATAGCATTACACATGCAATGATATCTGTGGTCCCAGCAGATAAGGCATCTGTTTTACATGCATGCTTTGTATGCATTTTGAGTGAAATTTACTTATATAAAAAATGTGTTCAGTACTAATAAGTCCTCACAAAAAGTAACACAGCCATTATAAATACCCCTATAGCTTATATAATTTCAACACAGGAGGATGCTTTATTTATGTGCATTTTGATAACCCATTCATCCAATGTTGTTCAGTATTAACAACACAGTACAAAAATACCCGAATTTAAAAGTTGCAGTTCACAGCGATCAATGGTTATTACGAAACATTGTGGCATGTAAAATCCACCATTATCTTGGCACTGAATTCAAATCAATTCAAGAAACTGCAACTTTTAAATTCTGTGTTGTTAATATTGAACGACATTGGACGTATGTAGTATCAAAATGCGCATAGAATCTCATAGATAAACCACCTTTCTATGTTACAATATTGTGTTATATTTTTGAGGTCTTTATAATGTGCACAGGATGTAGTATAGTATTGCTACCCAGCAAACACAAAACATTTTATAGAAAACGTTTAAATGTCGGGTTATATAAAGGGTATAAAAATGTTCTAATAACATTCAAAAAACATTTTTGAAAACTTGCTGCAAAACATTCTAAACAAAAAATAATATTATTTAAGTGTTGAAAAATATTTTTGAAAAATGTTTGCCCAAAATGTTTTACATTAACCTGTTAAAAACATATTCATGACCTTTATATAACCCGACATTTAAATGTTATTAAAACGTTTTGATTAAACATTTTAAGAACATTTTTGCGTTTGCTGGGTAATCTCAATATCATTAACTTTACAGGCTTTGTCAAATATGCTGGCGGTACTTTCAGTCCCCTATACACTATAAGCTAACATTATTTATGTACAAGGTTGAACTTGATATTTTAATTATGAAGAAAGGAGGCAGCCTACATGGCTTCTCTCATTAAAAATCTATGAGTATAGTCAAGTCATCTTGTATTTTCTTCCACAGAGTAATTCTTGAAACAATTAAGAACCCATTTTCTGGGCTATTCCAGTTGAAATCCACCCCCCATGGAAGACATGGCCTTAATCTCCAACATAGGGGTGTGAATTTTAAATTGAGTTACTTGAATGAGTGGCTCCATTTGAAATTTACACTGTGTGTGAGGTTAAGGGCATGTCTTCCATAGACGGATGAGTGGCTCCATTTGAAATTTACACTCACTGTGTGTGATATTAAGAGTGCACCAGTAAATATAAGTCTCCTACACCCTGGGAGGAAAAATCAGTGTTTCAAATTAGGAAAAGTGCAATGTGACTTAATATAATACAATAGAAACTATTAGGCCCCGATTCATATTTAATCCTGATTTAGGCCTGGGAAATATATTGTCTAAACTTTCAAAATGTATTACATTCCAGAAACACCTGCAAGCTATTTGTGAGGTGGTGTAAGATGTATGGGCTATAGCCTAGGGTGCTTTAGTCTGCATTTTTTCTGGAAAAAGTCACTGGACTCCGTATATTTTCTCTACACTGGATGTCTTTATCTCACCTTCAACTTGCAGAAAGTGTAAGTTTTGAAGAACTGAGTCGCTCTGGAGTCAAGAAAATGATGTTTTCCTGGACCCCGTTTGTACAGAAAGTCAATGGAGGCTATTTACTGGTGTGCACTCTGAAGGGCATGTCTTTGGATTTTAACTGCAAAAACCCAATTCTACCTTTTTTATGTCATGCTTATCTAGGCATTTTACATATATCAAGCATATCTAGGCATTTTACAGCAGAAATCTAGGAGATAACGCTGATGAAACTTCTGCAGCACAAATGACCTGGTAAAGGGGTTGCGTTACGAGTAGATAGCTGGTCGGAGCATTTTTACAGGACATGCAATTGTAGCCAATGAGCTTATTTCCCTGATCAGCACTGACTGTAGCAAAGTCATTTATCATGGTACATCTGCCCCACTTCTACCAGATGAGCCACATGGAGAGTGGATTTAATGAATTGATTTTCTTCTTGTTCATCTGTACAATTATACTGCATTCAATATTATTCATTGTGTAAGCTTATGAATTGAGGCTAACTTTGATAGCATAATAGGATAATGGTTTTAAAGTTTGAATAACATAGATATATCAAATGTATTGTAGTACTACTACATTATACTATAATAATATCAAATATACACAATCAAATTGATTTAGCATCTTAAGTATAATTACAGCTGCAAAGGAAAACATTCAAAATTGAAGTAGTGGTGGGAAGTTAAGTGTTTTATTCTATTATATGAGGTCCATAATTCCTATTTGTGTCATCTTAGCTATTTGATTTACAGCCATCATGCAATCATGAATTATTATTTGTTTTATTATTTTTAACCTGATTTTTTCATGTGTACAATGTATACATAACTATTTGAAAACCTAGTTTCCACAGAATTAGAGAAAAGTTTGCAACATTTAATTTGTGAGTTATGCCCCGATGTTTAATCCCTGGAGCATATGCATTCAGGTAATTATAATTTATATAACTTGCCAGGATTGCTTCATCATTTGGTGCTCAAAAATCATTTTCTATTGTTCTCTGGTATGATCAATGAACCATATCTCTTTTTCGACCATGGCGACCGTTTGCTTATTTGTGATAACAAGTCTTATTTGTAATGTTTAAACATGTGTTAACTTTCACCTACTTTGAAGCAACCAAATGTGTTGTGTTGGTAGGAAAACAAAGTAATTGTGACTAATTATCACAATGGCAATAATAGATCTCCCGTATAACTTGATAGTTAAATCATCAAGGTAGTCATAGTCCTTTAATTTTGCTTCATTATTTTTGCTTAAAATAGAGAGTAGAAATTTCTAACAGTCATTACGATTATTGTTATTTTAATTGAAATAATACATGTTTGACAGAAATTGTACATCATGGCTTTAATGCGATATAATTTGATGATAAAAATAAATGGGGGACAACGACCTTTTCATTACTCAATAATCATGTTTGCTGTTTGCTAACTCTACCCATATGTGTCATTTTCACATTGTATTAATGTCATTATACACCATTACATGTGCAATTTGCTCCATTGTAATAAGCATCGCTTCTATAGTTTATTCACCCCTTTGTAAGAAAATTAGAGCCAAGATAAGAAAATTATATGTTATGGCTGGATCATGATTTTAATATTGGGTTTTGCAGAGGAAACCAAGAACATGACATAAAAGCAAATCTTGTTTTGGGTTTGAAAATAAAAAATAAATAAATAATAAAATAAATGGGATGATATTACGTAGTTGTTTGTAATTGTTGTGGGAAGTATGCACTCATGAGTGATGGACCACCATTAGATGCTGGTGTGCTGGTACTAGGATGAGGAGGTCCTGGTTTAGGCCCTGATGACATCTCAGGCCAGGGATGATATTATGTAGTTGTCTGCAATTGTTGTGGGAAGTATGCACTCATGAGTGATGGAGCACCATTGGATGCTGGTGTGCTGGTACTAGGATGAGGAGGTCCTGGTTTAGGCCCTGATGACATCTGAGGCCTGGGATGATATTACGTAGTTGTCTGTAATTGTTGTGGGAAGTATGCACTCATGAGTGATGGAGCACCATTAGATGGTGGTGTGCTGGTACTAGGATGAGGAGGCCCTGGCTTAGGCCCTGATGATATCTCAGGCCTGGAATGATATTACGTTGTCTGTAATTGTTGTGGGAAGTATGTACTCATGAGTGATGGAGCACCATTAGATGCTGGTGTGCTAGTACTAGGATGAGGAGGCCCTGGTTTAGGCCCTGATGACATCTCAGGCCTGGGATGATATTACGTAGTTGTCTGTAATTGTTGTGGGAAGTATGCACTCATGAGTGATGGAGCACCATTAGATGCTGGTGTGCTGGTACTAGGATGAGGAGGCCCTGGTTTAGGCCCTGATGACATCTGAGGAACTCCAGGTTGATGAAACCCAACTTGTTGATGTTTCTGCTGGAGGTATTTCATGTCTAATGCTGGCTCACTGCAAACAAAAATCAAACATTAATTTATTATTCATTTACATACTGTACTTGACAGTATACTTTGGTGTTATTGTTATATTATATTGCTTTTTGCTTGTTTTAAACATTGATAACCGTGCAGTGGGTCATAAAAACACCTTTTACTGTAGCTATTATTAGTATCCCTTTGTGTTTTAAACAGAACATGCAATGATTAATAACCATCACGACCTTTAAATAAGTATCCAAAATTCAAAAAGCACTGAACAGCAAAATCAAATTTTAACAAAAACAAACAAATAGATGGTTAAACAAGAAAACAAGCAAACATATACCTTGATCTTGATAAGACAGCTGCTGGTCTTGTGATGGTTGACCTAGGGGTGGGCGATATCTCCTCAGGAATGGGCGGTATTGTTGAGCTGTAGGTCATCACAGAAGTACTCCAAGGCCGAGATACTGGAATGGAGGAAGAACTGGTGACCTGAAATAACAGAAAAAAAATAAGAAGAATAAGAATGATAAAGTGGTATTTAGCACAATTGATATCAAGAGAAGGATTTGATATGATAATAAACACATGAAAACCAGAATCCTGCCTGATGATTACAGAGATATTATGCTGTATGATAAAGTTAATAACTTTATCTTTCTTGGAAAAGGCCAGGCTGAAAAATACCATCTGGTCTGACCATGACATATCAGAAAGGAAAAGGACACAACAATCTATGGAATTCTTCTTCCTATATATGCTGTACCTCAATTGTAGAGTATTATCCAACAGGCTTTGAATGCAGTATTTACATACATGTATGCACAGTGCTGGAACCTAGGATTGATTGCAGATATCAGAACTGGGAATAGTCTCCCTTCTTTTTTCGAAAAGCTGACATTTAACATGAACAGGGATGACTCTTTCTGTACACAGAACCAAGCAGCTTTGTGTGACTTCCAAACGACAAGACAATGCACACCCACTACTTATATCTGCACACACTAAGCAATGTATGGAAGTGAGAAAAAATTCAACAATTATATTCTGCAAAGTAACTGAACATGATTGCAGGATTCCTGACCTTAAAAGAATGTTTTGGGAGAGGAAGGGAATTCTAAAGGCAAGCCCAAGGCTTGAACTATCGCAGATCGTATTCTCCTAGATGACAGCGCAATACCATAGCCGTTCGGCAATCTCGCCCTCATTTTCTGCACAACAAACATTATTGAAACAAGTGACAGCCACTAAAGGATGTCGATTTACTGAACTACTTCTTGATAAATGGACTGGTTTGATGCCTAAAGTGCATTTTATTAATTGCCCAGTCAAGACTGCTGGCTGTAGATCAAACATGATAACTTTACAATCATTAAAATGCCTGATAAGGCCAGTAATTGCCCAGTCAAAACTGCTGGCTGTATTAAAACAAAATACCTATTCAATCATTACAAGATATAACAAAATTTCCCCAGAAAATTATAAGCTGTTGATACTAATCTCTTAAATCACACACACTCTGAATGATAATTGTACATAATAGGCCAGGACTCAGAGAAAATACCTTACCTTTTGAAACATGATACATCACTTCATTTCATCAAATGACACTTTAACCGTTTGTTTTCATAACGAGAATAGACTGGCTAAACATGGGTGGATACTCAAGAAATAAACATATTTTGCAGGATCTGCATGTCCTCTATTCAATGAGGTACATATCGTCACAACCAACCCAAGCTGCATTAGATTGCAAATCCGGACAATATTGAAATGGGAGAAGTACATTATGGGAAGTGTAGGACATCTTTTCTGGCAGAGACTACTTGCAACATATAGGCTTCAAAACCCTGTTTGACTTGTCTTGCATGCTAAGATTTTTTATTTTAATCAGGCATATTCACCTCCTCTTTATCTGCTTATTATCTCATCATTGATTTATTCAGTATGTGCTTACATTAGTAAAAATGGAGATGTTCAGATCTGATGAAGTCCTCCTATGAGATGGACGAAATATTAGTTTAGTAAACAGTTACTGGTTTTGTCAAGCAAAAATCGACAATTGATGTACATCGAGTTTGAAATCTGAACTCTTCTAACATTAAAAACAACGAAAGGTTCAGCCCCTCTAAGCCAATAAAAATATTGAAGCCACTCGCTTAAAAAAACCGAAATGCTCCTGCATTACATGCCTTGCTTGTTTGGACTTAAATAAGAGCATTAAGTTGTTTTTATCAGATCCAAGAGTGTACAGTCAATAGTCAATACTTGCTGACAGGGCAGATTGCAAGTCATGCATACAGGGCTACTGCATGATTATCCACCATCGTACGGTCAACCTGCCTCTAAGCAAATAAAATCTTGGATGACGACTGCAAAAGTTTCTCCTAATCACTACCTACTATGGAACGGTAAACTTGCATCAGTGCAAATAACCTCTTGGATGATGACTGTAAAGTTCCCCCTAAAATGAAATCTCATTTTACACAAGAGAAGGCTGGAATGGGCGGTGATCAGATTACACCTACATATATAAAGGCACACTTCAGAGTCCACACCAATAAATAAGATAACCTTGCAGATGATGCAAGAGCAATCAGACATGCCTGTTAATGGAAGCATGCAACTGCAGTCGTCAAATTCAGAAAAATCATATTCTATGAAAATTGGTGTTTTAGTGTAATGTAAATCAAATCATAAATAAGGGCATGTTCCAAAAGTAGAAATTATCTTCTATGTGTTAATTCTGGGAAAATGTTGAGGCTTTGTAGAGATACTAATTTTATTTGATTATTCTATTACAAGTACCTTCACTACACATTTTTCAAAATCGTGCACTGTGATTTGTTGAAATGCATTATGTGAAAGACCTTACCTTACAATAAATGAACCTTGTGTTCTTTTCGCACAAGAACGCACAGCACAGGGCGATGGAGTGAGTACCATAACACATTCTACGCAAAGCATTACATTTGCGTACGCGTATAATATTTCTGCGATATACACTGTCACATACGCTTTGGATACACGTACACGCTCCACTTTCAAGTAAACAGCTAAAATATTTGGGCATAAAAGTGATATTTTCTCTTTAAATCGCACTATTTTGTTTAAATTCTGCTGCACATCACCCATTATTTACGTTTTGATGACATTATGTGAGTGTAAAGGATAATGCACTACCCTTTATTTCTTAAATAATATAGTAATCAGATGTGGGCGATTAGAAAAAATGGGTTGTATGATTTGTATCTCAAAATGTTAGCCATCAATATCAGCAACCAGACGCTTTATAGCTGTGAAAATTCCACTTGAATAGCTGTCATTTTACACAGTATAATATGAGGATGAACCAAAAGCTGACAGCATATTCTAACTTTTTAAAATATTCTAAGAATTAAAAGTTTTGTATTTGCTATTTAGGTGAATCTCACAAGTAGTTTTACCAATTGTGCACATACAGATTTATATGTATTGTATAAGTTATAATTATGAACACCAGTTGGAATCAAAAACCCTGTCAAACTGCAAGATAATACTGTATGTGAATTGCCTAGAATCTCTATAATAAAAATCCCAAATGTTCCTTTAATACTACAAATTCTGAAGAAGAAAACACAGGTTCTTGAACTTTCCCAAAAGCCACAGATCATGCCTTAAAACTTGACTGGGGGATGTCATACTGATCAGTCCTACTTATAGCTAAAAACATGACTGGGGCATGTTGTTCAATCCATCTTAGCTGTGCCTATGGATCCTTAAACCTTTCAAAAACACACTGTGTAGGCCCTATACCCCATAACACCACTGGGGGGCAGATCATGTTGTTCATTCCTACTTGGTTGTGTGTACTTCTAAACATCCCTAATTTACATCCCAATTTTTCAAAGTTTAAACTGACTTTCAGTGCAACAAAATTAACCTTGAATGTTGGACACATCAAACATTCAAGGTCAGTTGAATTTTGTTGTGCTGAAGGTCAGTTTTGGTAATTGTTTATCACCAGCACATATGAACTTACATCCCAGCACATAAATCTCATGTTTCCAGCTTATCTTTGGGCCAAGTACTTCCGCTGATCAAAATATTTGATGAATACTTGAGAATTAATCTTTAGAACCACTTAACCAATGTTGGAACTTGGATTGTGTTATTTTAATAGATTAGTGCAGTAAGAGCGAGGGCGCTCCAACCCAGGGCTCCAACGCAAAGCCTTGTTGAAAGGCTACCCTAAACACCACTGGGGGCATAATCATGCATTTGATTGTCCTGAGCTGTGCTTATTGTATAGTACTTATCCCAACATTCTCAATTTACACAAATATTGTCTTTCCATCTTATCTCTCAATGATGATAAGTTCTGCTTCTAATCCAAGGATTTGACAATGGTAACCTAAGAATAAGTTTTAATATTCACTAATCCAATATGCATGATTAAATGATTTGTGTTTAGTATTTTAAGAGATTATGATAAGAAAATCGTAGAAAACACTTGAAAGGGCATGTAAATGAACAGAGAAGCAATGACTGTCATGTAATGAAATCCACTTTGAATGAAAATTGATTTCAGTTGATGACAAATGTAAAAGAATTATCTGAATATTGCATTATCATACTGTTTGTGAAATCTGATGTATGCATTATACTGTGTTTATTTGGCAATTGTTAGAATTGAGGATCTTAGAGTTCAGTGATTTCTGTAAATGTTACATTCATTGGTTTTAAACTATACCTATTTAAGGACACTACGTATCCAGTTGAGGCACCAAAATATTTATACCACTTTCCTCGATGAATTAGACTTTTCATTAGATTATGCGCGGTATATTAAAATTGTATATGTATGTATTATCTATAATTATGCAAAAAATAAAAGGGAAGTTTATCAATATCAACAAACATGTCCCTAGTATTGGTTTGGCAAGTTGTTACCTTCAATTTAAGGAAACCAGATTTTGGTTATAATAATCAAAGTAACATAACATTCTTGGAATATTAGCTTAGTATGAGACAAGCAGATGTCATGAGATACTGGGAAACTTTAATATGCCAATACACTTGACAGATGGAAGATAACAAGGATCCTAAAATACTAAATCCCTAAACACTCACAGGGGATTCACTGGGAAGATTACACATGTTACAGGCAAGGTATAATAATTCATAGGGAATAAGGACATGCACCCTTGCTTTCTTCTCTTTCTGTATCATTTCTTCCTCCGCTCTCCTCCTCCCAATACCAAGCTCTGCATTCTTTAAAGGTTTATAACCGCGCATCGGTTATTTGGAGGGCATCATGAAAAATCTGAAACAATTTGCCTTTGGAACCGAGGCATATCATTTGGGGCATACCCCAGGGATATTCCAAGGTCCAAAGCAAAATATTCAGAATTTTCACAATGCCCGTCTTGGCCGTCATCTTACTAGTGCAAAGTTATTCATAACCGGTACTTTCATCTCTTTACTTTCAAAAATAACACAAAATATTCCTCAGAAGTTTGCAAAAATATTAGATACACTTTGCCTTTACAAAAATTGAACAGGCTGAAACAAGATGACCATTAACAGAATTACGAATCACAATCTGTGCAAATATGGCAGCACGCAATCCAAATACGGCAGCCAGCACGCGTGCAGTTTGTTCAACGCACAGAACGGCACTCACAGAGGTTATAATATTTACGCTGATGGTGTGGTAAGTCCACTGTTGAATATAAGTAACTGTGTTTGCGTTTGGGCAAATAAATAAAAACGCTTGGATCACATGTATCGCGTTTATTCATGAGGATATGAACTATTTACTTTCTTTCTATATTTTTATAATCTTTATTTCAATGCTTGTGAGCATCTCTCTTCCCTCTCTTCATAATCAAGAAACTTCACTCATTGCTATGTTAAAAGTCTGTTTTCTTCAATCGATAGGTCAGTCACTCAGTCAGTAAGTCCAATCAAAACAGCAATTTGAGTAACTCTGCCTATAACACAGGAACATCAATACCTTTGTTCAAATTGTCTGGCATGCTACAATCTGAAGTGTTTTAGATATCACACAAACCAGTAATAGCACTCTGCCATAATAAGCAAGTCAGAATAATATGAATATGATACAATAATAGAAAGGGAGTCACTTTGCTAACAAAATTCCTGTTTAATATAAACTGAGCTCAAAAAGAAACTTATAATTTTTCACAAGGTCATATCTTGAAATCCTGTCCATCAAATTGAACCAAAATTACACACATATTTACTTCAATACTCTACTCTTAACACATGTCAGTAACCAAGCAGTTATCCAACTGACACAACAGCAAAATCAGGGTTCGCAGGTTTTTGCCGCAGGTTTTTGCCACTTGGCAAAAACAGTTTTTGCCAGTTTTTGCCGGCAAAAATGGCAAAAACGAAAAAAGTGATTTATAGTTCAGTTTTTTCATCTCAAAACAAATAATTAAGTTACAAAAATAAGTTCCAGAGTGTAACAAGGCCAGATTTTGTAATTATAAGCAATATATTAAGAAATTAAAGGCATGCGTTTTCATTGCTCAAGTGCAGTTAACCGAAATGTGGCATGTATCAAATTCAAAACTTTTTCATTTAAGGACTTAATGAGACAAAAAATATGTTGAATGATTCGTTAAAAGTTGTGTGTTACTGTTTATGAGCTTCCTGTGTCACGTTTTAATATTTGAGTGACTATATGTGAGTTTGTGCCAGTTTTTGCCATTTTGCCGGTTTAAACCAGGCAAAAACTGGCAAAAACAGTTTTTGCCAGGTTTTTGCCACTTTGTCGGCAAAAACAAGTTTTTGCCGGCAAAAACCGAACCCTGAGCAAAATGCACTGACATGGGACAGCTTCCTGGACCACATTCACAGCCCAGTCCTGTTTCATGAAAAAAGTGTATGAAAAGCAGAAAGCAGCACCGTTTTATCATCTGTGCAAGGATCTTGTGGGCATTCTCACAGATTTTTTTGTCCTGGGTGCCAAATGTTGGGCTGTGAAAGTGAAGGAAGTCCAGGAAGCTGTCCCATGACAGTGAATTTTGCTGTTGTGTCAGTTGGACAACTGCTTGGTTACTGACATGTGTTTGGAGTAGAGTATTAAGGTAATCCTGTGTGTAATTTTGGTTCATTTTGATTGACAGTATTTTAAGATATGACCTTGTGAAAAATTATAAAGTTTCTTTTTGAGCTCAGTTTAGATTGCTCTTGTCACTTTCACAGACAACAACATTTTACGCATCTTATCATAATGCAATACATGACACCTGACACTGCCTGATAAGATATGCTAATCTTTATTTGTAAAATGGAAAGAAACTCAACCCTGCCACAAAATTGAATTTCACCTTGTATAACCGACTGATTTTCCTTGTCACATACAAGAACATGGCCTATATCCGTCATATAACATTCCATAAAATGGGTGACAAACATGTGAAACTCTACATTACTGTGAAGTGTTGGTAATCACACCATTTAAAAATTGTATCCCCCATAGCAGGCAAGCATGGATTTTATAAACAATATTTACTGGGTAAGAAAATATGTGTGCAAAATGATCAGGCAACACGTAGTCGATGTTGGTAAAACTAGTTTGGAAAACGAGGCCATGTTAGTTTTATAGGGCCACATAGTATTATACTTAAGTGTTGTTTTTTAGTTACACGAAACACTTGAATCTCGAGAAATCCATATCCAATTTCGATAGATTTTGGGATAATGTTGCATTATTAAAAGGGCATAATATATGGCACAGAGCATATCTGGTTCAATTGTAGGAGCAACATGATCAATATTACTTGTTTTACACCAGCTTCATGTTTAAATTGCCAGCTCCCATTTAAAATGCTACAGTCAACAAGTGGTGAAAATTAACCTATAACTGAGTCATGATTTTATCCTCTTTTTCTCATCCTGTTTTTTTTAATCTAGATTGTCTTCTACTCTTTTTGTGCTTCTCTTCAGACATCTTATTTCCCCTCTTTCTCTCTCCTCATCCTAGTCTCTCTCTTTGTTTGTTCACTCTCTCTCTCTCTCTCTCTCTTTCCCCTCTTTTTTTCTCTCTCCCTCTCTATATCCATTAGTACATTTCCAAATGTGTCCACATTTACAGCGATTGATGGGAAAACAGTTTACACTTACACTCCAGTGTCCTATTTTTTTTATTAACTTGAAACATTTTTTAAATGGGGCATGTATGACAACATCTGAAATGTGCTTTACATCTTGAACAGTGATATTCTTTATTCCTCCTTGTGGAGAGAAGTGTTGTTGTGAAAATATCCACAATATCTCAGCAAAACTTTGTCATTTTAGAGTGCGTGGTTCCCAAAGTGGTCAAAGGTAACTGGGACACCCCGCGGGTACTATAACTCATAATGAATCTTTTTTCCTGCATATCATGGTATATAGAAAATTATGCTGTGTAACTGAACGGGAGATTGCTCCTGTGCATGTATTGTAATTTATACTTTCAGAGAAAGTTACCATTACTAGAGCAGAGTCATGCATGTATTCACTCCAATTAATGCCAAGAGCATTTAGGGCTCACATTGTTACGCAAAGGTTTTGTGAGAATTACTTAAATCATGCAACACAGTAATATAATGAAGTCAAACATTCACATTGAATTTGACCCGGGAAATTCATATTGAATTATAAATTTTCAGGTGCAAATTTAAGTTTACTTTAATTGTTAGACTCGAGTTTGACAACAAACAATACAGTCCTCATTAGGTTGATACAGTATTTTTTTAAGTGTATTCAAATGGGAGTCTCCATGAAACCTTGTAAATGAAAATGTAATATGTATGCATGCAACTGAGTCCTTAATAGCATTTTATGTTGGAACCCATGCAATATTGTAAAGTGCAGCTTTACTCTGCCCCTGATCAATATGGAACAGAGAGAGAGAATGTTTACAAATGTATGGAACTTGAAGAATTTGTAGATGAATAACATGTATGTACTGATAAAAAGGTATAAATTTCTATATTTTGAAGAAAAAAATCACCCTACTTTATATTGCTTTACATGCAAACCCTGGTATTGAGTTACCTGTGACATGATCAGCGTATGACTAACTTCAAACCATTGTCAGTAAAACAAGTGACATCAATCAATATCCATTGGAGGTAAAAAAAAGGCAGACTGGTCTCTTCATTGTCTAGACGGTTATCTGGACAATTGGTTAGATGATTCACGATACTAATTGAGTAAGCTTGTGAAATAGACAGGTGCATGTATAGTCAATAATACTATGCATAGGGATAAATGAGAATCAAAAGAAAGTTACGAATACCTGAGCTGCCTCTATATGTGACACATCCATGGAGGCCAAATGATACATTTTTGAAAATTAAGTTACTAAAAGCATAGTTATAAATGCAAACATTACAATATTATAAACTGAAATCCTAAAAGGTCTAGCATACTTGGTTCTCAAGTTTTATCCTATGTATAAAGGCTGTTTGTAGAGACACTGCTTCCTTGCACAACAAGAAACAGTAAGGTATTTCTAAAAATATATATATATATGTTGTATGTGGCAGAGTATGTAACTATTTATGTGGTACATATGACTGAAATTAGTCATTTGTTATTAGGGAAGGGATATTAATAAAGTCAAACACAGTAGTTCAAACTTACTGAAGGTGCAGTAGCATGCTTATAAGCAACTTGTGGACCTCCTGATGGTGCTCCATCAAACATTCCAACAGGTCTTCTATGAAAATGAGCTTCATTGACTTGCTTGTTTAACCAGTTGATTACTGTAATCAAAAGAAAGAGAACACCAATGTCAATATCAATATATATTACGCTTCCAAATGAACTATGAATAAAACTGAACGTGTTGAATGTGGGTAAATGGCCATATGTTAACGAAGCGCATGATAAACCGCAACATACAAATGAAGCCAGAAAGCTCACAGCCAACAAATATATAGTCATAAAAATAATGTAAGAGCATCACACAACATGAATTATAATGGATACAACTGCTGTTTCAATGATATCTTGAAAACATTAAAAGATTGAGATAACATGATGGGTGTCAGTAGTGAATACATTTGAGGAGCATAATTTGACAAAGTGCAATTTGAAACTGGTTTGAGTGACTTGACATCGTTTGGTTTCATGACACGAATAATGTCTTAGGCTGAGCGGATGCTTGCGCTAACTAGGCAGTAGGGAGAGAGTTAGGCATGATGAGAAGTAATTTTATTTTATATATTTCACGGTAGTTTCCTACTTTTTACTTTTGTATTTATCATGATGAGAAGTAGCCAGGTACAGGTACATTTGTAAATATACACCAAGATTTTGAAAGCAATTCAATCTGTAACCAGCAGTCAGTGGAAATGTTTCAGATAGATTGTGGCATGATCTTTCTTTAGAGCATGATACACAAAGCTTTGCTGCACAGTTCTGAAATTAATTATACATTGCAGTCTTTAAATTCCCGTGTTGGTAGAGCCATAGAGGAGAGTGTTGCCATGATCAAGTCTTGACAAAGATGGCAGGTTTTGTTATCAAGGAATGTCTGCACCTGTAAGATGGTGCATAATTGAACATTTAAGCTGGTACGCAAAGATGTAATTTGAGGTGACATAGTCATATATTAATACCAATATGAATATAGTGGGTATAATAATAGCAGAGAGACGAATAATACATAATGTCAATTCTGGTGCATAAGGCTCTGGAACTTGATCATCATCATCATCATCAGCCCATATCATCCCACTGCTGGGCAAAGGCCTCTCCCAGATTTTGCAAATTTCTCCTGTCTCCTGCAATTCCTGTCCAGGCTGCTGTTCCTAAGTAGCTGACCAGCTCATCTATCCATCTACAAATGTAGCTTGAGGTCATCCTCTTTTTCTTGCTCCATATAACAGTGTGAGCTGACTCCATCATCCATCTGTTATCCTGCTCAGATGACCAACCCACTTCTACTTCATTCTTTTTACTGCTGTTAAAACATCCTTTACTCTTGTTTGTTCCCTAATCCAGATGTTCTTTTTCCGGTCTCTCCTTGTATACCCCAGCATCATCCTTTCCATACTTCTTTGTGTACTATGAAGTTTTCTTTCCATATCTTTGTTTAATGTCCAAGTTTCAATTCCATATGTTATGGCAGGTAAGATGCATTGATTGAAAAGCTTCCTTTGTCTCTTTATATCTGCTGAAAGCTGATAACTTGATAATTTAAGCAAATACTTATCACTCAAAAATATATACAGTTTTCATGAACATCAATACTTTCTGCTTTACAATGAGTTAACAGATTATAATGAAGTTTGTGCATGCCCTCAATTATCCCATCCGTATACTTATGAACAATAGCCCATACATGTATATGTAATTTAACATGCTTTGATAAAGGACACACTTCAATGTCCTTTTTAGAATTGTCTGGTTTCTTGTTTACAACTAAGTCCATTCTTTCTCTTATTACACGACATACAGTAAAACAAAACAAGAAATAATTTAAAGGGATAGTATTATGGATGGAGAGTGATTTATCTACTTGTCACTAAGAGGATCTATGCTCTGATTTATTTGAGAGGAATTTTGATCAAACCAAGAGCATCTTAAAGAAAGAAACATGATTGTGATGCACAATAGAAATGGGGAACACTTTATAAAGCAGACCAACTTATGTTCAAAATGTCCTACGTGTTACAGCTGTAAGAGACCATGTCTTGATTGTTTTTTAACTGTTTTTCCATTTCATCCTCATATAATTTCCGAGCCTCGTCATTGTAGCTGCTATCAGTGGTTATACATTCTGAAATTGCCCAAGGTAGGCCTATACACATTATGTGCATTCAACTTAACATGCATGAAGATGCAATAAACAAACATCCATAGCTGAAACCACATGTGAAAATGTTGCGGCACTTTATGGATTTCAAGTATTCCTGATCCCCTTGAACGATGTTGAGTGCTAGCTGATGATTGTGATACATGTTTAAATCAACATTGCTTTGAGTTTATTAAGGGGATGGGTGGAACAAAAACTTCAATCAAATAAATTATGAGATATATTCCACCTTGCCCTTATACATGTTATATGAAATAGTGTATTCTCCACCTCACACATCTTAGCTACTCCGCTTAGACAATAATAACTGCGCACCATCTATTTTGAGGTCATTGTGTGAAATTGGAGGGTTTTGTTTTGGGCCGAGGTATTTTCCGAGGCCCAAAACAAAACCCGACAATTTCACACAATGACCTCAAAATAGATGGTGCAAAGTTATTATTGTCATTCATTACCGTTTTTTGTACAAAATCCTATCTTTCCTTCGTATTATTTGCTGGAAATTTTTCGAATATTTCAATTTATTTAGTCGTCATCCCTCATTAATAATGGGCGAATCCTGACTACATGACGTCATTGGCATGGATACAGGGCATTTATGCTATCCATATTCCGGGGCCCCTTGATTAATTGATTAATTTGACCGTTGACTGCGGTACTGTTGATTGTTGCTACAGAAATGTATTTTTACATGAAACTTTATTTTTATATCGTGACATCGTGATATTTGGCTATCGTAATTGTGCATGCATGAGACGTGTAGGCCCTACGTGTGTGAAATTGGAGTCAATAGAGAGATTGCGATTTTCCAAACGTAGACGTAGGACGTACGTTTTTACGTACGTTAACACGTACGTTTTTACGTAGCTATGTATTGCAGTGAGGCCACATACTTTACCAACGCTCGTGTTGTGGCGCTATGTCCTATAGTCAGTCATCTGGTGATTTGTTTTGCATGAAATCAGCCCGGGTAGTCGGTGGGGTCAGGGATCAATAAAGGGATCTTAATCCTCTCTACGTCATACATAAATTCGCCCAGTCTCATTTCCCTAATATTAAATTTAAAAAAAAATGGAATTTCAGTTCGGCACAGGTGGGCCTCGAACCCACGCCGCTGTTACATACAGAATACAGAAGTCCAGCGCACTAATCCACTGGACCACATGAAAGTTCGGTAGCCATATTGAATTTTAAACATATAGGCTATAGGCAACTCCAACATTGATCGGGTATAGACCACTTGACATGTGACGTCATTGCCCGGCAGTATGCGCGCGAATTATGACAATTTCCATTGTTCTTTGCCCTGCAGTGTGCGTACGCATCGTAGTTTGCTCAGGGCACGTGCGTTTCAAATCGCCCACCATATTTCTTCTAGTACAAGAAAGCCATTGAACAGTGTAGCGGTTTGTTTGAGCATATCGACAGACGAGTCCCTCGCCTTTGTTGATAAACAATGATTTCATATTAGCATACAGTACTCATCAGTTAATAGCCACTTGGTGAATAGATGGGCATTATCAGCTGTCAAAGAGATGTCTTATGCAGCTGCCAATCACGATAGAGTCTTGAAAACATTTTGTTATAAACCCAAAAGTGATATAAGGACAAAACTGTGCATGTTGGTACTTGATTGTTTGGATTCTTATATGTTGAAAATCCATTGTAGTTGTATTTTATGTGTAGTGTATATTGTTTATAAATTATACAGCTTTTCAATTTTGGGCATTAATGCTCTGTTGCACTGTTTTCATCAACCTATTTTATCGTAGTGCATTTCTTATGTGTGTGAGCCGAAATGTCGTGGTAGATTGCAATCATGCTTTTGTTGAACTGTACTCCGCCATAACTACGGTGAAGGACACCGGTTCAAATCCTTTGTTTGGAGCCAATCAATAAAATAATCCAGGGCCTCTATAAGTTAAGAAGTGACGTAATAATCGCAATAGATGAATACAATGTTTGAATAGATCGCCCAACCATGCCAACACAAGCAGATTGCACTAATCACCTGTGTATGTCTGCAAACATAGATTGAATACAATACAGCTCTTTTCAAAAATACTAATCTTATAGGTGCGAGTGAACCGTTGCCTTGCCAGAGGTCTATACTTTGAATTTGTGTGTAAATAAATAAATAAATAAATAAATAAATAAATAAATAAATAAATAAATAACCGATCAGGAATTGTGCATATTTGAACGTGTTCCTAATGTTCCTAAAATATCTGAGCCAAACTTTCCTTGCCCCCCCCCCCCCCACTTTCGACCTGCAAAAAAAAATGCTTGCCCCCCCCCCCTTTGACCTGCCAACCAATCTTTGACCCCCCCCCACCCCCTATAATACTTCACCACCTCGGGGATACACAAAGTTATTGCACCACCCCTCAGCTGTACAAAAAAACACATGATATTTTGACTATAACATTCGTCGAGAAAGACTCGTTCTCTACGTTTCCTTTACCTAGACTCGAGGTAAAATCAGCCTATTTCCACGTGGAACCATGGTGGAACGTACGTTTTAATGCTACGTTGAGTCCAAAATGTCAAATCGCAAGGTAATTTTTATACGCAAAGTATCACACACATTTCAATAGACAATCTCTGCGTATGAATATTGCGTTTAAATTTAGTCCATTTTTAACACATCGCTGTACCTTTATTATAATGATATGTTACAAACAAACAAATCATAATAATAATTAGACTTTCCTTCGTATGTTCATTATCCTTGACTGTCTTTAACATATTGTGAAATGGACAAATTTTGTGCATTTTCAACGATGTATCTACGTCGATTTCGCACGTGGAATATCTTCAAAAATAGCTAAATACGTGACCTCGCTTCGATACAGGATAGTGGTTTTGAATAGATCAAAGTACGTCCGATGTCTACGTTTGGAAATCGCAACCTCTCTACTCTTGGCCCAAGATGCAGATTTTCTGAATGCGATATGCGTGAATGAGTTGCATCAATCATGATTATTGCACGCGGCCGAGTTTATATTCTCATGTTTACAAGTGGACCTGGATATATTGTATACTTGGATTTAAATGGATGAATAGTTCTACCATTAGGGTTTACACCCGGTAAGTAGGTTTTATAGGTTTTATAAATGTGATTACAATTTTATTGGCTTAAAATCAGAATTTTCTCTTGACCCACCAAAGGCTGACAATTATACCGTACGTACCGGTGGCTGAGTGACAGTAAAAATAGAGCTCAGGTTTTCCTTGCACTGTATCTTCAAATCTCTAGGCCCTATTTTTCCATATTGGCCAGCATGCTTATAATTTATATCATCATGATTACTTCTACGCTTTTTTAGCCTGGCTTGAGCATTTTGTTTAAGTCTGGCACTGCTGGCCCAACCAAGCATTCATGCCTGTCCGGCATCATGAGCGCGAGCATTCAAGTGTCTCTGCACGGCGCGACCGTTTACCGAGCATGCGAGGACCGTTTAAACAAAGTTGCAGAATGATCCGAGAAAAATAGAATGGAATGTAATGATGCTCTAAAAATGAATTTAAAAAACAGTTCCAGGTTTATATTACCTAGCCCGAGGTAGCCTACTCACAGTCACACCTCCGTCACTACGATGACTGACTTTCTATGGTGAGGAACAACAAATGCTAGGCCTAGCTAGCATGCTAGGCCCCCTGTGCCATGATGTTTCTGCTACATGATATTTGTTAGGCCTACCATTTACAAATACCTGAAGAAATTAATTGTTTATATTGTGAGGAACATGGGAAAGAACAACCAGCATGCCCGGCCAGCATAACTATTTATAGGGCCATGATATTTTGAGCTTCATAACTATTTATAGGGCCATGAATGATATTTTGAGCTTCAAATTACCATACAAAATAATAAATAGCTAGCCTATTCAGTAATTTTCTCATCTGGATGATAATAAAAATCAAGATTCATATTTTGTTAGTGGTTTTAAAGCCGGACGTGTAATTTATTTTACAAACAAAATATAAGATTTATTTTCCAGTTTTGTCAATAGTCCACCATGCACAATACTGATGTTTTCCTGGGTTTTTTTTTTGGGGGGCAAGCCGTGTTCCCGCTCGTCCACATTTGCACTGCACACAGTACGACGATACTCTCGAAGAGAGGAATGCACTCACCGGTAGAAGAAGAAATGTTTCATTTCAAAAATATCTAATTTCATGACTAAATATCCTTCAAGTACACAATAACAAATTTATATTTTTACACCTTCACTGGGATGTCACGGAGGCTTGCGCCTTAAAATAATTTTATTGTAATATCGTTTGGTTCCTGCTGTTGTTGCTATTTCTTGTTGTTGTGACTCGTCTATTCTTTTGTTTTTTTCCTGTTTGGAATTCCCCAATTGTATTTGTTACGGTCATACGATGCAATCATAATTATTGAGAGAGCAATATTGAGAGCAATAGATGCCGGGATCGGCCAGCAGCTGAGACCTAGACGCAGGTCGTAAAGCTCACTCCGGGAGCTCACTCGATCAACGTAACACAGGGACAAACATATTAGGAAAAATTGTTTACATTTATTCAATATTCATTCAAAACAGGACCCTGTTTTGTTTAGAATGTGTGTGCATATTTATTGGTTTACCTGCTGTGATCGGACTGCTTTTATTTATTTTTTTGAAGGTAGTCGCCATTTGAATTGGACGCTGCAATTCGCAATGATGCCAATTCTTTATCCATGTTCGGGGCCCCGATCACCCCATGTTTTGATTGCTACGTCAGACGCGGAAGTCATTGTTGCGCGTCCGGAGTCAATTGTGAGATATTAATGACCTCGAATTGCGTTCGCGGTTTTCACAAATAATAAAATATGATTGGATCACACGCATCATGCATATTCATGAGGTTATGAATGTGTAAGAGCCACCAGTTAAACTTCATTTCCCTTAGTTAATTTTCTATTTAAATTCAAGCAAAAATATAGTGTTTTTGCCACATTCAACAGCTTTAACTCACGGGTGATTTGAATTAATTTACCTGTCAATACATTATTGCTAAGAGCAGAAAACTGAGACCCTTGTAAGGTATTTATATAAGTTTACAACAAAAGAGAACATATATCCTACAGGAACAGACAAATAGAGAGCAGACACTGGGCCATTCCAGTTAAAATCCACATACCCCCATGGAAGTCATGACCTTAATCTCCCACACAGAGAGTGTGGGTATCACATGGGGTTACCTGAATGGGGGTGACTCCATTTAAAATTAACACTCCTGTGTGGGAGATTAAGGTCATATTTTCCATAGCAGCGTATGGATTGCAACTGGAATAGCCAATTTAGAGCTGTTACACCTGCACATTACAGCCATCTCAATCCATGTGTTTCTTACAGCTAAAACTCTATCATATGGCTTTAAGGCATATCACTCAAGTGGAAAGTAGACCATTGTTTTGTTTTGTAATGTAGAACATGTTTCCCCATCAGCAAATGATGGCTCATTGCAGTGGTTGACATAGTGTTCTACTTAGCTCTATAAACTGATTACTACTGTCCATATGTTGAGAATAACTTATTCTCTAACCCTAACACAACCCATGGGTTTTGTTTTTTTGCTATCGGAAGGGAAAGAAGAAATGAATCAGGAGAGATGGTGAATAAGAAGTCACTTGGTACCCCCTGAATTTGAACCTCGGACCCCAATAAAGTAGAACTGGAGCTCTCAACTTATTTACTTTACTTATTTACTCAATTTATTACCGAGGGCTAAAATCATTTCAAAGATTGTTGAGGGACACACTTTGGTTTGCTTTGTTTACAGTGCATTTCAGGGCTGTTCAAGTGCTAACCACACTGGTCAGCAGGTCGGATCTGGCCCACGGCCCACCAATTAAGAACCCCTGAAAGAGAACAAAATCCTTCAAACCAACTTTTTAGGTAAAATCGTGTCATTTGCAGCACTGTGTAAAGTGCATATCACATATTCAGTCAAACGGATGGCCCAAACTAACATTCGATAGCTTTGAAAGTAAATAAAATATGGACAGAGCAGGACATTTATCTCTTTTGTGACAACGCGATGATAGATTTTCTTTGGTGTACCTGGAGAAATCATCCCCTTGAAACAAGAACATGTAGGACAGCTTGTAACCCTGCATAAGCACTGACGATATGATCAGGCAACGTACGTGATCAGGTGAGTTGGTTGTCACATGATTTGGAGATACTGTCTGTCTAAAGAGGTGATCAACTTCTTTTGTCGGCAACTTTTAGCTTCAAGTTGAAGACAATCTATCTCAGGAATGGAAAATCAAATTTCAAAATCTATTCTAATATGCTATAGTTTATTAACTGTGCAGGGAATATGAAATGGAAAATTTATATTGGGTTACAAGTGGTCCATTTAGCTTGATCAAATCATAATTCATTGACTCCTGAGTAGCATAATTGATGCTTATAATGCTGAATAATTCATAGGGCAAACTTAATGCAAATAGCAAAGGAACTTGAATATTAAAACATGGTTTATAACTTTTGTGCTGGCCTCCAACTCACATTTATAACTTGTGAATTATAAAATTGCACATGTTTGTAAATTGCAATATTCCACATTATGAATTAAAAAGAGCCAAGCAAGAATCTGGAAGCTATCAAGTAAAGACTGTGCTTGGAAGCATTGTGGTGACAGGTGATTTTTAAGTCACCTGTCAAAAACACTTAAAAGTGTTTGAGGACATTTTGTGGTCACCTAATTGACTGGCATAAAGGTCATGCAAAGACAAATGACAAGTTCTCATTTCAGAACACTGAGATAAATAGGACAAAAAACTACATAAACCAGACACACATTCCATTTGGGGTACACAGCAGGATAGCTCTTTCATATGTGATGAGAGAGTAATGTGTAGTGCAAAAGAATGTGAGAAAAATACACCACACCTAACATTGACACAAAGTGCTACCTAATGCTTCTCATTTTCAAGAACGCTGGTTAACAATAAGCAGAGTATTGTCTCATTTCGTAAACAAAAGCCCACACAGAATTGTTTTCTAGCGTTCGCTTTATAATCGTTCACCCAACTGAAACTATAATACCAGCTCATTGCTTCATTGTACATGTAAAGCAGAAACATATGTTGTGTGTATTTAACCAGAGAAGATATGATTTAATCAGTTGAGCTGTTTTCAATTAGTGTTATCTTGGTTTAATAGCTTTTAATGGGGTTTAAGTCCTGCAAAGGTCGTGGTGAATTTTACTGTAGACATGACTGCATCATGTACATGCTTAAAATAGCATTTTAATTTGTGGATTCAATTACATGCTATCTACTGAAGATACAATTGCAATTAAAGGTAATTCGGCCATTTACAGATGTGCTATCTACTGAAGATATTGATTTGTTGGAGTCAATTTGAAGAACGTCCATTAAAATTCCCATTAGGTGAAGTGCAATTGTTAATTAAGATATGGCATAATTCCTGCCCGCTTCCACAGCATTATAAATGTGTCGCAGAAAATGGACCATTATGACAAAATGAAGCATCTATAGACCACTTGACATCATTGTTTATCAACAAAGGTGAGGGACTGGTCTATCGATATGCTTGAATGAACCGCTACACTGTTCAATGGCTTTCTTGTACTATGAAATGTGGTGGGCGATTTAAAATGCCCTGAGCAAACTACGATGCGTACGCACACTGCAGGGCAAAGAAAAATGGAAATTACCATAATTAGGGCGCATACTGCCGGGCAAATATGATGCCACATGTCAAGGGCTATACACAAACTCACCATTTTCATTTGTTTTCAGCAATTGTTTACTTTCCTCCAATTTGGCCTTCACACTCTCAAGTTTGTCCATTAAATTCTGATTCTGAAAATGAGATAAACAAATTGAAAACATTGAGTAATGAAGGCATAACATGTTTTACCGTTGTCATACTTGATGCAATTGACCACAGGAAATGGAAAATTAAGAGCAACTTTGCCATTTGCAGTGAAGCCCGTCATACTAATTTGGCAATTCCAATTTTTGCCAGGGGGGGGGCAATTGCCCCCCCTGCCCCCTCCCCCCCGGCAGCTACGCCACTGGCCCCACAGGTACATACTTCTGGTTGTGGTAACCACAATTCACCATGTTTTGTTCACACCATCTAAATGAAGCAGATGAGACCTGTTCTCATGATGGTACATTGAACATGACAGAAAACAAAAGAATTCTCAGTTGAAAATTTCACCATGAACAGCATGGAAACAATCCTATGCACTATAAAGCTTGTAATCCCAAGATTATGAATCTCGACATAACTCAAAAATGAAAATGTGCAAATTGATTCATCGTAAGTCCTTTGCATTAGGAAATAAACCTACGATACCATTCCGGGGTGATCATTTAGTAACTGGAAAAGTTCTGGAAAAAGTTACTGGTTAGTGGGGCATTACTCCTGAGTGTTATAGGCATACATATGGTAGTTTCAATTATGCATTTTTCAAACCATGCATCACCTAACCATCAACAAATAATGTGACACTTCATATGAAAAAATATACACTCTTGACAGACATAAAGAAGATTTATAAATGCATGCAAGTAGTTTCTTTTGACACGTTTGCTATTATTCCCAATTATGACACGTTTCTTGTCAGATTTACACAATTCATGATCTGAAATTATGATACATTAAGGTAGTCGTCATTGCTCCGCAAATCATTGCTTCATGCACAACAAAGTCTCAACTAAACAATTATTCATAAAGTATGGATTTATTTCATTGCTGATGACATATATATAATAATTCAAATTCTAAGAGGATGATAATTATTGATCAAAACACCACACATCTGTAACAATGAAGTATACTTAGTACTTTCTGTTTCTTCATATTCAGGAAGTATAAATATCATGACATGGAAACGTACTTCCTAAGAATTAGGCCAGCCATTAAACACTCAATCATACCAAATAAATAAATAAATAAATGTAGATATTTATATACTATATAGCGCTGAATGCCGTATACAGCCTCAAACCGCCTTCCCATTGCACCTGGGTGGGGTGAGGCAAGCGAGGAAAAGCGCCTTGCCCAAGAGCGCAACACGGTGGTGGGACGGGGAATCGAACCCACGCACATCGAGCAAGCTCTCAGAGTCCAAGGCCGTAACCACTGAGCCACCGTGCCCTCAAATGTTAAATATAATTAATTTCTTATAAGAAAGAATGGCATAATCAAGCCATTCACGTATAACTCAAGCAAACAGCAATATACGCTTAGACTGTATACACTACATAATAATATAAAGTATGAATTTTATGGTTTCACAGTCTACGGATTTGACATGAATTCAATCATCATCACCACGAACCCATACTTGCCATGCATAATTTATAAGAAGCACACTGCATCAGTCATGTAGTGTGAATTCCAAAGCATAACCCGATTTAATTAATATTAATTAATTATTCTCATAATTACCAGACACAGCAAACACTTTATAATTCATTATAGCATGCAGATTTGAACATTCTTAAAATCCTACGATTGTGTATCTAAAAAAAAAGTTTTATTTCATACCATGACAAAGTCATTCCTCAAAAATCCTATTGCATGCATTATTATTATACTTCATTAATACATCCTTGTTCACTGATTGGTTCAAAGTTGTGCAAGTTCTATGTGCTATTCCCCACTAAACATGGCATTCACATTAGGGGTACATTAATAGAATGGTTGCAAGCGTCCCTCAAGCATAAATAACTGTTTAGTCATAAAAAATATATGAAGATAGCATTGTCAGCGATAATTTAGACATTGCATTACATGCTATCTACTGAAGATAGCATTGTCAGCGATAATTTGGACATTGAAATACATGCTATCTACTGAAGATAGCATTATCAGCGATAATTTGGACATTGAAATACATGCTATCTACTGAAGATAGAATTGTCAGGGATAATTTAGACATTGCATTAGATGCTATCTACTGAAGATAACATTGTCAGCGATAATTTGGACATTGAAATACATGCTATCTACTGAAGAGAGCATTGTTAGAGATAATTTGGACATTGAAATACATGAAGATAGCATTGTTAGAAATAATTTGAACATTGAAATACATGCTATCCACTGAATATAGCATTGTTAGAGGTAATTTGGACATTGAAATACATGCTATCCACTGAAGATAGCATTGTTAGATATAATTTGGACATTGAAATACATGCTATCTAATGAAGATAGCATTGTTAGAGGTAATTTGGACATTGAAATACATGCTATCCACTGAAGATAGCATTGTTAGAAATAATTTGGACATTGAAATATACATGCTATCTACTGAAGATAGCATTGTTAGAAATAATTTGGACATTGCATTACATCACTATTACATGCTATCTACTGAAGATAGCATTGTCAGCGATAATTTGAACATTAAAATACATGCTATCTACTGCAGATAGCATTATCAGCGATAATTTGGATATTGACATCATCAGCCGTATTCAGCCCACTGCAGGGCGAAAGCCTCCCCAAGTTGGCACCAAAGATTCCTGTCATTTGCTTTTTGGTGAAGCCCAGCATACATCTTTCCATGCTATACTGTGCAGTTTTCAGTTTTTGCTCCATCCTCTTATTGAGGATTGACATACATGTTATCTACTGAAGATAGAATTGTCAGAGATAATTTTGAAATTGACATACATGCTATCTACTGAAGATAGCATTGTCAGAGATAATTTGGACATTAAAATACATGCTATCTACTGAAGATAGAATTGTTAGAGATAATTTGGACATTAAAATACAAGCTATCTACTGAAGATAGCATTGTTAGAGATAATTTGGACATTGAAATACATGCTATCTAATGAAGATAGTATTGTTAGAGATAATTTGGACATTGAAATATGTGCTATCTACTGAAGATAGCATTGTCAGAGATAATTTGGAAATTGAAATACATGCTATCTAATGAATATAGCATTGTTAGAGATAATTTGGACATTGAAATACAAGCTATCTACTGAAGATAGCATTGTTAGAGATAATTTGGACATTGAAATACATGCTATCTAATAAAGATAGAATTGTCAGAGATAATTTGGACATTGAAATATGTGCTATCTACTGAAGATAGCATTGTCAGAGATAATTTGGAAATTGAAATACATGCTATCTACTGAATATAGCATTGTTAGAGATAATTTGGACATTGAAATACAAGCTATCTACTGAAGATAGCATTGTTAGAGATAATTTGGACATTGAAATACATGCTATCTAATGAAGATAGAATTGTCAGAGATAATTTGGACATTGCATTACATGCTATCTACTGAAGATAGCATCGTCAGCGATAATTTGGACATTGAAATACATGTTATCTACTGAAGATAGCATCATCAGCGATAATTTGGACATTGAAATACATGCTATCTACTGAAGATAGCATTGTTAGAGATAATTTAGACATTGAAATAAATGCTTTCTACTGAAGATAGCATTGACAGCGTTAATTTGGACATTGAAATACAAGCTATCTACTGAAGATAGCATTGTTAGAGATAATTTGGACATTCAAATATGTGCTATCTACTGAAGATAGCATTGTCAGTAATAATTTGGACATTGAAATACATGCTATCTACTGAAGATAGTATTGTAAGAGATAATTTGGACATTGAAATTCATGCTATCTACTGAATATAGCATTGTCGGTAATAAGTTGGACATTGAAATACATGTTATTTACTGAAGATAGTATTGTAAGAGATAATTTGGACATTGAAATTTATGCTATCTACTGAATATAGCATTGTCAGTAATAATTTGGACATTGAAATACAAGCTGTCTACTGAAAATATTATTGTAAGAGATAATTTGGACATTGAAATACATGCTATCTACTGAATATAGCATTGTCAGTAATAATTTGGACATTGAAATACAAGCTATCTACTGAATATAGCATTGTCAGTAATAATTTGGACATTGAAATACATGCTTTCTACTGAAGATAGCATTGTTAGAGATAATTAGGAGATTAACACACATCATTACTGAGGATAGTATTAGCGCCAATTTGAACATTTACTGATGAAAGCATTATATATAGCATAGTATATGTGCTCTTTAAAATCTAGATGATAGCATTGAAGTCAATTGGATGCTGAATCATGTATGTAAGTTAGTGGGTGGCTTAGCTTAGTACAATAATATCAACATGTTTTGGTAGTAAACACATAGTACACGCTTATCGCTTAACTTGTTTTTCTTCAATCTAAATCCTCCTTCAAAGCTTTGGAATCATTGTATCGTGGAAAAACAAAACATACTACATTATAACCTAAGTGTAAAAATACAGACAAGATGTTAGATTCATGAATGTATGCATTTAATGTATGGTTCATAACAAAGACTTGATACTAGATTTACATCATAAATTCACAACATTAACAGTTTTATTGGCTATTGTCAATACATAATAAATAACACATGAGTAAAATGTGTGATCAGAGGATTAATACTTTGCCAACATCAATCAAGATGTCAATGAAGTTAGAATGCTTTTCAATAGCTTTTTAATGTCAGACCTACATTTAATAAATGGTTATTATGTCCAGGTATATAGCTTGAGGTGCATAATTAAAAGGGAGTACATTTCACACCCACACATACTGCCAAACAATAAGGACTAGGGATTTTGCCACTGAGGCCCAACTGCAATAAGGAAGTCAGATTCTAATCAGCAAACCATCAATGTTTCTGATATACAAGACCTGCTCTCGCTAAATGAGTGGAGAGTTGCCAGGGAAGAAAATGAGATATGGCTTATTGAACATGTCACAAAGCAATAGAAAACAACAGAATTTGCAACTTTCCTCTCAATTTGTGAGAGCAGGTCTGAAGCAGCCAGGTAACAGTGAATATGACGTACACCTACATATGGTGGATGTTAATGCATTTTAGGTTTTTTGTTTTGTTTTATGGTCTCTAGAGGTAGGTAGGAGACTTTTAGCCCTGGAGAGCAGTTACGTGGTGGAAATTGTGATCAGCAATTTTCTTTGGTTATCATATCCCTGTTTTTCTAAGCCATGAAAACTGATTCAGCAGGCCTGCTATCGATTTGATATAAACTGGCCTCAAAAAGAAACTTATATCTTTTCACAAGGTCATATCTTAAAATCCTCTCCATAAAAATGAACAAAAATCGCACACAGGATTACTTCAATACTCTACTCTAAACACTGGTCAGTAACCAAACAGTTGTCTAACTGACACAACAGCAAAATGCACTGACATGGAACACCTTTCTGGACCACATTCACAGCCCAACAGACTTCTTTTGCTGGGTTCCAATTATTCACCTGTACATGAACAAATATTACACACAGGATTACTTCAATACTCTACTTTAAACACATGTCAATAACCAAGCAGTTGTCCAACTGACACAACAGTAAAATGCACTGACACAGAACAGCTTCCGGGACCACATTCACAGGCGAATAATTGGAACCCAGCCAAAGAAATCTGTTGGGCTGTGAATGTGGTCCATGAAGGTGTTCCATGTCAGTGCATTTTGCTGTTGTGTCAGTTGGACAACTGCTTGGTTACTGACATATGTTTAGTAATAGTTTAGTATGTTTATAATTTTTGTTCATTTTTATAGACAGGATTTTAAGATATGACCTTGCGAAAAAATATAAGTTTCTTTTTGAAGCCAGTTTACTTAGAGCAGAGGTAGGTGGACAAGACTTACAGATATAAGAATAAAAATAAATTGAGAAGCAAAAAAAAAAAAAAAAAAAAAAAAACCCAGCCCCTAACGTTTGACACATCTTACATATAACCCACATGCACATATCCCCCCGACACAAAACAACCAAAACAGTTTGGAATGTATAGGCACTTTGTTCCTAAAAGCTTCTAACTGTAGTAGATAAAAAAAAGACTAAATCGCGTCTGACGTCATCTGTCAATCAAGCACGGTTTGTTTACAAGTGTCGAGCTGCTGAACGCGGCGGTATAATCAGGCGCCTTATTGTTAATTTTGCACCTTCAAACATACAAACCATCTCAAAAGTTAGATAGGAAATTTTCTTTCCCGAAGGCACCATGTCAACAATGCCTAGAAAAGTTGCTTTTTGACTTGTAAAAGTACGTATTTTTTTTGTTGCTATTTTCTGCTATTTATTTCCTCCGATCGGCACCAGATAAATCGTCTTCCTTTTACGCGCTATTAACCAATCAAGGATCGTAGGGAATTTGATTGACAGTGACATTAGACGCGATTTAGTCTTTTTATCTCTGTCTTTCATTATAACACTGGTGTGTTAAATTGAATTCTCCATAGTCACAAATGTCATCAATTTATTGATATAATGGTGTGAATAGTAAGAGGCTATCTATGACAACAGCATCCTGAAGTAGCAGCAGAAATATGGCTATAATATGGACTTATCCGCAGGCTAGAGGTATATACAGAGAATACAAGATTGGAATAGTGCGAGCTGTTGAGGTTATTCCTATGAGTATCGTTTGCATATTATAGAGTGCAGTATAAACAATGCTGAGCACTTTTGCACATCATTTTAAGGACATGCTTGTTATTAAATATGTTACAAGAACAAAGCTGGGTGTTTGTTGTTTGTTTTGTTTTTGCAAAACCATGAGGTATTTAATTGACCCTTTACACGCTTATCTCAAAACGAGGGTTCACCCACAAAGAGTTCTTTCGTGAAATCAAAAGAATGCATCAATTACAAATGCAAAACAATACACAATTGTTTTTACTGTTTTATCATGATACAGGTATAATTAAAAGATAAATATTTCACATTCTGCTGTAAAATTAAATACCGGCATTTTATTAAGGTAAATACTGTTCTCTTTGTTACTCAAGACATGTTGGGTAAAAGACACACATATACTGCACACTTATGTTAATGAACTTAGATAAGGTTATGAAATTTGACAAATTAATGAAATTAGACAAAATAATGCACGCGCCCATGTTGATGCGTCTAATGCACGAGCCCCGAAGAGGGGGAGTGCATTAGACGCATCAACATCAGCTACCATTGGTTTACATTTACTGCCCTATTCCCTAGTAAAAGTGGCACAATTGTGATTTTACCCTTTCGTTGTTAACTAAACATATCTCGAGATTTAAAAAAGCAAATTGAACAGAACAAACATTATTTGAGAGCTAAGACTATGCCCTTGACGTTGATGTAAGCATCATGTCACAACGGTATTTTCTAATTGTCACAGAAGGCGCTTTTCACTTGCACAATTTTTTTTTTTAGACAGGCTGTATATAATGTGTACGAACATTTGACCTAACATCTATAACTAATACTTACAATAGAATTTGGTCCTTAAAATATTTCCATGTCATTGCCCATCAAGTCACTGCCACGGGAAGAATAAATACCCTCGAAACAAATATCTCTATCAAAGACAATGTATTATTCACAGAAATAATATGTGCTGTAATGTGAGCATTGTAATACAAACTTGAATATTGGAAAAGCATCGATTCTATGTCACACGTTTTATGCACAACTGCTGCGGTTGTAAAATTGAGATCTAATAATCATTGCCTCATGTATCCAGGCAACCCTAAGAAAGTAAAAACAAAGATCAATGTCTCTCAGTAGTCTGGATTCTGCAATTATGATACAACTAAATAGGGCAGATCACACCACAGCATAGCCACATCTGCTACAAAACACTTTCACTTAAGACACATTTCAAATACGATATTTCACATTTGGATATATATTTCCGGGTGTAATCCAATGAAAACAGGTCATATTACCCAAAACAAAGGAAGATAAACAATGAAATTCTCCAAACTGTCACACATGTGTAGATTATCTGACTATACTGGCCTGCAGGGGAAGATTTTCTTTAACAAACTATAAATGCAAAAGTTGAAAGTATCTTGAGTCATACAATGTTTGAAAATTCCCCAATCAACTTTTTTATCTTTCCCCATTCAACTTAATAAGAAAACATCTAGTTTTGACAAAACAGCTGTTAGAATACATCTTTCGTGATCTAAATTCATCTAAAATTGTCCAATGATATGATAGATTGCCCATAGCATTACGCATGCAGTGATATCTGTGGTCCCTGCAGATTGTGTCCCCATAAGGCATCCGTTTTTAATAATACATGCATTTGCATTTTGAACAGAACAAACATTATTTGAGAGCTAAGACTATGCCCTTGACGTTGATGTAAGCATCATGTCACAACGGTATTTTCTAATTGTCACAGAAGGCGCTTTTCACTTGCACAATTTTTTTTAGACAGGCTGTATATAATGTGTACGAACATTTGACCTAACATCTATAACTAATACTTACAATAGAATTTGGTCCTTAAAATATTTCCATGTCATTGCCCATCAACTTTTTTATCTTTCCCCATTCAACTTAATAAGAAAACATCTAGTTTTGACAAAACAGCTGTTAGAATACATCTTTCGTGATCTAAATTCATCTAAAATTGTCCAATGATATGATAGATTGCCCATAGCATTACGCATGCAGTGATATCTGTGGTCCCTGCAGATTGTGTCCCCATAAGGCATCCGTTTTTAATAATACATGCATTTGCATTTTGAGTGAAATTTACTTTTGAGATAATTGGCGGTCATTCCAAATCATCCCCAAGTCAACGAGGTTCAGGAATGTCCTCTCATTATTAATTGGTGATTATATATACATACCTAGACAAAATTCAATGCTTTGTAACCCAGCACTTGAACAGGATTTAGCCAAAACAAACAAAGACTAGAGCTATTTAAGGATGTAAATAGGGAGAAGCTTATTATTATCTTCAGCAATAGGATTATTGATTGGTTTAAAAAGTGTTTGACTGGCGCTATCAAATGAGATACATGTTGCACCAAATTGAGGTACCTATGAATACGACCTTCACGCACATTTTACACTGTAACTCGGAATACAATTTGCAGACAATACAGACATTTTGAGACCTTTTCTGTGTTTGACCCTATGGAGTCCAAATTGCAATCTTTGACTTTTTCGCCAATAACTCCAGACTGATTGGCCGTAGGTAGGTCAAACTCTATATTTTCTGAATCCTTGTAATATGGATAATATTTTGCAATAGGTTTTAACAAAATCGAAACAATTTTGAAATTTGACCCCTATGTAAATTTTGATCATGAATTCCTCAAGGGTGCCAGTGGGCACCCGTTATATTCTTATCCAATATACATCATATGTCAATATTAAAGCAAAACATGTAAGTCATACCAAGCTTTACACTCATAAGCAAATTCTATCCGACTAAAGTGCGTGGTCTATTGGTAAATTATTCGACATTTACTTCAAAAAGTTCTTTATGCATGAAGTGAACATTTAAATCCTGCAAGTGGAAAGACCACTTTGTAACCTACAAGTGGAAACACCACTGGTAACAAAAATAAACAGTTACATTGTTTAAATTCAATATCATTAACTACTGAAGATTAACTAGTTTTATCGAATGAGGTACTTCTTAATGTGGACCAGGTTTGGTTTTATATTCTCGCACACCGCTTTTTGTAATAGCGCCTTTAATAGCAAGTCAATAATACTAGTAGCGTAAGGTAGCTTCTTTTGACACGCTTACATTATGACTTGATAAAAAATGCTCATGTTTTAATTAAGGGTGTACGAATATGGTACAGAAAAGAGCATTGGTTGTTCTGTAATAAACGATGTGAAATGGGTGAAATGGGACGCCTTGAAAATAAAGTCACTTAGTACTTGTGTTTATTCAAGAGTTTGCCAATATCCTTCGAGTCTTGCATTTAACGATGACAAAGGATGATATACCGTAAACGTTCGCCTAATGGCGCTATGGAGTGCATGGAAATGAGAGAGCGCCATCCCTGTAAAAGTCGACTATTATCACTGATCATTAAGGGTACGTGTAGTTAAAAGGGTGAAACCTATCGACACATACAATTATGAACAAGATCGAACAAACTTGTTCATGATAATGCGATAATCATTCACCTGATACGTTGTGGCCCAGTGAGCAGAGCATTAGACTATAGTGCGAGGATAAAGAGAACTTGTGGAAAAGATTGATGGTTCGAATCTCATGTCATGATGTAGTAATTTCTGACAGATTATGATGCCTGTCAATGTGTTTTTTTCTGATTTGAGCAAATTTTATTCTCTATTTTATCTTTAACATTGTTTATATAATTTTATTATTTTATCTTATATGCGTCTTTTTTCATGCTTTGTTTTTATCGTTTCATTTTAATCAAATGTTGTAATGAACCTATTTAATTGTATAAGCATTTGTCATGTGTGTGAGACGAACTGTCGTGTGCGACAAGTCTTTCAATTCGCGCGAGTGTCCTTGCCTATGCATCAGTGGTCATAAGAGGCATATCATTTTATTCGAAGGGGGTCCCAAATATACAGGGGGTCATAAAGTCTTGGAAAGAATAATAGGAGGGGTCATAAAATGTTTTATGACCAAAATGTAGGGAGTCACACGATGACCACAGAAAGTGTGTTATTTTATTCAAAAAGACTGATTTCAATACAATTTTGGGGTTTGGGATCATAAATTTTTTGTTGCCGAAATGAAATTTTATTGACGCAGACTTTTTGTAAATTTGGGACCCCCTTCCGAAAAAATGATAGCCCTCTAAGAGGATTCAAAAGATAACCTCTGCCCCAATAATCCCTAGCTATATTTGTTTGAAACTGTTCCACGGAGGATGTATCATAATAGGCTCAGTCTTCAAATGATATAAATAAAATTTGAATGAGTGAACGAACAAAATCATACAACGACCAACTGAATAGAGGCTGTGCATATGACGTATCATCCCGTAAATATGGCGGACTACTCAAATGCATTCAACAAAAGCATGATTGCATCTACCGCGACAGTTTGTCTCACACACATATCAAAATGCACTACGATCAAATAAGTTGATGACAACATTTCATTGAATGGACTGCACTGCGCCATGATTACGGGGAAGAAACCGGTTCAAATCCTTTGTTTGGAGCCAATCGATAAACGCAAGGCCTCTATAGCTATCATTGAATACTGGCTAGGATTCCACAACACAATGAGAACATGTTATAAGGCGCTTTGGAAGGCACGCAATACCCCAATGGCTTTCCATATTATGTGCACTCAACAACTATTCAGTATCGAAGCCCGGTATCAAAGTTACGTAATGTTACTCTGTCAACGGGATCACGCGCTTTAAAAGTAATGAACCACGATCGAAACAATCAGTATAGAAAAAAGGCATACCAAAATAGCGTGATCGTAATGATCGCCATACAAACAGTGCTTGGTTTCGATACCATCACGGAGTTACGTATAGTTAGGGGAAAAAGTTCACTTTGGTGACCACTCTCTGGCTAGTAAGGTTTGACGATTGATTCGTATTCTATGGACCATTTAGAAAAAAATTAGCCACCATGTCCCTCGCGAAAATCCCGGCATTTTTCGCTAGAGGCCAAAATCCAAAATGGCCGCCGCCACCATTTTGAAAATTTAAGTTTTGAACCAAAGCACCTATAATCATGCACAAAGACACTTTTTCGGATATGTCGTGTTTGATGACGTAAAATCGATATTATATTTCTGCTAGATATTGTATGTAACATATTATCGATTTTTCGTCATCAAACATTCGTTAGAACTTAAATATTACTGGAAATAGAATGGCAATAGATTAAATAACGTACATATTGTACATACAATATTGTACGTACAATTCTCGGAGTCTGAAGCTCGCTTTACTGTTAAATGTAGTGGAATATATCACGCATTGATAGGCAGCAGGTGGAGCAAATTTTGTCAGCGGTTTTTGTTGCCGTTTGTTCGCAGTGCCTATTATTCTAAAAAAAAAAAAAAAAAAAAAAAAAATCACAATATTCGTTCGTAAAATGGGGACAAAATCCAAAAACTTTTCTTGACCCTTCTTCACATAAAAGTGGGAGTAGAAATCAAGATTCGAACAAGTACCATTCACCATTCAAGGCGCACCCTCTACCGACTGAGCTAACGGGTCAGACAATAGAAGAGTGTAATTTTGAACTGAAGAATAAAAAAAAAATATGAAGAAATTACAATGTTATAAAAAGATTTACCAAAATGAGTTAGGTATAACGTATGAATCGATTTACAAATTAAGTCAAATGGCACTTTGAGAAAGAATACCTGAAGAAACCCAAAAACATCTGCTGCTCTAGCAACTAACCTAGTGACCTAAAGTATTGGGTCATGTCACGATATTTTTTCTGAGGCATTATGTCCAGGTTGCTCAATTTAACATACACGTATCCTTAATGCTGTTGAGATTTTACAAGGATGGCGCTCTCACATTTCTAAGAATCCAAAAGCGCCATTAGGCGAACGTTTACGGTATTTGTGTTGGTATTGGGGTAGATGATGTAGATATATATTCTCAGCACAGTTTGCATGGCTCATACATCGCCAAATGTACTGTCCTGCTGCCGGCATTAATTATATGACTTCGCGTACTTTTATTACGTTATGCCTTTGTCAAAAACTTGCAATTTAAAAATAAACACTAGGAATCATAGGTTCACAAATTATAAAAAGTAAAACAGTTAAAAAGTGGTAACTTGACTCAGAAAATTAATCGCGCGAAAATGCATACTTCAGCTTACTTATACAGCGGTTACTATACTTTCGATGGCTTAAAGCCAGAACCATCTATGACCAAAATTACATGTCACTCATTTCGGCAAGAAATGGACGGTTACGTTTGCTCACCATTATTATACAAATGGCTTTTGGGTATATGTATGGTCACGTATAACAGACGCTAGTAGCTGCAAATGACCATGTATATACCCCAAAGTCACATTTATTATGGAGGGCAGAATTAACCGTTCATGTTGTGCCGAAAAGAGTGACATGTAATTTTGGATATATGGTACTGGCTTTAAGCCCTCACTTTGAACTTCATAGGAGTCAAAGATCTCATAAAATATTTTACGTTTCACTACTACTTCATTTTTCTGGAGCTTCTTATTGAGCTCTTCAACTGCTTGAGACACTGAATTTACTATAATGTGTTATCTGTTCTTCTTGTATAACATATATATTTACTTAAACTTACACAATGATAAATAATAGTTTAATGTTGCACAGGAAAAGGGGAATGAATTAAACCAGCTTCACATTCTCTATTTATCTGTATTGCCCTATCAAGTGTTATGTCTTTATACTGGATACACCACTGAATCAACTTTACTCCTAGTTCTTATCATCAACAAGAAGGTAACATTTGAAATGTTTTTCAAAATGTGAAAGAATCATCACATCAGACTAAGATATCAAAGCAGCCAATCAAAAAAGCTGTTAGAAAAGTACGAAACATGCATTGAGTGTGTATATTGTGCACTACCCGTACTACGCGCAGTGTTTCGCGCGCATTCGCGTCGCGTAGGATTGATTAATTTTTCGGGCGGGCTGATGCATTTATATTTGGTTCTGTTTTCCAACATTTTTAGTGATAATTTGTTATTATAAAAAAGGAAAAATCACGTGTTTTTTTCTTCTCGTGTATGAAATAGATTAATAAACTTGTATTACTTATTGCTTGAGAAATTAGACAAAATAATGCACTTGCGCTGATGTTGATGCGTCTAATGCACTCCCCCCTTCAGGGCTCGTGCATTAGACGCATCAACATCAGCTCGCGTGCATTATTTTGTCTAATTTCTCTCCCAATAAGTAATACGCGTTCATTAACCTATAAGTATATTCGGGGTTTTGGTGGCTAGTCTCAAGTATTGCTTGAGAAAATGATGGAAAAATCCTAATATCACGGTCGAATACAACATTTCAGATAACTGTAGCATAATATATTATATTCAGCTAGAATGTTCTGCCTCATCAAAATACTGGTAGAATGTATTGCACGAGGATGAAAGTATCGGTAGCATATTTGGTAAATCCTATGAAATGATATTTGAGTATTAAATTTACATACTATGATGGAGAAATCCCCATATCACGATCAAGTACAACATTTCAGATGGATTTACTATATTCATAGAACTTACCGCCCAACTCTTCTGTCTCATACATAAATAATGGTAGAATATATAGCGTGAGGATGAAAGTATTGGTAGCATATTGGTAAATCCTCAGAAAGTGAATGATATTTGGGTAGCAGCCGTATATATAATGTTATAGTACTAAACATGGTTCGGTTCCTCACCAGTTATTCCTTATTCTGAACTGAGTAAGGATTGGTTTATTCTTAATTAAACAAACCCTAAACATAACCACGGGCATATCAACGCAAGTAATGCTACAATCCATATTGGAATGTCACTCAATAGGACCAAAATAATGGAATTGGGATCCAAATTGATATTTTTTCATTTCTGCAGTTTTGAGTATCAAATGGATTCTGGTCATAGAAGACAGATTTTAGAAGTGTTATATCAAACTTTAAGCATCGAAAAGTTTCTTAATGCCAAACATGACGTTTTTCTTATCAAGTTGATAAAGGGATATATTCAAACACATTGAAGGCTCAGTACTTCCATAACAAGATACTTTCGTCTTAACATATAATTACACAAAACAAAAAGAAACAAAACCAGCTTGCGCATTGTATTTTTTTTTTCAAGAAAAGCTAATGAAAAACAGATCAATCTGTGACAGTTTGGAGAATGTTCGTTATTGGATATCTTCTTTTGTTTTGGGTAATTTGACCTTTTATCATTGTATTTATACACTGGGAAATATATTCCAGTAGGTGAACATATCATATTTAAAACGCGGCTTACATATAAATGAAGTATTTTGTAGCAGATGTGGCTTTGCTGTGGTTTAATTTATCTAGTTGTATCATATTGCAGAATCCAGACCATTGAGAGACAGTGTGCTTTGTTTTTACTTTCTTAGGGTTACCTGGATATACGAGGCAATAATAATTGGATCTCAAAAAGTGTGGTGTGAAATGGAATCACTGCTCTTCAAGTCTCAAGTGTTTTATGACAATACGTACAAATCAAATACATGTATGAGTTAAAGAATTACTGTCAGTCACATTACAGCACATATTATTTCTGTGAATAATAGATTGTCTTTGATATAGATATTTGTATCGAGGGTATTTATTCTTCCCGTGGCAGTGACTTGCTGGGCAATGACATGGAAAGTAATTACATATATTTAAGGACCAAGTATTATTTATAGATGAAATTCGGGGGTCAAATTCTTGTACGTGCGAAAATGAACGTAGATACATCGTTGAAAATGCACAAAATTTGCCCATTTTACAATATGTTAAAGACAGTCAAGGATAATGAACATACGAAGGAAAGTCTAATTTTTATTATGATCCTTCTTGTTTGTAACAAATCATTATAATAAAGGTACAGCGATGTGTTAAAAATTGACTAAATTTATACGCGATTTCCATACGCAGAGATTACCTATTGAAATGTGTGTGATACTATGCGTATAAAAAATGACATTGCGATTTCACATTTTGGACTCAACATAGCATTAAAACGTACGTTCCACGTTAAAATATGCTGGTTTTACGACAATCCAGTTTGGAACCGAGACTAGCAATATTTAACACCGTATTAACGTACGTAAAAACATACGTTAAAACGTATGGTCCACGTGCCGCGTATGGAACATCGCAATCTCTCTATTATTTCGGTGTCTGCTAAACCAAAGCATGCTTTGTTAACAGCTTTACTACGGTAACATGATTGATGAATTTTCACTCCAAAAAACTTTGACAATCAATACTATGGTACACTTAGGAATAAGGACTTGATAGCATTCTTCAGTTCATTTCTCTTATATATTTTAATGTGTGGTCGTTTCATACCATAAATTATGGAACGTTATTAACTGTCTTAGTGTTATCTAACTATATGACAAAACCAACACTACGTGCTTGTCTGCAAAACTGATTTTGAAATGCAATCAAATGGTAGGTTATGTTATATAAACCCCTCAAATAAAGAAAATCCGCAGTTATGTAACCAGTCCTACACCAAAACTTGATCTTATTATGACAACTTGATTGATAGGGTCGTGGCAAAATCTTGTTAGCTCCAATTTGATACCCAATTTGCTAGCAAATACTCTAAATTGACGAAGATTGATACCAGTAAATGAACGTTTGTGCATTTTCAAAAGTTCAATTTAGAGTGTTTGCTAGCAAGGGTATCAAATTGGAGCTAACAAGATTCTGCACACGACTCTTTCAATCAAATTGTCATAACAAGATCAGGTGTTGGCGTAGGACGGGTTACATAACTGCGGACTTTCTTTACGCTGGAAAAATGAAGCAGTATATTGAAAAAAGATGAAATAATAACATATAAAAATAGGTTTCGAACCAGCGACGATCAGAGAAGCATCAAAGAAATCAATTACAACGCCTTAGACTGCTCGGCCACCCAACTATTACATCCTACTCAGTGACAAAGAAATATATTCATATCTGGCGTTACGCAATATTGGCATATGCCCCGGCCACATGCCTGTGGGTAAAGATCCTACGTAATAGAAAGCACGGAAGATGCATAAAGGGTCTATACCTGAAGTCATACTTACCAAATAAATATAATATAGCTTGAAACAAATTAATCAGGATTGTGAAGTAAACTAAAGTTTTTGATTATGTAGTCAAATCCAATGAAATTCTACTCACTTAGACAGTTTCGTCTTCCTGGTCGGAAGACTTCTTCAGTAATGCGATGATCCACTGGTTTTCCCGCGAGACTTCTCATCCCTAGGGTGCACAGTTCTTAGTAGTGGATCATATATGTGATTTAGAGAATATACACCTTCATCGCGATTTAGCGTCTCCTGCCCCCTCTTTCTGATCCATAATGCCTCGCGTATCCATCTTGTGTGTTTATTTGAGTCCTTTTCGAGAATCTTTGCCCCCTCCCAGTCAATGACATGGTTCTCCTGTGCTACATGGTCGGTGATGGCCGACTTATGCTGTTCAGTGACGGATTCTTTTCTTTTTGCTCTGGTATATTTAACATCTTTGAGTTTTTCAGTGTCTTTTCTGTGTTCATTCAGTCTTGTTTGGAATTTTCTCCCTGTCTCGCCGATATATGATTTCTTACAAGTTTGGCAAGGGATTTCGTATACACAGTCGCAGGATTGTGAGGAGTCGATCTTGTCCTTAGGATGCACAAGCAATCTCTTGAGGGTGTTGTGGGGCTTCATGGCCGTGCTGATACCTTTCTTTTTGACAGATCTTTGCAACCTTTCAGAGACTCCTTGCACATAGGGAATGACAACCATTCCTTTGCACCGATCCGCACTGTCTTTACTATTCCTGCTCACCTTAGTCTGTTTATTTTGAATTTGTTGTTTTGCCTTATCGATGGACCATTTAGGGTAGCCACACTGCGCTAACGCTGATCTTATTTTGTTTTCTTCCTCTTGTTTGTCCTCCTCCTCAGTGATAATGTTTTCCATCCTGTCAAGTAAGGTTCTAACCACCCCTATTTTTTGATGGAGAGGGTGCTGCGACGAAAAGTTCAGCTATTGATCTGTGTGAGTCTTTTTCCTGTAGATTAACAGTTTCACAGATCCATCGTCCTTCCTGATAATGAGGGTGTCAAGGAACGGTATCTGGTTGTTTTCTTCCTCTTCGTGCGTGAACTTGATGTTCTTAGTGGGGTCGACTGTGTTGAGATGTTCCGTGAGTTGTTGCGTAGTCTCTTTTTTGATGATTTCCAGGATGTCGTCAACATATCTCTTCCACATCTTAGGCTTGCACTCCATGGGTGCTGTGGCAATAGCTTCTTGTTCGAGCCATTCCATGAATATGTTGGCGATGATTGCACTACATGGGCTCCCCATGGCGGCTCCGAACTTTTGTTTGTATATAGTCCCCCTGAACGAAAAGTATGTTGTCGTTAACACAAACTCCAGTAACTCCATTATGTCATCAACGTTCAAATTAGTTCTGTTCTTCAATGTCTTGTCATCTGACAGGCGGTTCTTGATGATACTAAGTGTCTTGTCAATCGGGGTGTTGGTAAATAAGGACACGACATCGTGTGAATTAAAGATGTCCCCCTCTTCGATGAAAACCCCTGCTAGATCCTCCGCTAATTGGCGGGAATTCACAACATGGTGCTCCGTTTTTCCAACCATTGGGGCAAGGATTTCGCCGAGTGCCTTAGAAGTTTGGTATGCTATTGATCCGGTGTAGTCTACAATGGGGCGAACTGGGTTGCCCTCTTTGTGAATCTTGGTTGTACAATAAAGGCGTGGAGTGACCTCCCATGTCATTGACTGGGAGGGGGCAAAGATTCTCGAAAAGGACTCAAATAAACACACAAGATGGATACGCGAGGCATTATGGATCAGAAAGAGGGGGCAGGAGACGCTAAATCGCGATGAAGGTGTATATTCTCTAAATCACATATATGATCCACTACTAAGAACTGTGCACCCTAGGGATTAGAAGTCTCGCGGGAAAACCAGTGGATCATCGCATTACTGAAGAAGTCTTCCGACCAGGAAGACGAAACTGTCTAAGTGAGTAGAATTTCATTGGATTTGACTACATAATCAAAAACTTTAAATATAATATAGAGTTCATTGACGTGTAGGCAATTCTTTGTATACGTTGATTGTATAGTGATTTAATCACTGTACAGTCAACGGATCATTAATGCGGGAAGTATAAACGTTGTCGTGCACTTTTTTGAGATATTAATACAGCACCGAAGACAACGGCTTTTCCGAAAGCAGCATTGAACCTTGAAATCAGATGTAAATTGTGGGTTGTTACACGGAATTCAAAGTAATTATATCATAAAAAAACTCGGCGAGAGGAATACGATACTTATTCAGAGCCAATCTGCATTCTGTTGTTTGCAAAAGCCGACGATTAGATCAGTAAGCTTAAAAGGGATTAAAAACGCCAAAATGCAGTCACAAAATTTATAATATTACTAAATCACCACAACGAATTGTAACGTAGTTATGCAGAAAAAAGTTGTATTAACAATAACAAAGTATGTGCCAAAAGATTTGTGTTTGGCATGTCGCTTTCTTGAAATATCACCAAAATATCAAATTTCGGAAAAAGCGGCCCAAAATAGAAAACAAACATGAACCTTCCAAAATAAATGCACATTTGAACTGGTCCGGTCATTACCTAGTGATGTTATTTTTGAATCTTTAAGTTTGCCCTTACCCCATCCATTAACAGATCATGAATGATTGGTACTAATTAACCTTTAATGTTATTGCAAGACTCGGCTAGATATATTGATTGAGTTTTATTGCATTAATTCATGGTCATTTAGAATTTAAAATGCATGTAACATTGTTTTCAAATGTGATGGTTTTGTCACTAATCATTGGAAATAGGTGGTGACAGTCTTACGGAAACAGTCGGGGATCTCTCTTGTAAAGTGGTTGTTTATATCTTAAAATTCCGCGACCGATTGACAGCCGCACCCTTCCCTTTTACTCCACCAAAAGTTTTACTCCAAAAGAAATAACGGATAAAAGTTTCATGCCATGGTATTCCAAACCATTACTACAATACTAAATTTGTCATGGTCCCATTGGTTTTGCCACTGTTTCCCCATCCTCAATAGATTCTGTATGTATGTTCAGTCCTATCATGATTATCTAAAGTCTGCACAAAAAGTAACTCAGCTGTTATAAATACGCCTATAGATTCAGAACTAATAACTGTTTTCACAATATTTCAACATAAAAAGAAGGATGATTTATTTACGCGCATTTTGATACCCCATTTGTCACAGTTTTGCTCAATATTGACAATACAGCAGTGTTTTGAAAGAAAAATACCCTAATTTAAAAGTTGCAGTTGTTTGTATTGATTTGAAGTAAGCGCGAAGATAATGGCGGACTTTACGTGTTTACAGTGCTGGCATTATAACCATTGATCGCTGTAAACTGCAACTTTTAAATTCGGGTATTTTTCTCTAAAAACACTTCTGTGTTCCGCTGTGTGTTGTTAATATTGAACAACATTTGACGAATGGGGTATCAAAAAGCGTGTAAATAAATCATCCTTCTCGCTATGTTGAAATATTGTGAAAACAATTATTAGTTCTGAATCTATAGGCGTATTTATAACAGCTGAGTTACTTTTTGTGCAGACTTTAGATCTAATAAGCAGTCAATGGCATCAACACAAAACTGTCTATATGGCCTAGATATATTGATGCCCTAAGGGTACGAAGTTGTCAACCTCATGAACGTGATCGCAAAGTTATCCTCATTATTGTGTCCCGTACAGAGCATTGATGAATATTCATGTTATTTTTGCCCGACCTAGACATCAATTTTTGAATGTTTGTCTCTACTGAGAATAAAATTCTTTTCAATTTTGAAAGCTTCTGAGATGTAAAGGACATCTCCAAAACAGTGATGAATATTCATAGGATATTTTGTTCCATGACATCAACAAGTTTGCAGCTACCAAAAGCTAAAGGCGAGCGATACTTTGTTGCGAATATTTACAGAATTCCTGATGTAAACATTTGTTTGCAAAATGTTAACAATATTATCGACAAAAATGTTTTCATTTGCCAAAGGTAATTTCCAGAAAATGTTTTTAACATATATTTCTATAGATTAATATTGTTGTGTGTGGCAAATGTATGGTTTGGTTAGGAGTGCTTTTGATATGCAGGTAATAAAGCGAATTGTCTTTATGTATAGCCATCGGGAAAAGTAGAGTAGGAAATTATGCTTTTATCAGAAGAAACAAAGAGCAAAAGCAAGCAGCAGAAAAAGCTGCTACCATTATATGTATATAGTAATTATTGCCAATTGCCTCAAAAAAAAAGTTGTACCTGAAATGAAATAACATATCGGAGTTAATTGAATTTACCCAGGGGTTCCTGAATTGTTAGAAGTTAATGTATTTATCTATTTGTTTACTTCCATCTGTCTGGCATAATTTTATTTACCTAATTATACAGTAGTTAATTTATTCATAAATTGCATCAATTGAAATTGTGGGTCCAACAATTTGTTGCATTTGCACAAATTCAAGCGATTGTAAAAGGTATCGCAATACAAGCTGCTATACAAGTTATTTCCATATTAGGCTATTTTAGGAAATTTTACTTTGACACACATGAGCTACATGTGAAAAAAATTCCACCGGGAGGATAAACAAATTTCTAAAGGTTTTATAAAAATTTGATTTAAATATGCAAATTAACTTTATTTTAACTAAAATTGATGAAAATTTATCTAATTATACTTCTGATGATTTCTGCCTCATCACAGGCAATAAGCGCACTCACCAGCGTTTGATATCCAAAATCACCTCGCTTACTGCCACGATGGGTCTGAAACTCAAACCTGCAAAATGTCGTTCTTTGTCACTTGTCCGTGGCTCGTCATCCGATTTGCTTTATCAGTTGGGTGAGACTACTATACCTTCAGTCAAAACTGAATCCCATAAATTTTTAGGGTCTCTTATCACTTTTAATAACAAAGAATCTGTTATTTACGAGTATGTCAGACAGATGTTGACATCGGGCCTAGACAACATCAAAAACTCCCCCATTCGTGTTGAATACAACATTCGCATTTATGTGCAATATTTGCTTCCATCCTTGAGGTATCAGCTTACTGTGAATGACATGTGCGCAACCCATCTTGAAAAGCTGGATGCCCTTGCCAACAGGTATTTAAAGACATTTTTCGTATTCCCCAACCTGGCACCATGGCTTTCGTTCACATGCCAAAAGGTTTAGACATCAAATCTATCTCGGATCTGTACCGTGAAGCTCATTTAACAGCCCACATCTCTTCTAGAGTTAAAGGAGGTCCCCTTGTCAACCACTGTCTCGACACTCGTTTCAATAGGGAACAATCCAAAACAAAGAAAAAAATCTATTACTCATGAAAGTGAATCGGTTTTTAAATTGTAAATAAATCTGTTGACAATCCACTCAAAACTATTCAAAAAAATGCTAAAACCTATTTGAAGGATCAAGTTCAAAAAATGCGGCACTCGCATGTTAAAACCCTCCTTGTTCAAGGGCGATTTTTCGATCTTCTTGCTCTAGAAACAACATGTCACCATTGGAAGAGCATTATTTACAATCTTCCCCACGGTGTCCTAACATTTTTGGTCAATGCCCTTGGTGACACAATGAATAATAAGACCACTCTCAAACGATGGGGCAAAGCAGCATCTGATAAATGCAGAGCTTGCGGGAACCGTGAGACCCTCCACCACGTGCTTAACCATTGCAAAACTTCGATTGAAAAAGGTCGGTTCACATGGAGACACAACAACATTCTCGTTATATTGTCAAAACCATTATATTGGGCTTTATTAATGATGTTAATCCTCCCCAAATTTTGTCCGACTTGGTAACCAGAGCAACTAACATTCCTTCCCCCACAACAATTCCTTTTGAATGTTCAACTACAAACCTGGTTCCTGACATTTGTCTTTTTTGGAAAAACATTAAAAAATTAGTCATAATTGAGCTCACTGTCCCTTTTGAATTCAACGTTGCTAAAGCTCATGTTCGAAAGTGCAATAAATATGCCCCCCCCCCCCCTGGTCGCTGACATTGAAGACTCTGGTTACGAAGTTAGTCTTATTTGTTTAGAAGTCGGTTAAAGAGGATATATTACACCAGACAATATTCATCGGTTAAAAGATATCTTGGACCTGTGCAATCACCCGACATCCTTCAAAATATTCAGGGATAATCTTTCAAAACTGGCTATTGTTTCATCTTTCAGTATTTTTCATTCAAAACAAGAGCCTTCTTGGATTTGTCCACCGTTTTTAGAAATCTAATATTTTGATATTGTTAATCTGGGTGTCTGGTCTGTTTTAGGCTGCTCTTTTTACTCTTCTGATTGTAATTTTTATATTATATGCCTTTTTATATAACATGTCTTGGATTTGTGTGAATTTATACTTATGTCTTGCGTGCCACCATCAACATGGGGCACTGATCTAGACCTGTATATTTTTGTTTTCCTTTTTATTGAATAAAAGTGATGTAAGATTGGATAGTTAATTTATTCATAAATTGCATCGATTGTAAAAGGTATCGCAATAAAAGCTGCTATACAAGTTATTTCCATATTAGGCTATTTTAGGGGTTGATTGCAATTGGAAAGGCGCTTTGCTAACAAAAGCTTACAGCTACATTGCTTAAATACCATATTGTAGCGGAAATAGATTCAGAAGAGAGATGGCGCCCTTCAGTTATTTGGGATCACGTGATATCAGGGTATATAAACCGGTGCGCCGATCATTCTTTACTATTTCGTACCCTGCGGCCTTCGAGGTAGGTTGGTTACCTCTCTCTGCACCAATTCCACTACAACCGCTCCGGAATCCGATCACTTGGATCTGCCCATAACTCCCAATAAATGATCAAGAACAACAACATAGATCCGACTCCCTGCCTGACTCATTAGCAGTCCGGTCCGACTGCCTGATCAGGAAATACTCCCGAGTCAGGCAGCATGTTGCCGAGTCAGGCAGCATGTTGCCAAGTCAGGCAACACAGGCTTTGGTAACCCTTCCGAATTTGAGAGACTAAGGACTAATTGCTCATGGTGATTTTATAGAAGATCGGTGGAAATTTTACCTTGACACACATGAGCTACATGTAAGTTGACAATTTTTCACCGGGTGAAAAAAATTCCGCCGGGAAGAAAATAATTTCAATAACAATACAATTTCTACTAATTGTACATCCATTGATAATTTTATATATTTTACCTACTTCTTTACTCTAAACCAATATATTAAAAGATGCTATATTTGAAAGAGAGCATTGCATTGTGGGATACCATGTTGCCTGACTCGGGAACATGCTGCCTGACTCGGTAGTTTTTTCTGATCAGGCAGCAGGACCGGACTGATTAGTGTGACCAGTATTCGTAAGACTGTGCGGATTGGCCGCACGCCCACGCCACGCCACAAGAGGCCTTAGACGCTCGCTACCAGATAGTTTCCGCCACAACATCATCAAATAAGGCACTTCTTAGTGTAGGCAGGGTCCAGTTTGATCTCCCTACACATCACATTTTGTAATTGGGCCTTTAACATATGTAGCGTAAGAGAATTGTGGGTAATAGCTTCTTTTGAAACGCTTTGATAAACTACCAAATGGAAGGGTATATGAACAAGGTAAGGAAAAGAGCAATAGTGCCGTATTTCTGTAATAAACAATGGGAAATGGATCAAATGGGAAGGCCTTGAAAATAATGTCCATTTACTTAGTACTTTGTGTTTAAACAAGATTTCGCAAATATCCCACATTGACGATCAGATATTTGTGTTAGTACTGGGGCAGTTGACACACCTATTCCCAGTTTGGAAGGCTAAGACATCGTCAAATTACTATTCACTGACCTACTTCCTGTTTCAGGTGCCATTGTTATGCATTTTTCAAAAGCTTACATCAAAATGACACAATACTTTAAGGAAGCATAGAATCGCACATTTTTAATACAAGTAAAACAGTTCAAAATTGGTAAAGCTCGGAAATTTAATCGCGCGAAAATGTTTACTTACACAGCTCTTACAATAATTTGACCTTCATAGAAGTCACAGACCGCATAAAATAGAGTAAAATATATAATATTTTACATGCACTAGTTGTACTTTTTCTTTGGAGCTCTTAAACTACTTGAGAGACTGAATTTACTATAATTATAGAAAGTGTATTTTCTGTTATTCTAGTATAATATACATAGTAGTTAAGTTTATTTTCTTAAGTGATTCATAAGAGTTTAATGCTGCACAGGAAGAGTGAAATTAAATCAGCTTCTCATTCTCTATTTATCTGCATGGCTCTGTCAAGTGTTATGTCTTTATACTGGGCATAACACTAAATCAATATTTACTCATAGTTCTACAACTTATGTTATCATCAAGAAGGGGGAAATTTGAAATGTTTTCCAAAATGTGAAAGTGTCATCACATCAGAGCGATAAACTTTCAGGCAATTTCCTGTGTTTAGAAGTTGGTTTCTTGTTTAAAGAATAACATTTAACTGGTAGAATGTATTGCACGAGGATGAAAGTATTGGTAGCATATTAGTAAATCCTATGAAATTGAATGATATTTGATTAGCAGCCTTACATATAATGTTATATCACTAAACATGGTCCGGTTCCTAACTAGTGAAGGGGTGTTATTCTGAAACTAAGCATAACTCAAACCCTAACCTAAACTTTGGAATATGCTCAATTTTGTAATTCGGAAGAAGGCCCTTCGCAATAACGGGCCCACCTCCTAAAAACTCCTCAACACGTTATCCGCAGAAACTTATTTCACACAAAATACATACGAATAAGCAGGTATGTCATCACATGCTATAATATAGGCAATCCGCTATATTGAAATGTCACTCAATGTGACCAAACTAGTGAAATTGGGACAAAAGTTGTATATCATTTCTATCTACAATAATTTATTATTTCTATCTATGGTTGTATTATTTTCTATCTATTCTATGTATTCAGGTCACAGAACGCAGATTATAAAAGTTAGTATACCACTGAAATTTTTAGCCTCTCCGGGAGCCTCTCATTGTTGTCTAAAGCCACAATGGGCTGTTTACCTATTATTAAAGTTGATAGAAGGATATCCAAACACCTTGAAGGCTCGGTAACAAGATGCTTTCATGTTAACGCCAAAGAACAATGAATAACTTTGTTATAGAGGGAAGCTATCATTTGGGGTCTGTTAACGTAAAGTCATAGGGCCCACAAGTTAAGTTTCACCTAATAGGTTTTTTAAATAAATCGAAAAATATATTATAATGCAGTCAAGTTTCATTAACAAAAACATAAACATGAAAAGGTAACTTTTTAAGCAAATGAATAGGACTGGTCTGCTTTATAGACTCAGATGCAACTTTTAAACCTGCCCCTTTTTATATAATGAACTGTTGTGACTGAACGCATTGACTTGTGACGCTACAAAAAAGTATTAGGGGAAACTTATAAATTGTGTGAATCCTATAGCATGAAGCATGTTATGTTAAAAATAACGGGTTATACTGTATTGTAACATACAATATGATTGATGAATTTTCACAGGGAACTGTGTGGTTAAGATTCCTTGAACTGTTTGACTATCAGACCTGTGGTGCACTTGGGAATAACTTAATTGTGTTCTTCTGTTCATTTCTCTTATGTATTTACACATGTATTGGTTTCATGCCATAAATCATGGAACGTAATTTGCTGTCTTGATGTAATCTAACTTGTGATTTGATACAACCAATACTATAGTGTGCTTGTCTGCTAAACTGATTTTGAAATGCACTCAGAATGATATGTTATATGTTTTATTTTTATATTCAACATGCATGAAATTTCAATTTCTTAGGTACCGCAGGCCTGCTGGTTTGCAGTAAATGTTAACAATTATGGACGGGATTGTTTGTTGAGAAAAAAAATGGAACGAATATTTGACCAGACTTGAACTTGATCACATTATTGCATGTAAAAGAGCATGCGTATTATTGTTGTAATCAAGGGGTAATGGCTCTCAGGTACTGGCTATGGCGGAATAATTATTTTCTCTGATGCTGTGTAAATATGAAATAACAGAATTGATGTGAAACTTTGAACGTTAATTGTGGGGAACTGAGTGAAAATCAATGGCTTTTATTTTTCTTTTAAATGGTTTTGATATTGTATTTCTTCAAGTTAACATTGTTTGCAAATGTCAAGAACTACTTGTTTTTACCGTTTCACAATAATGTTGTATAGTTGCATCTCAAGAACCGCTGAACCATAACTGGGTATGTTTATGTGTTACATAAATGCCGTCAACACCAAGCAATTGTTACATACCACCTTCACATATACAGCTATATACCTTGCTGCAATCAAGGAAAAAATAGTTGACACAAAAAAGTTGTTTAAATGAGGGTATTCCGCTAACCATTTCCACAAGTTTGCCATGCATTTAAGGCAGATACTCACCCATTATGCCACACTAAATTCCCCACCTACCATCAATCAATGTTGAAGGCCTTGCCTTCTGCAAACATGGTTTTCAAACTGTGTGGGAATATTTATATGTTGGGTCTTTGGAGTATTGAAATAAAGTAGCTTACAATATTTACATAGCTAGTGACCTCAATGTTAGTGATCTGAATTTCAAACAAGTCATCAACTTCTACGCAGGCCTCTGGGAATTGGTTAAACATTTCTAGTACGATGACTGATCACTTGATGTTGAGTTTTTATTTCATATCAACCCTTAAACATATTGCAGTATAGTGGAAAATCCGAAAATCGATATCTGACTAAAGCCCGGGCATTAAAATTACTGCTTCAATTGTATTTCTATTATATGTATTCATGTATGTTTTTTTTATTCCATTACCTCATACAAAACTTTCAGTGATACAAATTATACAATTCTCATACCAATAGTTAATGAAGTGTTCACACATTGGACTTGTGACCTTTTAGTGGATGCCCTGAGAGTTGAAAGCTTAACCATAACACTGTCTATATCACCGATGCCCTAAATAGTTAAACGTTAGCACTCTTCAGAGTCAAGGGCTCCTACAATATAAATAATATCCCTTACTGACCAATATTTATGGTTTGTGGGTTGGGCTTCCGGACTTCCTTAACCATGTAATACTCAAATTACCTGGATATTAAGAATCATTGGTTCCAAAGGTGTTGACCTGTAGTGTGGATTCTAACAATGAGTATTAATGAAGTTGCACATTTTCGCTCGTATCCTCTTAGTGGATACCCTGGGAGTTGAAAGCTAAGCTGCAATTACAACACTGTCTCTATTGATGATGCCCTAAAGAGTACAAATCTAGCAATATTCGGAGTCAACGACTGGAAAATATCGCTACTACAATGCTGGCCAATATTTATAGTTTGTGGAATGGGCTTCCGACCTTTCTCAACCATCTATTAAATAAGACCAATAAAATAAAATGAAATAAAACAACAACAACAAAGGAACAAAACAAAACAACTTCTTAGTTCATCCTCCTCCGACTGATGTTAATCTTGAATCTTCATTGAAAATCGGGAAAACTGTTTTACTGCGCAAAGGAATAACCGACACTTATTTCAGGAATTGCAGTATTGTTTCTTTTTTCTTTTGAATTTTCCGATATCTTGAACAATATTTAAAGCAGTTTCTTCAAGATATATAAAGCATAAACGAGGTGACACGGGAGAAGTAATTCATTGGTAGAGCAACAGCGCAGTCACCTTCGGAGCCTTATTTCACCCTTATACAGATGAGCACTCCATTATAACGCCTCTTTGAAGGTGTCTTGGGAAGTATTTCTTGAACTGCATATCTCCTTGTCTTGGGTAGGCATCAATTGATTCTCTGAGGTCTCTGGACTTAGGACCAAACTCTGGTGGATTAATCCAGTTTTAAGTGCGCACAACCGTCACGCTTCCCTCAGAGATAGATTTAATTAAACCATCATCAGAGATTGGACACTCCATCCTACTTTCAGGCTAGGAACAGCTGGTATGAGTGCTAAGTCAATGCCCCTATATTACCCAGCAGACCCTTGAGCTCGAGTCAGCTGAGCAGAGCTTGCACTGCTGGAACTGGGATGTGGAATGTCATTACGGACAATGACTGGTCACAGGAACCTAGTCTTACTATCAGTTGGAGGGGTAGTTCATTGGTAGATCACCAGCGCGGTCATCTTCGGAGTCTAATTTCACCCTTCTTAAGATGAGCACTCCTGAGGTAGTTCTCTCTTGGAAGATGACAAAATTTGAAAAATCACCTTGTTGCAGTCTAACTAACAAACGAACAAAATCAGCTTGTTACACTAGCAAGTGCCACACCGTTGCAACGGTCCACCCAGGACTAGTGTATAGCTATGAAAAGTGTCGTTGAGGAATATTTATAAGTGTCAATGGGCATATTTAAATCTGAGTGTCTTTTGCTGGATCGTCTTCTTTATCTTCACATGGAGACGGTTTCCAGCATTGAATCAGGTCTATCTGTCGGAATGCTTTGCTTTGACGGCATATCACATAGCTGGTTCTGAGTGCGGTTTTAGAAGCCACATCCATGATGTTACGTCTCTTTCCACTTGGTACTCCGAGAGCAGCGATGCATTTTGTCAGCGATGTGTTGTAAATACCTCTGCTTCCAATTTCAATTGGAAAGTAGTGCGTACACCATCCCCTATTTTCGCAGTCGGCTACAAGATCTTTGTATTTGCTTTTCTTTCGTGCATTGGCATTTCACAGGGTTTCTTTCATTGGGACTGTAAGCTCAATGATAATAACTGTTTTGTAATATCAGGACGTTTTGCAGTCTCTGTGATTATGGGAGGAAATACTACTTGCTTATGTTCCTCATCCATCAGAAATTCCCAGTCATTGGCCTTCTGTAAGAGGTTTGTTGGATATCTTTTTAGAAGAGGCAGTGCTGGATTCCGGTAGGTTATACCATCTGCAGTGCGGAATTTGATAGTAGTCATATAGTTGGTATCTTCTGGAGGGGTGTACGACTTCTGAATTGCCAATCCGCATTATGCCATTTGTTACAGCTTTCTGTGTTCCTGTGTTCTGGGGTTTCATGTCTCTTAACAGTATCTGGTTCTTTTTGAAACCAAGGCCTGTTCTGTCTGTTTGGCCTCTGCACATCTCACTCAGTATCAGATGTCGCTCTCTTTGTTCAAGTTCTCTGACTCCATTCCACCTTGATTGCAGTCTTTGTAGAGAGTCTGTGTTTTTCCATCTATAGAATACTTGTTGAGATGGTACTTGGTGACTTGCATGCATTTTGCAAAAGTATTGAGTCTTTTAAGGCCAGAGTAAGGGGAGACACATTCGTCCACACCCGAATTTGAGATTTCTTGATATTTATCAACACTAAGATGTATTCTTTCACTTGAAACTAATACAAATACAACTTCCTAATATTTACTTGTATTTTTGCTTGATTTATTTCACTCTTTTCAACTCTAAAAAGTCACATGGCTCAAGACAGCTTAGTAAATTGGCGGGAAATAATGAGTCGGCAATGCGAGAATGCGAAATATTGTGATTACGCGCGCGATTCGCGTCGCGTGACGCGGCGCAACTCTGCGCGTATGTCCAACGCAGTCAAGGCGCATTCGGTATGTTGTTAACGCCAGCAAATGTGATGTAAACAAAACAAAAATTTGCAGTGAAAAACTCCACTTAGATTTTTTAATTATTTTGGATTTAGGCGCACTAAAAACAGACATTATAGATTCATTAGTGCAAAAAGATGCATATTTAGACCAAGCACCAGGTACAGCTTTTACAAGCGTGAAAGTCTTGCCGTTTTAAAATATAAGGACGTTTTGTGCATAATTTTGACATTTTTTTACTAAAACGTCGATTTCTCAGAGTTCATTTTTAACAATATTGTACGATTTTTGTGACAAGATAACTCGAAAATATGCTAGCAAAAGGTAAACCTTTTGCACTATCGTTTGGAGCCCATCAAAGTCTAGGGAAGGTTTTCTCATTTTTTCAAAATATTTGTTTTGAACAAAAATATACACCATTATGTGCAATTTTTAGCTTAATAGAGTGACAAAATTGCTTTTTTACATGTTTTTTGCAATATTTCGAAAAATAAGACGAATTTCAAAAAAATAAAAAAACCTTCCCTAAGTTCATGTCTCTTCTCCATGAAAAACTAACTAATTTTTTTTTACTCCGAACGGATTTTTTTTTAAGTTGTCACAAAAAAATTGGGGTAAAAAGTGCATTTTTGTGATTTTTTCAAAAACTCGAGATTTTTGAACAAATCTGACGTCACCATGGGATTCCTTGACTCATTTCCTTTCCAAAAATGTATAGTTTTATATACTTAAGACATACAATTCAAAAATAATGATGCTCGAAAAGGTCCGTGTTCTCTCCCATTACTCTGCCCTTAAGGTGAAGCCCATACTTCTTTCTGTTTCTGTATAGAGCACTGTTGGTGGTACATCTGCTTATTCCTGCCCATCTTTTCAAGTATTTGGTGCAGGTAGCTTCAAAGCCCTCGATATATGTCATTGGGAAGTTCTAGATTGTAAACTCCCATGTCATTTTGGGTAGGATTGCATTATTATATATCCACATCTTCATGATTCCATTGAGTAGGCTTTTGTCTTTTTCACTTTTTCAGCATATCTGTTAGTTTCTGCTTTACAGACTCTCTGATTTCCTTATCTTTTAGATCGTTGAAGATAAGCTTGCCGAGGAATCGCGTGGGATGGTCGTGGATATACGCAATCTCTTCTTCATCTATTGTCAACTTTGGATCGTATGCCACATATTGTTGTTTATGTCCCTCTTGATTTTGTTTCTTATTTGGGACAAATCTCTTCATGGCTTGGGATCGACATTTGCTTGGCTTTGCCTTCATTGACCGAGTCCACCTCAGGAAGTCATTAACGACGTTGACCAGTTTCTGACAGTCTTCTGGGTTTCTTGCAGTTAGTGTAAGGTCATCAGCATAAGCTTTGACTGAAGATTTGATGGACGAATCCTTCATGCAGTACCCCCAGATGGCTATGCTGGTCAAGAAGATCAAGGCAAAGATTGAATACTGCCAGGAATAGGATGCAAGATAGTGGGCATCCCTGGAATACTCCTATGCTGCAGTGTATCCAATCTGTTGTCCATTCCTCAGTCTTTACATAGATCAAATCAAATCACATCCATTTAAGATGTTTAATTAAGCTAATTAGGTCTGTATGTACATGTTTTGGACACGAAATTTAACTTTCTTTTTTCAATCCGACCATGGAGCAATATCTTGATGTTGAGTGTCAAATCTGATGATGACCCGATGTGTTGATTCTAGCAATTTTATGCCAATAACCTGTTAACAATGATCATTTTACAGTGCATCCTAATGTCTAATGTTTATTGCAAGATTTACTCTTACAAATACAACCTTCGACCCATTTGAAATTAACAGGATTTGTTACTTTTAAGCAACAAATCCGGTTAACTTAAAAGTTCTATTGCTTCAATCCATAGTCATTTAAAATGATATATCGTCGGGTGCATTACATAGTGACGGATGTTGATTTTTGTCATTTTTTTGAAAATTGGCCAATGTATTTTAAATAGTGAGTAGTATAATATTACCAAGATTTGAAGTTCAAGTTTGCATAATTAATTAGTTAATTAATTATGCAAATGACGGATGTTGATATATTACATTACCCGACGTTTTACATAGTGACGTATCTAAACATCCGTCACTATGTAAAACGCCGTTTACTCGGAAAAACAACTAAATTGTATGGCGTATCTGTCACATCCGTCACTATGTAAAACCATTATTTTTCAATTTGAACGTACGTAATTCAATATTGTTCATTGAAACCATGATTTCTTAACGGATGTTGATGACTGGGTATAAACCAAAAACGTTTACGTAGAGCAGATATTCAATGGATCATTATTTTAGTAAAATATCACTTTTAATACATTTTTAATGGTTCGAGTTGATTCGACAATTATTTAGAGACATTATTTCAAAGCGTTACAATATAAAAGGGATGATTAAGTAATAAAAAAATGAAAATATGATCCTTTTTAATGAGTAGGTTATTGAAAGATGATCAAAATATCTTTGAACAAGTTCATTAGGAATGTTGATATCAACTGTGAATTTTGTTCATTTTGAACAATTCCAAGTAAAACGAAGTTGGTTTACTCACGTTTTAGTGACGTTTCACCACTACACTCACTAAAACGTGAGTAAACCAACTTCGTTTTACTTGGAATTGTTCAAAATGAACAAAATTCACAGATGATCAAAATATGTTCAGAGGCGTTTAGAGGTGGCTCCAAATTGACAGATAATACAGTGTAAATTGGTAAAAACTGAATACAATCATTGGCATTTTGTAAAAAGAAGTTACAGCTTGTGTGATTAGCTATATCATGAGAGTGAGAACTAGTAAGATCAAGAGTAAATACTCAAATACAATATGCCATGTATGTCGTGGGCACTCGTGACGAGTCGGTTTTATCATGAAAAAAGCGTTTGATAATAAGCGTAAAGAACCGACGGATGCTTCGAAGTCCTTCCTTAATGATCCGACTTTTATGCGCAAGACATAGTGACGGATGTGTGACGGATGTCCATAGATCAACATGAGAGACCAGATTAGCGTGTGCGATATTGGCGCAAGACATAGTGACGGATGTGTGACGTTTTTACATACTGACGTATAACTTTGTAATCATTTTACTGATTTAATAGCGAATAATTCTTCATGTGATATTAAATGTTTCAAGATACTTTAGATACTAGTTTTTTAAAATACAGCAACTTTTGGAGGATTTTACTTGTTAGTGTTCTGCTATGGTTGATCACAAATCGGCGTACTCTTTGATCGCGTCTAACTCAAAAACTTTTTTTCTGGCGAAGTTTAACATCCATCACTATGTAATACACCCGACGGGATTATATGTAATATTGTTCTAGATGTGACAGTTTTATCACAGGAAATTGCTGGAAATGGGTGGATGACAATCATATGGAAACAGTCGGGGATCTGTCTTGTAATTTACTGTGCTGTTTGAATCTTATAACTATGACCCGATTGACAGCCTCGTCCCCCACTTTACTCCACCGGCACCAACGGTTTTACTTACTCCAAAACTTTTTCTGTTGAGAAATGATGAGTTCAACGTCTTAAACCTTTTCATAGTCAGTGACTCTCAATGGATGAATATTCATGCCGCGGTATTCTAAACCATTACTAGAATAACTAAATTTGAATTCATGGTCTTGCAAATGTTTCCCAAACCGCAATACATTCGGATGTACGAGTGCCCAGTCTTATTTTGATTTATCTATATATATCTAAGCAGTCAATACCATCAATGCAAAGCTGTATGAGTATTATATGGTCCAGATTTATAACTCCCTCAAGGGCACTAATCATAAACGTGATCCCATAGTTATCCTCATTATTGTGTCCCGTACAGAGCATTGATGAATAATTATATTCATGTTATTTTGTGAGACCTAGACAAACAAGAGTCAATAGTTATTAAAATATATGGTTGTATGTCTTGCCTCTACTGAGAGTAAAAATCTTATTAACTATCTGAAGTGAAAAGAACATCTCTAGAATATTCATGACTATTCATAAGATGTTTAGCTCTAAATCTAGATATCATCAATATCTCACAATTATAACATCAACAAGCTTACAGTTGCAGCTGTTTAAAGCTGAACGCAAGCAATACTTTGTTGGGAACATTAAAACATTAATCTATAGTCTGGCTGATTGTGTTTAAAAATTATTTCCAGAACATGCTACTTTCATCTGTGTAATTTGCACCATAATCATGATAATACCACAGGCGTGAATATAATTTTCAATAGCTTGATACTGGTTTGGGCAAGTCTATGTTTTGGTCATGAATGCTTTTGCTACGCAGGTAATATACATGATAAGGTGAATAGTATATATAGCCATTGGCCAGTACTTGTGCAAACGAAATCCGTGTATTATTATTTATTTATTCATTTCAATCTTTATTATAAACAATTACATCAAAACAGATCGAAAAGTAGACATACAAATCCAGACAAGAGTATGGCATCAGAAAGAATTCAGTTGCCATATCTCTGCAGGAGTAAAATGGATGAAAGACAGTAAACAAAATATATTAAAAACAATAAACATTTCAGGATATGTACAGATTACAAAAGCACCTAGGAGATTGACCAGTCCTGGTCATATTTGGAGTAAAAGATTGCATATGAAGCCAGTATTGCACGTTTACTGAGGTTGGCTTGAAATTTCTTGCACAGTATTTTGTGGGGTTTATTACCCAATGAAACAGAGGTGAAAATGTTTTGAATATTGCACTTATTGTCGTCAGTAATGAGGCCTCTGCTGCCAATTTCAATACAAAATAACTCGGCGTCATAACTCTGTCCCTGAAGATCCATGATCAAACTTGAGTATTTGTTTACCTTGCGGTCGTGAGAATTTCTGATGTTTTGTTCGAACGGAATAGTTAGCTCGAAGACAATGATCTTTTTTGAGTCGCGGTTGACGAGGACCAGGTCTGGTCTCTGTTGAGTTGCCAAAATATCAGGAGGGATAGTAGTCCCCGCAACTTTGGTTGTACCAGCTAGGTCACAATAGAAGGTCCATGATGGGGCAGCTATTTCCTGAAGAGTGTCATGGATGATACGAAGGACAGAGTCATGGCGCCAAGTATACCTGCCTTGTTCGAGCATAATCTGGCAGTGGTTTAAAACATGGTGAAGAGTTTCTTTTTTAAAACATAAATTACAGTTTGTGGACAATTTTTTGCCCCAACGGCTTAGGTTATTTTTTGTTGGGAGGGTGTCCAGAAAAGAGTTGACCATGAATTTCATGACACCTTTAGGCATATTAAAAATGAAAGACTTCCAAATATGATCTGCCTTTTCAAGGATGGAAACGCGCAACATGTCACCCTGGACAACAAGATCTTTAAGTTGGTTGATCCAGGTTTCATTGATCTCATCTTTGATAGACTTGATTAAGACATCTTTTTTCTTTTTGTGAGATGACATGCCAGTACTTTCATTACATACCTCAAACTTACTTTCAGCATAGCAAGTGACAGAAAACTTCCTGGACCATTCAGATTCTCTAGCAAGCTTGGAATCTAATGCATTAATAACCTTTTCATCACCTTTGAGCCTTGATGACATATAGGCAGCAGAATGAGCTTCAAGGTACACTTGACGGATAGATTTTATATCAGTTAAATGGGGAATATGGAGAATACCTGGTGTTGCTGATCTGGGCAACCCAATCCATTTTTTCAAGTATCTATGAACTATGGCGTCGAGAGCAAGAAGGTTTGTTTTAGTAATGTCATGAACAGTGAGCAAAAACCGGCATGCAGGTAGAAGGTAGTTTTATACACCTGAAGCTTATACTCTCCCCTGACAAGAAGGTTGTCAATTCTATCAAGCCGGGTAACAAGGTGGTCCCTGACATTATCAAACACTTCTTCTTGCTTTCCTGAAAAACAAAGATGGGAACCAAGAAATTTATGAGGCTTCTGAAATAGGTGTATTCTACTCTTCTCAATATGAATAGAGCAAAAGCAGCAGAAGAAACTAAATAAAATAAAACTGCCTGCTAAATTTTAGTAGATTTGTATAAAATTGGGATAAAAAATGAAATAGAATTTCCGAATGAATTAAAATTTGACCAGATATGGTCAGGCTTATGCTCCTGCAAATGGAAATACGACTTTGGTAATAAAGTAAACAGTCATATAGCTCATGTGTTATCAAAGTCTTGGACGTTTCTGCAACGGGACAGACCACTTTGGTAACTAAAGTGAAGAGTGCAAGACAACTTTATATAAACAAAAGGAAATACATGTATTACATTGCTTGTGCAAGTGGGAAGATCAATTTGGTAACAAAATGAACAGTCATATTACTTATGCTGTATCAAATTCTCGGGCGCTCCAATCCTGCAAGAGGAAAAAACCCTTTGGCTGTAGACATGGCCAGTCACGCTGCTTTTTTCTTTTGAAAATCTTAGGCACTTTTGCCAGTATGAAGATCACTTTGGTAACTATAGTCACAGTCGAGTCACAATGCTTATGCCGTATCAAAATAGAAATAAAAATAGAAAGACCACTGTGGTAACAAAGTGGACAATGCTATTACTGATCCGGATCAAAGTCATAGACGTTTCTAATTGTGGAAACACCACTTTTGCACAAAAAGTAATGCAGCCGTTATAATACGCCTATAGCTTCAGAACTATTAGTTGTATTCATAATGTTTTGTCATAGAACAAAGGATGGTGTATTTACGCCCATTTTGATACCCCATCTGTCCAATGTCGTTTAATATCACCAACACAGTAGTGCTGTTAAAGAAAAATATCCGAATTTAAAAGTTGCAGTTTACAGCGGTCAATGCTCATTATGCAAGAATTATAAAGCCCGTCATTATATTTGCGGTCAGTTGCATTACTCAAGCAAGTCCAAGGTGCCCCATACAAGAGCAAATACTAATTTCTGTAACATAAATGAACAGTCGCGTTGCTTACGCAATATGAAATTAAGTCAAATTAAATTCAAGTCAAACACTAATCTTGATTGAATGAAGACGATGATGAGAATGGCGTCCAGTTTGATCTCTCTGGATATCGCCTTTATTAGCAAGTCAATAGCACATTGGACTATTGATAAAAATAATGTGGGCTTCTTTAGTAAGGGTGTACAATTTACATGGTAAGGAAGCGTTGGTATTTCATGTAATAACCGACGGGAAATGGGTCAAATTAGACCCCGAATTAGACCAAGTCCTAAATTTAACTTTCGAATATTTGTGTTGGTAATAGGCAAATGACGTATGTTGTTAGAACTCAAGTTCCATTTTCAGCACAGTGTAAATAAAATAAACAATATAAAGCAGCAGTCAAAATGGTTCAGAATATCAAAATGGAAAACTGCTACTGAATCACTGTATCTTTATCACGTTTGTCATCAGGAAAGTTGAACTGATTGAAGTGACTAGTGGGTAGTAGTCGGCGCAGTACCCCGGTTGTTTGATGTGATCATTTATTAGTTTTTAAACAAAACATCATGTACAACCACATTTTTAGGCTTAAACAGCTTAAAGCGGTCAATACTAATGTATACAGATGCTTTTGAGTCATTTTCAACTTTAATTTCCCCTTATTTACAACATTATTCACTTTCACAGCATTTTTTTTAAAGCTTTGTCGGATATAAAATGTATCTATTTATGACAAGATTGGTGGCGCTATTTAGATACTGGAAATTACTCTTTCAGGCTTTTAATAAAAACAATTCCTTTTATTTTTCGATGAAATATGTTTACAAAATTTCTTTGTTGCTTGTTTCACCTATTCCACCTGTTTAAATGGCAGTATTGATTACATACCCCTTGCAAATTAAGAAATATGATTTATGATAAATAGCGCCATATAGTTTGCATTTTCTTAATAATGAAGCCAATTCTATATACATCAAACAACCGTGGTACGAAGACATCTTCCTTGCGGAGAACAAATAGCTATGTACGATTTCTGGTACGATTCAAAGAGTCCACAGAGTCTTGGTAAATTTGCAGGAAACTAGTTCCAGTAATTGGAACTCACGGCTCCGACAAGTCCTCAAACGTTCGAAATTTGTAGTTACTACAACTATCTAGAAACAAGACATTTTGCGGCAGAATACAAATAATATACGGTATCTGATTTCTAAAACCTCGGGGATCAATCAGTTGATATCTAAAACATGTAGGAGTATCATAGAAGAATTAAGTCTCATCATTACTCTTCTCAAGTTCTAGACTTTATTCTTTGATATCTTTGCTTCATTGACAACATAATACTAAATGACAAAGACAATTATGTAATTTTCTATACATAATATAGGGATTTGTGCACACTTTTAATCTGCATATAAATTAATGTACAATGCATGGTTTGATACTAATTAAGCTTGCATTTCTGCTGAATGACTTGGGGGATTCATTCCTTGCTGTTACTTTCAAGATCACATACAAATTTCTTTGGAATTCTAAAAATCGAGTTCTAACTTGTGCATTACCTACCATTGCTGATGTTGAAAATCCCCAAAGTTGATGAATTAATTTATTTGTTTATTTTGATATGTTTCAATTGTATTTTTGCCTGTATCTCAATTTCATTATTGCCGACATCCGTCTGATTGGATACAATCATGTCCCATATTATATTTCAGGTAGAATGTATTGTTTGACACACATCCACTTATTGAGTTCATATTCCCGTTAGCATCAGCTGAACCAGATCCATCCTTTGCGCTCATTTTAGTGATCAAAATTTTACCCCAGCACCATACCGGGTAGGACCGGCCGTCAAAGATGACCATAGAGGGAGGGTTGGCATGGTTGGTGAGGCCCACCGCAGGGCTTTCTACAGTAAAATCAATGATTTAAAATTCGCTCTTGCAAAATTATTCCTAGAGCTACTGACTTTTTACTTGTTAGTTAGGTTTAAATAGTCATTTCCTTTTATATTTAGGAGACAGTTCGTAGAATTTTGTAGAATTTATAGGCGAAAATCAATTTTGAAATTAATTGAAAATTTGGGGGTGGGGAGGTGTAACCCCCTAGGCCGTGTTACAAAATATGGCTCAGTAGTTCTAGGGTTAATTAGCATGATTGACATGTCCTTGAAATAACGTTAGACCCGGTCTAATATTAGAAATGGTATAGCCATGGAGGTTAGACTTACGGAGGGATCCTTTAACTCTTTCCATTCCTCATTTACTCCTTTACTAGCAGCCATATAATATTAAGCTACAGTGTATTTGCCTACAATAACACAGCATAAGGCATGTAAATACTAGTCTCTGCGAGACTAATCTCCATATTTAAACCATGTCTAAAGTTTGCTGGTTTTGTGGATATGAGCCAACGATTCTAATGTAATTTAGCACATGTTTTTGTTAACGTATTGAATGCATGATTACAGGAAGATTTGTAAAAGGAATATCATCTTTAAAATGTGACAACCATTATTATTTTAAAGTAGAATAACCTATCGATATAATTAAACAAGATTTATACATAGTGGTGTATTATAGTTTTGATTTCATCATTTGCACAGACCTACATACACACTATTGTGATAAGGGAGTATGGACCAGAGAAAAGAAAAGTAGCATCAGAAATGCATAAGAAGAAGAGAGGAGCAGATAGAAGAAGAGGCAAGAGGCGTTGCGTTCGCGTCAATTTCATATGAGTGTAACAGCCTCAAGACCACGTCTGAGCTTGGTAATCCTAATAATTCCTTGCCATTTTGATACTGTTGTGTGATTTTGCTGTGTGATTTACTTTTGTGAAGAAAACGAGTTACAACAACCCCATGTTTATTCCTTGACCGATTTCCTATACGATGTGGAGAGCCATTTATATAATTCTAAATCTCTAGTTCTTTCGACTTTGTCAACAAGAGCTGTTAAGATTTACGGTCGCCCGCAGTTGATCCATACTGCTATGAAAAAGCTGGATACAAAGTCGATTTCACTTTCTCTTGAGCTGTCTTTCAAATCCTCTCTCCATCTCATCGTCAGTCACGTTATCTTAGTTCGTTTATTTGTAAGCTCCCTGACATTTTTGAATACCACCCATCTCTTGATTTTATTTATTTGTCAGGTGTCTCTATCTGTCTCTTAGGTTGACTCTTCATCTTCTCAATTAGATTTGGTGGTACTATTAATACCTTCACACTATCAGCCGTAAGTTGTGTATATACGAAGGCGAAGGTCATGTAAAAAGTTCTGCCTCCACCTTCATATCTCAATCATGCTGCGTGATACCTCAAACTCTAAGGACCTTAAAATTCAATTGTTCATATTTCTGTAGGATGCGTAGTTCAGGGATTATGACGTCAAATAAATCAAAGGTCAACGACCTTTTACATTATATTCAATTTTTGAAAATGCTCTGATTCGTCCAAAACTTGTCTCAGATTGTTTCAAAATATCAACCTGTGCATGCTTATAATAGTTAATGAATCAAAGAAACCTAAAATGCATACCTGACAATAAGAATGTCAAAAACCACCCAGATTATGAAATTATTACTTGTCTGGATCATTTTTGAAATTTGAATACTATGTAAAATGTCATTGACCTTTGATCTATTTGACGTCATAATCCCTGAACTACGCATCCTACAGAAATATGAACAATTGACTTTTTTTGTTCCTTATGATGAGAGGAAGAGTTTGAGGTATCACACAGCGTGCTTGGAGTAACTTTACATTTTACATCATTATGACCTTTGACCTAAGCTGGTGACCATAAAAAGTATATGAGATTTTGGACACAGGTAGTTTTGCATTCCTATACAATGTATCTAAACATATGTCCAGCTTTTGACCACAATGTTTAGCACTCAGTTTAATTTTTGGAGTTTTTACCTGTCTAAATATAGAGTCTCTCCAATATTATGGAAGGTTGTGCTCGCTCGCGCCGCGCGCAATATGTGAGCACATTAGCTGGCCAACTTTGCCATCGGATGACATATGCGCATTGATAATGCGGCGTAAACAGGGGGTGCACTTTAAACACATATCTAAACTTCAATAATGTTTACTTGTAACGCCTTTTAAACTCTTCTGGGTGTTTACAAGGTAAAGGTAAAGTAATACTAAATTAAACAGTTTTAACGCTAAACCAAAAACATATCCGTTCCTAACTGAAAAACACCTCAGATCATTTGGGTATCAAAGGTATATTGCTTGTAGAAAATAAACACCATGTTTATGAACTTAACATATTTGTGTTTAAAGTTAAGCACTGTAATGACTATACACATTTAGTTCATAAACAGTGTGTTTATTCTTTCGTAATGAAATTTGTATGCAACTTTGCCGAAATTTATACAATTTGTCGACAACTTATGCACCTTTGCGTCATCTAACTTGCGGAACTTACAGAAATAAATAAATAATACTGTTTAACTTGATGTCAGTAAACCAGCTGTGTACTTTCATCGTGTTGTAAAAAATTATAATTCAATTAAATGGATATATTGATATTTGAAATGAAAACCTAGCCTCCACATATTTTTTTTCTGATTATTACATTTTACAGAGACTGTAATTTCATGAAATTGTAGGCAGCTGTTTGCAACTTATGCAACTTTACAAAGTTTGCGATCGTTTTTGCAATCTGATTTACATTGTTTAAACATAATACCATAAACTTAATGACATTAATGAGCCTGGTTGAACTTTCATGGAGCT